>NW_004567108.1:45867748-45900965 GCF_000260355.1 Condylura cristata | reverse complement strand
CCAGAGCCCATCATTTTAAGCATGCAACAGGAATTTGCCTCTGCAGCTATTGTTACTAGTATTATTATGTTCTTATTCTTACTATCATTACATGATAGCATGAATTTAAACCTAGTTCTGTCTTTAATCCAGATCCTATGCAAAATACTGTGTCAGTGTCAAGCATTGTTTACATAATGGATGTGAAGTAAGCCAAGCTTTTTCTTTTTATCCATTTCAAGTATATTATTTTAGTTAATTATATCAAGTCTATAAATTTAAGCATTATTGATCCTCTTACAAATGAAGACATTAAAGTTCAAAAGTTAAGCAACTTTCCTTTTTCTTTTTAAATTGCATTAGTTTTTAATTGAGGTAACAGTTCATAACACTGTATATGACTTACAGGTATAGTAAAACAGACATTTTCATTTCATCATCTTCCTCCTTTATCTCCCTGAATCAGCAGATTCAGATAGCTAAGGAAACACACACAAAGGGATTTTGAGAGAAGCCCAGGTTTAGGGTATTCACACTGGAAACATATAAATAGATAGAAGAGAGGGTAATTATCTCCCACTTTGCAGGACTGACCATTCAAATTTAAATTCATTAGCCACCAAGTTCAAATTTTGTTATAACTATAGTTGATATTGATTGAAAGATGAATTTGTTCAACTAATTCCTTTTCTCAAGTGATAACAAACGTGTTATTTTTCAGTAGTATTTTTCAGCCTTACCACAAGGCTGAGGGAGTCTCCTGGCATTGAGGGAAAAGCAGTTTCTTAATCTGTCCTCAAGGAATACATGTTCCCTCCAAAAGAGAGAGTATTAATGTTAGTACATGGGACACACTCAAGTGAACCTGGGCCCAGTTATTTGGTTTCTTTGTGAATACAAAATTGCTAATGAATTAGTACTTTTTATAAAATTGGGGAAAGGTGTTCTTTACTTCAATATGATCATATTTCCATGCAACTAAAGTGAATAGATTAGAAGAAAATAAGGATCACAGCAGAGGAAATATAATCACAATTCAAGGCAGACTCTCAACATGTTAGTTTGTAAAGGTTTTGCTCACTCCCTTTCTTTACTTACAGACTTGACACAGTGGTATAAGATTTTATTTATTAATCAATGTAGTTTTGACATAGTATTTGGAGAAGGGAGAAAAAGGATGTGAACCATTATTCCCCTTAGCATGACACTACTCTTTTAAAATAAATGGAAGATCCATGGTCCAATATTACTGAGGCTGAGTAATTTTCCCCCTGGCTCAGTGCATAGAAAACAGCACATTTCCTTCATGCATAAATAATGGAAATCTCATCTTTTGCAACATTGAATTGTTCAGAATGCTTTGCAGAGTGTGCCAAGTGTAGGTATAGATTTATTTACAAGTGGCCTCATGCAGGTTCAAAGAGGTAGACTAACTGAACAATTATAAACCACACATGCATTGGCTTATTAGGCCAGCTTCTCTTTGATGTTGGTCAAATAATCCCAAAATAACAACTGTTTAGTCAAGAAGATCAAACTGATAGTCTCACTGCATTTTAGTGTTAGGCCATTCATACTGGTTATTAAACAAATGGACATTTTAGCCAGAGAGTTGTGAGTTTCAGTTCCAATTCTGTGACTCTCCAGGGAGGTTACATTAAGCCTCTCTAAGTGTCAGTTCCTCATCATACAACAGGTTGATGTTACTGTATCAGTTTTGCAAAATCAGGATAAAGATTAATGAGATAACAGATGTAGGTTGTTCAGTGCACATCTGGTATGTAAGTAATATATATACATAAATATACACACATATATTACATATAATTTATATATGGCTTAGGAAATGAGGAAAATGGAGAACTAAAATCTCTGTATTATACTAGGTACATAATTCTTGAAAATTATGAGCTGTGTTCAACTAGTAACGAGGCTGTGTCTTTAAGTCAGCAATGAATATTTTAGTGGAAAATAAAAGAGCTGTTACATCTTTAAAGTGAAGCAGATTCTGCCTTCTATTCTGCTTTGTTTCTACTTTTATTTCTGTTCCATATGTGTTTTCTGGCATATAAAGAAGGAGAAAGCTAACGTTTACTGACAGTCTACTATAAATGTGAGGTGTTGCTAAGATAGATATTTCACTTATGCTGTGTCAATTGATTCCATGGTCTTTTTTCTAGGTAGGTATTATTCCTGCTCTACAAATGAGAGAAAGGCATTCTAACTGGCCAAAATTTATACAACTGGTAATATTGGAGCCCAACTTCTAGTCTATTTTCTGTGCTTACAAACTCTTTTACCTTCCTTTTCTTTCTTTTTTTTTTTTAAAGATATATTTATTTATGCATAAAGATCTGGGGTACATGCCAGAGGTGCAGGGGCAGTGAGAGGCTTCACCAGAGTCAGAGAGGGGAGCAGAACAGGCAGGTCGAAATACACTGCTGAGGGGAGCAGTGGGTGGGTTAGGAGAGGTCTGCTGCGCCATGTGGGTCTCCTACAGGGGGGGCGATAAATTTGCACTGAGGCAGCTGAGGTCAGCTTGCAGTGTTGTGTGTCTAACCACTGGACCACCAGGGAGGGCCCCCTCTTTTACATTTCTAAAGAACTTATAAGATCTAGCATTGGATTGGATTTCTATCTTTTCACTATGGAATTTATTTCTTTAGGGAAATTATGCTAGGGAAAGTACTTTGCTTCCTAACCTAGGAAAAACATTAGCTTTCTATGTCAGTCTATATCCATAACAGAAATACCATTGATTGCAATAAAACAGGGGTTGGCAAATTACGGCTATGGGGCAAATCTAACTCACCATCTATTTTTGTAAGTTTTATTGGACACAGTGACATCTATTCATTTACTTTCTGGGTATGGCTGCTTTCATGCTACAACAGCAGAGTTGAGTAGTTGTGACAGACTGCACAGCTCCAATGAACAAAATATTTACCATCTGGGTCTTTACAAAAATAGGTTGCTGACCTTTAATAAATAAGAAAACATTAAATGATAAGTCTTTCACTGACCAAGCACCATATGTAACATTTTCTCTATGAAAAAATACTCCCTTCTGGAGGGCTTTGGCAAAAGTGAGAGCCAAGGGATCAGAGGACAATCTCAGCAGTTTCGAAGTCAGCCCCAGCGGCGACAAAGACATGAGAGGTTGTGGAAACACAAGGACACCGTGCAGATTCAGGCAGTTTACCCCCTTGGAACTACTGCTCTGTTCAAAGCTCCCTGGTGCTCACCACAAATGAAAGCCAGCCAGTATACAGCTTGCCTGTTGTTAGCATCCTTTTCTTTGCTCTTTTATCCCCTTCAGCTAAAACTTCCCCCAATTCCCACTCTTTACTGAATTTGCTTCATCCTTTCTAGAAAGTCAAACCTTCCTTTTTCCATTGAGAACAACCTTTTAAAGCATGAAGAAATATAATGATTTAGCCTTAACTAAAACTGATTTGTACACAGTGTCTTAACGCTTTCAGGTATTTGAATTAATATTAGTTTTTTTCTTTCTGATGATGAAGGGCTTTTAAGTTTCAGTAATTTTAGGCAATATCTATGTGAAAGAAATTCCAATTTATAATATCAATACAGTATATCTCAAATTAATGTTGAAGATAATATATAAAATACTCAGATGTTATTAACTAAAATGTGAAATAATTCCTTCACATTTGTAAAAGAAAGTATGAAAATCCAATGATTTTAATAAGAAATGACATTACTTTTGAGAAACTTTTGGTTTTTGCTTTTGGTTTTTGGTTACTGTTTCTCAAAAATCAGTGAAAGTATATGACTACCAAATTTAAATCAACCTGAAACACTCCTGACAATATAATTTATACTTAATGTTTAATTTCCCTTGTAATTATCATCAGTACCATTCCTAGTGGCTTAATGGTATAAATTAGAATCTAACAATATACTCAATGTTTTCTAATGTTAGTCCTTGGAACTACTTACAATATAGCCCAACACTGTCTTTTACCTACTTGTACTATATTCTAGCAACTATATTATCCAAAACAAGAATTGAGGTTCATAATCTGCTAGATCTCTAGGAAATGGAAATAATTATTATTAATTTTAACTGAAGTACAGTTGACATATTAGTTTTAGGCATGTAACAGAATGATTCAAATATTTGCATATTATTAAATGATCACCACAATAAGTCAACATCCATCACTATAAATACATTTTTATTTCTTGTAATGTGAAATCATATGGCTTGAAGAGTTAATTAACTTCATATTTTCAATGTCAATAAAATGAAATTCTCTCAGCATCTTTTATTTTTAAATCAGAGTCTAATACAAGCTTAGTCATATGCCAAAATTTTCAAATTATGCTCTTAGATCAAATTATGCAATATCAATATATTATTGAATTCACATTAACAATATATTCACTCTACATTGTATTCAGTACAATGAATTCTTATCATAAAGTGGTGGTCTATTATATAATGAATTTGGGAATTATTATTATTTTTAGTTAGAATTATTTTTTCAAATTCAGGATGTAGTATAACTAAAACAAGTATGATGCCTTAATATCTACTCTGCAGTTGCTCCTTGACTAATGTTAAAGATTTGGGAAATTGAGAATTTTATATTCATTTTTAAAAACTAATATGAAAGAAAATCAAAGAACCTGACTGAGAAAGTCATAATGAGGAAAATAAATAGCAAAACAGATGTGAATCTAATAAATATAAATAAAACATAAAATGGTAGATTACTTTTTCTGAAATTATCTACTTGTCCTACTGTATTGATTATTCATATTGTATACTCACCACAGTTCACATTTGGGAATCATCTTTATTTACACAGATACTTTTAAGTGAATGACTAGTAAATCCAGTTGTAAACTAAAAATGTTCAAATCTGTTGAATTAAATATATCAACATCATCTTATACTATTTCTTCCATTTGATATGTCATATTAAAATACTTCTAAGCCCTATCAACTCTTGCCTAACTCTAGCTCTTATAGCTCTAACTTTCTTTTCATTTCTATTTCCAAAATTATAGTATAAACCTTAACCACTTCACTCCTAGGTTATTATGACAGCCTTATAACTTAGTGTTATTCAAAATGTAATCTGAAGACCACTTCAATCAGAATCACATTGATTCTTGCTAAGTAGAGATTAAGGGCCCTCTCCAGACTTAACTGGAATCTCTGGAGAAAGTTCAGGAGTCTGTCACTGCAACAATCTCCCTAAGTAAGGGAGCTTGGATTATTCTGTGTATTAACTGTTCTGTGTCTTTGCCCTGGCTATTCTCTGCCATTCAGCCTGAGTACAAACAGGAAAAGTTTGAGATAAGGAAACTCTCAGGGCAAAAGTCTTGGTGAGGACCTACACATGATGAAAACAGCATGTGCTAAAATCAGTAACAGATACTATAATTAGAGTACTAAAGACACAGAGGCTTCGTTTAACTCTTGCTGAGTTTTTGGTCTTGGCCGGGGCCAGAAAATACGTGACCCACACTTGTATGCATTCCTCATCTGCTTGCTTGCTTCTTTGATTTTTTTTTAAAAAAAATTCGGTTTGATTCTAAATAAAAACTGTCCTTGGAGCTGGGCTGCTCCCTGGACTCCTCTTGGTGTATTCCCACTGGGCTTCTCATTGCTCCAGCTCCCTCAGACTCTGTAATCTTTTCTCAACCATGCCACACATCATGAGACACCATTAAATAGATGGAGTCTTAAGCACGTTATAGTTGATAACCATTATTCTATCTGCTTTCTTCCTTTTTTTAAATCTTTCCCTAGTTTCAAGACAACATGTCCATTTCTATCATATTAGTCATGGTAACATGCTGTCCCTCTCCTATCACTCCCCTGCAGGAAACATTACATGACCCCCCCTTTACTCTCATGGTAAAGTTTAAATGTGTCAATGTGGTAATCAAGGACCTATATATAGTATGCTCAGAAGCCACTTTTACTGTTTTCCATTGTTCTCTTAAGAGACGACAAAATAATTCTTGGTTTCATAATTCAACCCCAATTGGATGGTCCCAATCTCTCACAGACACTGTCACACTTATTTAACTCCAATACACAATTTAATCCAAAAGGCAATTTTAAGTTCTTCATAGTGTCTTCTTGAATTTTCTTGCTTATGTGCTCTATCATTATTGTTCACACTATTCATAAAAGAACCAATCACAGACTGCCTATGCTGCTTCTTGAATAGTCATTTAATTTTTAATGTATTAAGATGTATCATTTTTCATACCTTGATTTTGGTATTTCTAAGGTAAGAACATCTATATTCAACTGGACTTTTAGCATGCCCTTAAATAATGAGTAAAATATTTGAAATGACTAAATGCATAGAAATGCAATGAAGTCTTCTTTGATTTACCCAACTATTTGGCCCACAAAGTTGACTGTTTTGGAATCGCATATATTCTGCTTTAATAAAAGGAGACAACATAGTTTTCTGATCATATACTTCTCTCACATTCATGTACCAAAAATAACTTTTCATAATAGGCAGATTAATCTATACTTGATAAAATGCAATAGAATTATCAGAATCCTGGTCTGAATATGGTACAAAGATCTTGCTGACTGGTTGAAGTTTTACAAGCATCTTAGAACTAAGCATCTAAGCATGACCATTTTATTCTAACCAACCATAAAATGCTTCATTTCTCACATACTAGTCCAAACCCCAAAGAGATGCTGGAAATTTAGTTGTATATTTCCTATTATCACAGTGAACTATCTGAAGGATCACAGTTGTACTGGTTTACTTATTTTTTTTTAATCTGGTTATCACAAATTACTGTCCACCATATTAAACTCTTTAAAGCAATTAGAATGACCTTAATGAGAATACTATGGAAAATAACTACTGAAGTGTATCTTAGTACTCTTTTGTACTAAGGGCCTAATTTGTCCCATGATATAATTTTTTAGACTTTTAAAGTAAAGCATTATGACAAGAAATATGTGTTAGTATTTATTACCAAAAAAATGTAACTGACTTCTCTACTTGAATGGGTGATACATATTTTTATATAAATTATAATTACTTTAATTCTTATATGTCTTATATTTTGTTGTTGCTATTCAATTTTTCATAGGATATTCTTTTTCCAAGTGATAAGTTACAGAGAAGGCCTGGAGGAATAAAACCATGTCTAAATCCCAAATTCTGTGACTACCTGTGTGTAAAAGGGGACTTAATTTTTCTAAAAAATTAAAAAAAAAGGAAAAGAGTAACAATTTTTCCCTAAAGAACTGTGGTAAGGAATATAACAACACATGAATGGACTGAGTATAGCCCATGTCATATAGATGTGTCATTACTGTCTACTCTTCCATTAGGATCCAAATTCAATAAGGAAAGAGCCGGGTAAATAGAAATTACTTAAAAGTCATTTACAGACTTAACATAGTTATTGTGCTTTACTGATAGGAAAAAAGATTAAGACTGATTTTTAGAAAAGATTTATTTATTTACGCATATAAGAACTGAGGGACAGGCCAGAGGTGCTAGGAGTTGAGGATTCACCAAAGACAGAGTGGGGCACAGAACAGGCAGATTGTCTGAAATACACTGCTGAGAGGAGCAGTGGGCAGGTCAGGAGACGTGATGTGATTCACCTCCCTGGCTGGGAATCGAACTTGTGCCACAGTGGCTGTGGATAGCTTTGTAGTGTTCCATTGTGCTATGTGCTGAGCGATGTGGTTCACCTCCCTGGCTGAGCGATGTGGTTCATCTCCCTGGCTGGGAATCGAACTTGAGCCACAGTGGCTGTGGATAGCTTTGTAGTGTTCCATTGTGCCACCAGGAAGGGCCCAAGATTGATTTTTCTATGTTTTTTTTTTTTTAAGATTTATTTATTTATGCATACAGAACTGGGGTACAGGCCAGAGGTGCAGGGGCGGCGAGAGGATTTACCAGAGACAGAGAGGGGAATAGAACAGGCAGATTGATGAAGTACACTGCTGAGAGGAGCAGCAGGCGGGTCAGGAGAGGTCTTTCTCGCCATGTGGATCACCTCCTGGTGGGCAAGGTTCAAACTCAGCTGAAGTGGCTTCAGCCTCTTACTGCTGTGCTTTAACCTGGCGCCACCAGGGAGGGCCTGATTTTTCAACTCATTTAAAGTGCTTGGCTAAAATATTGCCTGAAAAGGAAAATATTAAGAAGCTGAGTTTTTCTTTCAGATGCAGAAAAGTAAGACTGCACTTGGTGACAGAAGATACATACCACTGACAAACTAATAAACATGATGTGATCAATATTTTTAGCACAGAATAAACAGTATCAAAAACAACTGGCTTGCTTACTCCAATGACCTATGAAGAACAGGTTGGTTAATCTAGAGCTTTGTTACTGATCTTCAGGAGATCATATTTGTTGGGCTTTCTACATTCTTAGGTCCTTCATTGTTTTTAATCACATATACAAATGGGAGAAGTAACAAGATCATAGAATCATTTCATTAAACCAATAAACAGTACCAATAAACTGCCAGAAAATGTCATAATCACTGGGAATAAGTAGTGAACAATACAATGACGGCTGAAACTGTATTTAATATTACAAAATGAATGAAAATAAACACATATAATAAAAAAAAAATAGTCCAGAAAGAAAATAGTGAGGCATGCTATGCTACCTTAGAATAAGGGATGTTAGGAACCAGCCAAAGTTGCTTTAGATTGCACTGCCAGTGAAGACCTTTAAGTAAATGACCTTTAAACTGAGGTCTAATTGACATGGAGGGTCCAGGAATACAAATCTTGGGGGGATATCATAATAGTGGAATGAGTAGGCTATATGGCAGCCTTGAAGAATAGCTTGGCCAATTTCAGTGGACAGACATGAAGCCACTTCAGGTGACAGTAAATAAAGTCAGCAATTATTCAAGGGCATGAGGAATATTTCATTTTTTCTCATTGTTATAAGGAAGTGTTAGATGACATCATTCCCAAGTACCATTTCCTACTAAAATTAATTCTACAGTACACATGGTTATTTTAATACCAGTTGAACTAACTATGAATATTGAATCTTTCAAATCCCTTAGAAGAAAATTCCCGTAGCCTGAAGAACTGCACTTCTAGCCCCATAAACTGCAGATGTAACAGCTGTCATAATATTCTGTATATAGAAAAACAAAATGCAACTTGTTTTCATGTTGTGAGACAACCAGACAAACATGTTTGAATTTTGCATTAATAAACTTCCATTAATGGGCCCACCTTGGTCATGCAATAGGTTAAAGGCTGGGATCGAACTTGTGCTGCAGTGTCTGTGGCTAGCTTCACAGTGCTGTGCTTTAATCCATTTTGCCACCAGGGAAGGCCCTACCCAGTTTTCTTAATAAGAAAAAAAAATTTATATAGCCAAATTCATGCAAAACTTGAAGAAAAAAGGTTTAGGAATATAGTGAAATATAAGAAATTATTATAAGAAATACAATAACTCTGGTCAAGGATATATGTGCCAACTGACTTGTCAAAATGGTAAATTGTAGGGAAATAAGTGTTTTCTCAGTATGAAACCAATGCATCTAGTAACTAGAAATTGACGAGTCACTTGAATGTAATTCAGTTTTCCAATCTGTTTTAAAAAACTATTAATCAAATTATTGTTTCAATATGAGTTGTAGACACTGATAATATGTCTGAAATATTTTAATGGCTCAGAATATTACCAACATTTAGTAAATATTTTCAAGAATCAGTACAGACTGATAGATAATATGGTAGCATTTTACAAGTCTATGAGGCTAAACAGGCTACTTCTGAAATATGTTTTCATTATATACTGTTAAAATGGTCAAGATCAAGGGAGAAGGGTAAAAGGAGCATGTAGGTTGAATTCTATATTGACATCTATGATTAGCTAGCATCTTTAGGAAGACCATAGTGCTAATAAGGACAGTCGCAGACTTGATTCTAATATGTGTCAATTAACTTCATTGTGTTTCTTGCTTCTAAGCTGAATTCTAACCATCACCAGCTGACTCATGGCTTAGCTGGTCTCAGTGGAGACCAGGCCAGAGAGTTTGCATGCATCAACACAAAGCTTTAACTACATCTGGAAAAACAATTTTAAAGGGTAGAGCTCCTTAGAGCAGTTCATTAATTGCCTACTCTGAGAAATAAAGGGCAATTCATTACTAAGGAGTCACAGGAGGCAATGAAGAACATTAAACTTTGTTACAGAGCCTGGAGTTCCTGTCCCAGTTCTAGGGTCCCTGAACTTATGACCTAAAATCATATTCGGACCTGTAATGTCTTCATTAATTAATTATTCTATGTTAACATTCTCCCAACCTTAACCTGAAAGCTAAGAGCACCAAGTAGGATATAACTTGGTCACCCTTGTATTCCAAGTTTCCAGAATAGACTTAATCCTTGCTTAATAATATTTGCTGAAGTCAATTATTAGAATGAATTAGGAGGACTGGAGAATATTATTTCAGTGTAACTTATTCAACCTAAGTAGCCATTTATAAACATTTTAATGCAACCTAATATACTTGGCTATACATTATAGATATTGTCATATAAAAACATAGCATTCATTAAAATCATATTGAATAAAATGCCATATAATCTCATCTCCTCTTACAGACTACTATAAACATTTAATACAATAAAAATATGCTCATGTGGAAAATCAAAATGCATATGTCTTCTAAATTTAATCAGTTTCTAAATGTTATTCTAATGAGCAATGATTTTGCAATATATGTGTGTATGTATATATCATCAGTTATATGAAAAGGAGGAAAAATATGTGATAAAACTTTTGGGAAAACAGTTTCATATATAATAGTGATAAAATATAAGCATTGTTTGGAAGAAAATTATTTTCCAACAAGGTCCAGAAGGTAATGTTCGGGCAGAAAGCGTCACTGTCAAGTAAATATAAGGACACTTTGATTTTGCTTTAAAATAAATCTGGATATGTATGTATGTATATAATTTTCCAAAGAGGTGCCTATTTGTATAGTTAAATGCCAAAAAATTGATTTTTAAAACTTGATTATCTACTGGCCTGGAACATTTTCAAAAACGCCTTGGCTGGAATAGATTTTCCTTTCTGGAATGCAGCAGGAGACATTAAATTTGCTCCCCTCTTAGTCACAGCTTCGTGCAATTTCCTTGTCTTGAGTGTGGGCAAGAACTGTGACTTGCTTCTACCAAATAGAACATGGTACAGGTGATGATTCTCAGGCTTGCTGACATTATGTTGTAAGAGACTGTTATGTAGGCAAATTTGCATTCTTCCTCCTTTATCTTGAAACAAGCTGCCATGTTGCAAAGAACCTAGGGAAAGGGCAACCTGGCAATGAACAGAGGAGCTGGAAACAACTTCTGACCACCACTCATTAACTGGGGGTCAACTGGCTTTTTTTCCCAGGGGAAAGTGTGAACACCTGCCCCACTACACATTTGGGGAAATAGCAGGGGTCAGCACATCGAGTGCAATGAATAAGGCTTGCTCTCGGAATACAAACACCATGGTGATCATGGTATCTCTCCTGTCGACTGGCTTTAAAAAAGCAAAAAACAAACAAACAAAACCCCCTGAAGTTAGTAACAATGATATCTTTTCTAAAAACAGTTTGAATTCGAATTAAAATGCATTGCTTTTTAGTTGGTACAGCTGGATAAATTGCACAAACTACTCCCTAAACTGGTTGGTAACATCAGCAATCTGCTTAGTTTATATGTAGGGAAGAGTCAGTTGCCAATGCCAATCTAAGAGTTTGGTCTGGCTTTGGAACAATGGATCAGAATAAAGCTATAGAAATATTCTTGAGCCTGGAGCAGGGCTATGTTACATAACACTCATCTTCCTTCCTTCTACACCAGTCTTTCCTAGGGACCAATTAAAGTCCACACCATACAATCTGCATGGACATTCCAGGAGGTTTAGTCATTAAATGTGCCAGGTTCGTATTAACAAACAAATTGGATTAACTATAGATGTGCTTTACAAACAAATGTCCTTCCTCTTCTAACTAACTGCTTAAACTCAGACCAGATTCACATATTTTGAAAGCCATCTGTGGACTCCTGTATGAGGTCTGACTTAGTTACTTTTCATCTGTGTTTGGAAAACACTCCATAGATATCAGTAGACTTAGAAAGCATGCATTGGCTGGTTTGTTTTTTTCTGTGGGAGAGACTTTGGCTATTATTCTTTTTCAGCTCAGTCCTTGGCACACAGAAGACATCTAATGATCATTTGGGAATTTTTATTCTTAATGTTTTTACATGTACATGTATATACCTTTTAAACTTACAAATATTCAGGTAATTTGTAAAACATTAATTGTAAATTTGTTGACCTCTCCAGCGACAAAACAGATGCTTTCCAATAACGACACTGCCCACTGGTTAAATAAATCGTATTACATGTGGTACATTATATAGTCATTTCTTCAATGCATATGATAAATTTTAATTAGCATGCTATGATAACAAAAGATTGAATTGAGATTATATAAAATACACAAATATTAACGATATGCAATGAATCCATAAATAAAATTCAGACAAAAAACAATGTCATGCAAGTGATCAAAACCTATGATGGGGGGCCCTCCCTGTTGGCAAAACAGGTTGAAACGCAGCATTACCAAGGTAGCCATTATTGCTTCAGCACAAGTTCAATCCTGGGGGGTGGTGTCCCACGTGGTATGGTGGACCTCTCCTGTCTTGCCCACTGCTCCCCTCAGCAGTGTACTTAGTCAATCTGCCTATTCGGCTCCCCACATTGCTTCTGGTGAATCTTCTCACTGCCTCTGTACCTCTGGCCTATATCCCAGTTTTGTATGCATAAATAGATAAAGGCTCATAAGAAACCTATGTCTTTTGTCTTAGTTCCCATCTACATATTACTCTGTCATTAGTTTCAATATGGTATCACATTTCAAAACCTATATTACCCTCTATGATCCTACACAACAACTAACAGCAAAACAGATAAGCCAGTTATTAACAATTACTTCTGCTTACTTTGCTAAGCCCTTATTTGAAAGAAAAAATAAATATATATCACAATGACTATTTTTGTTTCTTATACTACAGGGAAATGTGGGATGTACAATTCTCCTTTAATGTAAACAAACTCTGTAAAGGTCATTGATATTTGCAGCTAAACTACATTGGAACACCTGCTTCTACAAAGCCAGGGGCTGGTTCTTGACTACCTGATTTGGGAATACAGAGTATGGAGAGTAAATTGGAAGACAGACAGACTTCATTATGGAATAGTGACTAAAGGCAGAACCCCTGGACAGTTTATCAAGAATGAATCCTGGCTCCAGGACTGACCAGATGTATGATTTTTAGTGACTTACTTCACTGCTCTGATATTTAGTTTCGTCATCTATAAAAGGATAACAAAAGTGCCTGCTTCATAAAGCAGGTATAGCATTTGAAAAGGTAATGGGTGTAAATGGCTAAAAAGAATGCTTGCTTGGCATATGAAAAACCTTCCCTTGGGTCCTCCTTGGTGGTGCAGCAGGTTGAAGCACAGTACTAAGAAGTTAAAGCCACTTCAGCATGAGTTCGATCTCCGCCCCAGAGCTGACCCACATGGCGTGGCAGACCTCTCCTGACCTGCCCACTGCTCCCCTCAGCAGTGTACTTCTACAGTCAGCTTGTTTTGCTCCTCACTCTGTCTCTGGTGAATCCTGTCACTGCCCCTGCACCTCTGGCCTGTACCCCAGTTCTGTATGCATACATAAATCTTAAAAGAAAAACCTTCACTAAATGTTAGTTAATATTAAATACACATAATTCCATCTGATATCAACAATTCAAAGTGGGCAGTATATCATTTTATAATTGAAACATTGTCATTATTAAGGTTACTAAAGATACAACAGATTAAGATGACTAATACACATACACACACAAAAGCATATATATATATCCTACTGATAACTTGAGAAGTGATTTTATTATTGCCACTTTATTAATGTCATTGAAGCTCTACTGGAAAACCCAAAACAATAAACCAAAAAAATGAACTAAAACATGACTAAAAAAGATAAAGAAATGGCTATGAATGATGATAAGACTGATATCCTTAAAGAAAATTATGGATAAACTTGAGAATACATAGCAAATCAAAGTGGTATTTCAAAAATATCTCGCCACAGTTTCAAATAATCTACCTTAAAGCAGTTAGCCAGGTGTTTGAAAGAGATGACAACTGAGATGTCAATAACAGCTTACTATTATCTTCTAAAAGAGGTATATTCTATTTCATGGATATGCTAGCACTATTAACAAAACCTCAAACTCTCAGGGATATTAAGTTATACTAAATTATGCAGAATTTCCCTTTCTGAATTTATGAGCACTTTTTTCTATTATAATCATAAAATACATTCAATGTGCCATCATTCTAAGCTCTCAATAGGATCTATTTTCAGAGTGTTTGAGGTAAAATTACTGAACTCTATCTACACTGTTGAAAAATGAAGCAAACATTCATAAAGAAGTTTAAGTAGAGATTTGTTCATACATTTTCAAAGATATTTTTATACTAAGGATAATGATTTTAAAATTTATTTTCTCTTACATAAAACTTTCCCAAGGCCATAGTCCAGGCATTTTCTTTTAAGTTTTAGATATTATCTCTTGTATACAAATATCCATCAAAATGGTATTGCAGGTTGAAAATAATTTAGTAAAAATTATTAATGTATTTTTTCAAATATGAACATTATTCTCTAAAGGGAAGACAGTGGTGACTGTACATATAATAGTAGTAGTGGTGTTCATTCTCATTAAATATAATAAGACCCAACCCTTTAAATAAAAATCAAGTTTATTGTGAATTCAGCAAAAGAAAATGGGGATATTGAAGGCTACAGACTCAAATATATGATACTGATTTCTAGAAGTAAAAGAAACATAGGCTATTAACCACATTATCAATAGTATTTCAAATATTATGGAGTAAACACTGGCACAAACACTTGAAATATGTCATATTCAATCCCTTTTATGAAGAGTTGAGCTTTGAAGAAGTTTTAAGATGCATCAATTTCTGCCTGCTTCTGACAGCTTCCATGATATCCTTATGGATAAAACTGTGAAATGTGACACAGTTGATAGTACATTTGGGTCAATTAATAGCTGGCTGCTGGTTAAACATTATATTCAGACAGTACTGCTAAATAGCTTCGTGTCAACATAGAAACATGAAATCCAAGATTAAAATTCTACATTTTTATTAATGACCTCAGTATAGATATGGAAGAATAATTTGAAAAGTTTTATAACTTAAATATAAATAGATTAAAGATACCTTGAAATGTTAAATTGAGGGAATTTTTAAAAAGCTGATATTTCAAGTGTATACTTGTAAAATTCTACATTTAAAGAGAAATTAAAAATTATAATCAGGCACCTCCCTGGTGGCACATAGGGTTAAAGTGCAGCACTATAAAGCTATCCGCAGCCACTGCAACACGAGTTTGATCCCCGTACGGGGAACTGACCCACAGGGCACGTGGCATAGCAGAGAGACCTCTTCTCTTTTGCCTGCTGCTCCCCTCAGCAGTGTATTTCAGCCAATCCATCTGTTCTGTTCCCCACTCTGTCTCTGGTGAATCCTCTCTCACCCTCTGCACCTTTGTTCTGTACCCCCAGCTCTTGTATGCATAAATTAAAAAAAACCTTAAAAGCAACAACAACGCATAACTATCACTGCTGTTTAGCAATGCACCAGGCTGCCTCATGAAGTAATGAGCCACTGGAAGTACACAAAGAAGTAGGCAGGTTTTAAATATAGGAATACTGGATGGTGGCCTATGGACTCTACCTTGAACTGTCCAGTTGGAAATAGATTTATAGCACTTGGAATCTATATAGGTGAAAGCTATATTGAGATATGGTAGTTCAGAAGCAGGAAGCTTCTGTTAGAACAATAGAACTGTTAGAACAATAGAAATTGAAGGATGAATAGAATTCTCAATTTCACAACATTTTTATATATAAGAGCATTTGATGTCGTTTCTCTTGTCTAAAATTATCTTCTTCTCCATGTTCTCCCCCTACACTACAACATATGTTCTCCTTCCATTACTATCTAATTTTGCCTGTATTTTCATTCTCTTTGTTCTCATAAATCATCCTTCCAGAACAATTCATTGAGGAAAGAAATGCAGTCTTGCATAATTTTCTGGTCCTCCTTTAACTTCTCTGTATTCCCAAATTGCCTAGGTGAAATTAATTATAAGCATGCAGTGTGAATGCAGTGAATCCTGCAGTGGCTCAATGAAATTTTTGTGTAAGAATGTAAGATAGCAACCAAAGTATATAGCAGCATAGTATGAAGCTACCTGTGTAGCATATTTGTATATGCCAAAGCTACCTCTGTGGCATATTTGTATAAGCCAAAGAGAATATACATAAATCCTCATATTTGAAGAAAACACTCGTGAGTGAGAACATAAAATGTTTTGTACATATCTATCACTTAAGACTCTTGGAACTTAGTATTTTCTTCTCTTTAGACAACTCTGATTCTAGTGCTAATTCCTGAATTCAGGTGCAGAAGCTAATTAGTACCAAGTCATGTAAATCTAGAGAGGAAGGTAAATTGGGAACATAAGGAAATAGAAATATAAACAAAACAAGGGTTCTTTTTGATGATGTGAATGGCTTAAAAAGTTTCAAAATAAGAATGCAAGTTAGTGGATGTGAATGTGCTACATCCCTCATGTGGAATTAAACCTTGCAAGAAGAAGCATTTATTACTATGAAGTCTGATTGCCTCACTGCTCATTGCTTAAATATTTATGAAGTTTATAGTTTGCACCTAGCATTTCCATAAACAGCCTTGATTAATGAATTTAATTGTAAATGTTGTGAGCTGATTTCTTAAGTTTTATTTCATTTTGTTTATGGGGTTGGTATAAACGTAAATTTTCAGAATGAATGGTGCAAAGTGGATTTGAATCAAGTGGTAAAACTGTCAAGCTGTATGATGTAAGTGGAGACCAATAATACAGCTGTACGAGTTTGACCCAAGTCAACAGGCTGAGGCCCCAGTACTAACATTCTTGAGCTGATCTATATCCTGAGCTTACCTAGAAGTTTATCTAGAGGTCTTAGCAGATAAGCACTAAGGCTTGATATAAAAATTAAAAGATGGATGAAGGTCTCCTCCAACAACATTTCTTTTAATATACAGAATCTGGTGACATGGAATTTCACAGCTTTTGAGTTTTTGAACACTACGAGAAATAAAAGATGAAAAATAAAAATAACAACCTGTTGATTACCTTCCTATATCCTTGGAACTCTGTTCAGTCATGTAAAGGATGAGACACGAACAAATATGGGCTCGATACTAAGTCATGAATCTTCCATCTTAGTCTGGGAACTAATTGTCTTTATCTTCCCTTATGACTTTTGATACAAACGTCAGGACTTTAAATACATAAGATCAAGTATTTTTGCAATTCTCAAAGTCAGTTAATTTAATGGACATTAATATTTTCAGGTAGAGTAAAAGAACTTAAGGATTATTTTCTGGGTCACAAAATGATAGATGTACTTACATATCATTTTGACATATTACAATATGCAAATGCACTAATTATGTATGTATTCATATGAAAACTAATTCCTTTTAAAACGTTTACTATGTTATTCATTGCAGCCTGGCTTAGTTGATGACAGAGAAGTATAATCTTACAAGAATCTAGACATTTTACTGCACCCTCCCCTATCCTGAATTGAATTACTTCCTTCATATATATATACATATATAACATATATATATGTATATATATATATGTCATTTATATTTGAAGATAATTGCTGCAATGTGGCATCTTGATGAACTGTTTGTAGACCTGAATCTTGTAGTTATGACAAAAGCCAGGTACTCCTTATAAAAAAAAGGCCATGGGCCCTCCCTGGTGGCGCAGCGGGTTAAAGCACTGCACTGAGAATCTAAAGCCGCTTCCGCATGAGTTCGATTCCCGCCTGCCCCGGAGGTGACCACATGGTGTGGCAGACCTCTCCTGACCCACCCGCTGCTCCCCTCAGCAGTGTACTTCCTCGATCTGCCTGTTCTGCTCCCTACTCTGTCTCTGGTGAAGCCTCTCACCTCCCCTGAGCCTCTGGCCTGTACCCCAGTTCTGTATGCACAAATAAATAAATCTAAAAAAAAAAAAAAAAGGCCATAAAAGGACTGGAGATTACTTTTGTGGGAAAATGCTTTTCAAAGTGAGTGAGTAAGAAAATTCCACCTATCTCTCTTTGGAAGGCATAAGAAATACAGTCAAATAGTACTGAAAAAATGTTGGCTTCATACAAATAGAGCCTTTGTGTCTGGAATAAAAATATAGTCAGTCGGGACCCAAAGGAATCTATAGGTAATTAAAAAATTAACCTCGGCCCTCCCTGGTGGCACAGGGGTTAGGACACAGCACTGCAAGTGAGCCATAGCCACTTCAGCGTGAGTTTGATCCCCAGCCCTGAAGGTGATCCACCTGGTGCAGCAGACCACTCCTGTCTCACCTGCTGCTCCCCTCAGCAGTGTACTTCCCTGATCTGCCTGTTCTGCTCTCTGCTCTGTCTCTGGTGAATCCTCTCACTACTCCTGCACCCTTGGTCTGTAACCCACTTCTGTATGAATAAATAAACAAATAAATTTTTAAAAATTAACTCCACATAAGACATGACCACCTGGCATCTGTGAATGAGAACTTAATTGGAAAAATAACTTGTAGATGTAATTACATTAAGAAGCTGAGATGCCATCCTGGGGTAGGTTGAAAGTTAAGTCCAGTCATGACTCATGAGGAGGGAAAGAAACAGAGAACAAAGTCTGGAGACAGAGACAGAAAGGTCATGGAAAGAGAGAGACATAGGATTATGCTTCTGCAAAGCAAGGAAAGCTTGGAGCTTCTAAAAGTTAGAAAGGAGATTAGAAATGGAAATGGAATTGCCTCCAAAAGGGCCAGATACTGCTTATGTTATGATTTCAGACTTCTGCTTGCCAGAACAGTGAGAAAATAAATTTGAATTGCTGTAAGTCATCCAAATTGTGTTAATTTCTGTGGCAGCCTTGGGAAACTAATGTGGACTCAATCTTCTTATGGCATCTGAACTGTTCCAATGCTGTCTTTTCTAGGAGAAGTGGAGAAAATCGGGTAGTGTAGGCAAATTATTGCTCAAGGAGAGAACATGTGTTTCTGTACTCAAGGAGAAAGGCAGGGATTTTATTTAGATTCATTGAAAGACATGGTAATTTTGAACAATGGCAGAAATATGACTAAACAAATTTTGATCGTATATGTTAAAGTAACTGGCAGTTTTAGCTCACAGGCAAGAGCAATCAATTAAAAGAAAAAACTTCATTCAAGATCCTGTGATTGCCAAAATAATGTGACACATTGTTAATCTCTAAGATTTTTTTAAGCTTTCAGAGGGGAAAAAGAAAGCTGCGTTGAGATGTAATGATCTATATTTATCTTACCCTTCACAAATTAAACATTCTTGGAGAAATAGGATTTCTAATCTTTGCGGTACTTTTCAAGAAGGGAAGATTATATAAAATATTTACTAGTCTTCCCTATTTTGCCTATTGACATGTTTGTGCAAGGAAAACTTTATATATGGAACTTTAAAGTTTATACTATGCTTAGGGTCATTTCTATGTTTAAAAATATATAAATTTTGGCCCTCCCTGGAGGCACAATGGGTAAGGATGCAACATTGCAAGCTACCTGTATCTGTCTCAGTGCGAGTTGGATCCCTGGCTCCGGAGGTGACCCACATGGAGAGGCAGACCTCTCCTGATCCCACCTTCTGCTCCCCTCAGCAGTGTAATTTGTCAGTCGGCCTGCTCTGCTCCCCACTCTGTCTCTCGTGAATCCTCTCACCTCCTCTGCACCTCTGGCTTGTACCCAAGTTCTGGATGCATAAATAAATAAAAATCTTTTAAAAAATCACTTAATTGATGTATACTTTGAAATATATATAGACAGAGCTGTATTTTATTATGTGAAAAGTAAATAAACTTATAAAAACAGCTGTAAGTTGAATAATGTGGTTTATATGTTTTTCTGGTCCTGCCATATTTTCAAAATTGTAGCCTTAGAAGCTATGTTAACACTAGAAGCATCCAGATAAATAAAGTATTAAAAGCACAGTAATCATGAACTTCATGGCAATAACATATAAAACAGGATTTTTAAATGCAATACTGTCTTCTGTACAAATGAAATTCCTCAATCAAATAATTTATTAATCACTGAATATATCAACAAGCTGTGGTCACTGCTATCAGAGTTTTCTATCTAGTATGACATAGGGCTCAAGGAATAGCAGTAGGTGCTAATATTTAGCAACAAGTTATTATTTTGTAGGTCCTGCTTAAGAATCTCACATGCATCATCATTTATAAACCTAGGAAAACATCAAATAGCTGTTAATATGCCCATTTTATGGATGAGAAAACTTAGGCAGATGGGTTAAGTAACATGGCTAGGGTAAACACTGGTTAAGTAAAAATATGACTTTCAAGTTTGAGTTTTTAGCCTCTACACTATACTGACCTCACCAGTATTACTAACAAAGATTCTGATAAGTCCCTTTATTTGTCATGTTCTAGGATTATAGGGGGGGGAAACAATGATTTATTCCAATTTGGGGGAATCTCAAAAGACATAGGTACCAAGTTGCTTCTATACTGGACTTTAAAAGACAGAGAAATTTAATACATGGGGGTGGGGGGGCAGCATTTTACTTAGAGAGAATAGAAAAATCTTTAGTGAGCATTTGTTCCAGAAGAATTTTGTGCAATTTCAGAGTATAATGGAAATTTCATATCCTAATTTCTGCCACCCATCTCTTACTACCAGAGTATAGGTGACCTTCCTAGAAACTATGAAATCTTCTTCTTATGGGCATAGCATCAGACTTCTGGGTGCTTGCCTACACTATAGAGGTTTGGAAGTGAGTATCTGGCCCCTCCCTGTACCATTACTCTAAATAGGATTCACAGAATTTGTAGCTAGAACATCTTGTACTGCACACATACTGCCTCAAATTCAAGTGATTTTCCTTAGATCCAGAGACCTGACCCTGATCAAATTAATTCAGTGGTTTTGATTGCTAGCACTAAGGCAGCTGAAAATATTATAGTCTCAGATGAGACATCCATAATTACTGATATGTCTCTAAACCAATGTGTTGATTTACACCTAACACTGAAAGTTTTAAAGTCATGATTTCCTATCTCCACAACTAAAGGTAGAAATATAAAGAAATCACTCCAGAGTAAGCATGATGATATTGATATGGGAAAATCATAGTATTAAAAAGGTTTTGGGATATTGCAATTAACATTGTATCCAGATCAAAGTTTAATAAAGCTCACTGGAGTAATCTTTTCCCATTTAATGATATAACTGCATTTTCCATCACTAGAGTGCCTACTATAATTCTGACTAAATGATTCCACAGAAATTATCTAAACTCACATTTATATAAGCTAGAGAAAAAAATCAAGAAACAGGATCTTCAGGGGAAAAAAAAACACTTGCCCAAAGTCACACATCTCATTTATAGGATTGGAACTCTGGTTTCTCCCCCATAGTTGATGAATAACTGGCTTAAAAGTATATAGATGGCTCATCTCTACATCTATATTCATATATTGGAAAATAAACAAACAAGTGGCAAATAATTTCACTATCTGAAAAGACTTTTTAAAAGAGTCTTGCATTCAGAGTAAATCTGAGAAAATACAAAGATGGACACAAAAACAAAATTAAAAATAGCAAAATAGTTTTGAAAATCAGTTTACAAAATTGTCTACATTATTGCTATTCAGAGATAATCTGAGGACCAGAAGATTCACACCCTCTTAGGAGTTTATTAGAAATGTAGAATTCAAGGTTTCATCCCAGACTTCCCATATCAGAACATGCATTTTAACATGCTCCTCTGGCAAGTCATACACTAAAGTTTGAGAAACAGTGCTATGCACAATTTTATTTTTGTCTCTGTATCAGCTTAAGGATATCATTGACCATTAAACTTGGCTCACCAATGTATGTAAGGATTCCTCACTTTCCACTGTAAGGTAACAACCAGGCTGTGAGACTGGTTTTCAGCTCTCAAGTCTGTCAATAGCAGTGTGAAAATCTCACTGTCCAGTATTTAGCTTTGTTGAAAGACAGTAGTTACTGTAATTTTGAATAAATCAAGCGTAAGGGTCATGTTCTTCAGAATCTGTAACGTAACCCTGACATTATGGTGAAGGGGCCATTAGGGGCATATATTTAACAAAAGCAAAATACACTAGCCTAAGAATGTGCAATGTCAATGTAAGAATGGTTTGGGAAAAGTATTTTTACAGATCCAAGTGAGGAGAAACTGCTATTATTTACTACTCCAACTAGTTCAAGGTTTTCCAGAGAGGGCAATGTCTTATCTAAATTATGCAAACGAGGAAGCTCAGCAAACCCTTCATGATGACTATAAACAGCTCATGTGGAATTTGCTGTGTAGACACTTCCATGCATGTGTCCATTAAAACTCACAAAATCCCAAAAGACAGGCAATACCACTATCACCCTATTTGGAAGTAGGAGACTGAGGCTTAGCAAAGTTAGTAACTTGAGTAACAGTTTATAAGAAGCAGAACTGAGAGTCCAGCCCATATCTGTCTAACTTGAAGTTTGATACCATCCAAGGAGGGACACAGGGTGGATATCAGCTAATATCTATTCAGTGTCTCTTATATGCCAAACGTCATTTTAATAGTTCAGCATATACTAATACATTCGATCTTAACCAGCACATCATGTGCTAGGCACGGCTTATCTATCCTTTTTATAGGTGAATGTATTAGTCAACTCAGGTTGCCAAAACAAAACAGCACTGAATGGATGGCTTAGACAACAGAACTCATTTTTCACCAATCTGGGGGCTGAAGTCAGAGGAGGATGGCAGCTGGCTGGGGTCTGGGGAGTGCACTTTTGCTGGCTTGCAGAGGCAACTTTCTTGTGTTATGCTCATGTGGCTTTCCCATGTACACATGCAAGAAAATAACTCTTCCGTTTCTTAGAAGGTCACCGAACCAGTCAGATGAGGACATTTTCCTAGTATCATTTAACCTTAATTTACCTCCAAAAATCTCTGTCTCCAAATCTAGACACAGGTTTCAACATATGGACTTGGACAACTCAGTCCACAGCATTGAACTACTGCTATATGAGTGTGATCAAATAACTTTGTCAAGGTCACCCAGTGGTAAATGGCAGAATTTCAGTTTAAATCTTGGCAGGTTGGTGCTCAAGAATCCACATAGGCAAAGTACTAAGCTTCCTCTAAATATCAATGAGCAGAGGATATAGTAAGTATGACAACCCTTTACATTAACAGTTACGTTTAGCAGTATTTTATTGTAAATTTTGCATAACAAATACCTATATTCAAATATAATCCAAATATGTCCCTGTGACTGAACTATAGCAGTACTCTTTTTCTTCTCCTTTTGGAAAACCAGTCTAACTAATAGCTATGGTAGAAAATTGTTTGAATTGTATTGACTGAGTGCTAGTAGCTTCTAGGGACAGATTTATTGAATGACATCCTTCAATTGCATCCAGGTTTTCATTAAACCTATTATTCTACACTGCCCTTCACTTTGTATTATTGCTAAGGGTCTCTCCACTCAGTTAAGTCCCTAGAAGTGCCAATTAAAGGTGAGATTAAAGACACTCAACTCACAAGCTGGCAGAGAGAATTGGTGTTTATCTGTTCATGGATAATACTGGGCTAAAAAAAGATTAATTCAGGTCCAGCTCTTTCTGGACTGCTGTACTAACCAAAAGGAGCCTGGTAGAAAAGGAACTGATAACCTGGAATTTTAGAAATGGAGAAAGTGCAAATGAAGCAAGGTGACTGATACATTTAAAGCAAAGCCATAGCCTGAGAAAATGTCTACATTACGAGCAAAGCCATTATTCTGAGAAAATTTCTACATCATGAGCACAAATAGTGACCGGAGGTGCAGGTATGCTAATGGCCAAATCAGTCACTCCAATCCTGCCCCTCCCTGCCACCCGTTTGCTCTGTTGTCAATGCCTCCTCACACAGACTACCTAACTTTCAGCCTTTTACCCAGCTTAATGATTGTGTCCTCATGAATTTTTTACCATTCCTTTAAATTCAATTTTAACTTTAGTCACACACAGTTCTTTACTATTCTGGTCATGGGGAGACTTCATGTGTTCTCACATATATGGTTTTTCTTGATTCGCTATGCATAACAGGATAACATTCCCTGCCCCCTTTACAGATAGGCAGATCCAATCTGTTCTGGTAGCGACTGTATATGAACATGAAGAATGTCACTTACTTGCTAAGGTATTTCATTACCAGTGTGAAATCATTCTTGTATCTCTTCCTCCTGCCACTGCTGATTTAGTGTTCCCGTTGGTAGATTCCATTAGCTTGTGATCCAGAATTAATATAAAATGGAGCTTTATATAACAAAAGTATAAAGCATAAATAAGAAGTAAATCTTTGTTGTTCTAAGTCCCTGAAGTTTGTGAATATATGGCTTTGTATATGTGCAAGGGGGAAGCAGACCTAAAATATGGGTCTAAAATACAGAGCAACTTAGCCTTTTTTTTTTTTTTTTAATTTATTTATTTGTGCATACAGAACTAGGGTACAGGCCAGAGGCTCAGGGGCAGTGAGAGGCTTCACCATAGATAGAGTGGGGAGCAGAACAGGCAGATCGACGGAGTACACTGCTGAGGGGAGCAGCCGGCGGGTCAGGAGAGGTCTGCCACGCCAAGTAGTCACCTCTGGGGCAGGCGGGAATCAAACTCATGTGGAAGCGGCTTTAGGTTCTCAGTGCTGTGCTTTAACCCACTGCGCGACAAGGGAGGGCCCAACCTAGCTTTTTTAATATAGTAGTTTTCTGTTTTGAGCCTATATATTATTTTGCTAATAGTCTTCAGTATTCCAAGCTCAACAAATATTTATCAGAACATCTCCTAAGGTAAGTCAATGTCCCCAGCACTAAAGTATATAATGATGAGCAAAACATAGGAAGTCACAGAATTCAAGTGACCATAATCTGGTGGAGGGAATGAATGTACATCTATTACATGGACAAATATAAGCTTCAACCAAAATTAGTGTTATGAAGAAGAATACATCTGACCTAGCTGGGAGGACTTTGGGGAGGCTGATTTATGCTCAATTAAGGGCAAACAAGGCAAAGACAGACATGAGGAAGGAGAAAAGTGGCTTAGAATGCCGATTTGAACTTAAGCAACTTGAATTTAGGCAGTAGCTAATGTAAAGTAAGCAAAGATATCAGTGAGATAGGAACTGGCTATACAGAGCTCTGTAGACCAAGCTAGCGATTGTAGCCCCAAATAAAAGAAATGGAATGGAAGTCACAGAAGAATTTAAAGAGGGTATCACTGTAACTTCATAAGACATTCCCTCCCAAGGTTAAGTTCCATTGGCAAAACTCAGGGTACCAATACTTTGGTATGATCAAAGATAGATTTAGTGTTCAGGCCAGTGAGAAGTCCCAGGTCAAGGGGCTTTCTGGAAGGAGGTCCAGAAAGAGAGCAGAGTGAACATGCATTTTATGAAGGAGAAGTTCCCCTAGTGGCACTGTCTAGCATAAAATTTGACAGAGGATGTTTGCTTAGGTTGGAGGAGGGGGTGGTAAAAGGAGGGGAGGAATTGTAAGCTTTGTCATGGTGATTCAGGAAGTAACACAAGTAGGGAGTGAGGCTTAGAGATAGCACTAAAGCAAACATCACAGGAACTACAGGTTTCTTTCTTATAAAAGATTGGGGGAGGGAATGGAATACAAAATGATTAGATTTGTATTTCAAAGGATATTTCTGCCACAATGTAGACATTGGATTATAAACTAGGTGAATGTTCCTAATTTGGGAACAGTTAGGAAGATTTTGCAGAGTTCAGGTGAGAGATGAAGACAGTGGAAACAAGAGTACTGGTGATGATGGAGAATCTGGGGCAAAATTATTCTATAAAGCAGTATAATCAAATTGTGGCTTCTCTGAAGGAATAATTCTAAAACCAGTGATACAACCAGCAGGACTTCTTTCAACAATCATTTTCATGGTTTTCTCCTAAAAACATGCCTACTATTTAGCTTGTATCATGATTTCCCAACTGCTTTTCATCATAGCCTCCTCTGTCACTATCATGCTTAGGCTTGAACTTCTCCATACTCTATTACGATCAAAGTTGTTCTCAAACTCCCTTTATGAAGAGAGCAAGAATTATTTGTTTTATGAACTGTTTCTCCCTCAGGCAAACCCTCTAACCAGGGCTCCGGAGATAAGGGCAGGGACTTCAGTGAGATGGTCTCTACTGATTAACTGTCCTTCTCTAGGAGCTGATGTGGGTGTAGGGCTGGGAGCAGCCGAAGTCTCTCTGGGCTTGCCCAGTGGTGTCTAATCACCATCATAGGAGACAAACAAAAGTGATGGGAACCTCAGTGTTCTATCATATTATACACAAAATAGAGCCATCATTTCTCAGTGGGGGACAAGATGGAAAAGGGGAGTCCCTATCTCTCAGCTGCATTCACCCAAGGCTTAGTACCATGTAACTGAGAACAGGCCTCCCAGGAAGAAAGGCTTTCAGCTGGGTGCTGAGGAGACAGGGAACCCTGTGCTCTTGGCTGTACCTGTCTGGGGTGAATCACCCATCTCACTACACTGGGAAAGGAGGGAGGAAACAGTCTAAGTTCAAATACCAGAGTTTCACCTTTCTCACTGAATTTTGTAGATGGCTTTGGATAGATGTTTTTTCATTTGCTGTTTGTCCTTAGGATCATTTTATTTATTTATTTTTCAGTTTCACATGGGGAAATGGATCAAAAGAGCTACTCAAGCTCTCAAGCTGCAAATTCAACCCCTCCCTATATTTCTGTCTTAAGAAAATCCTTCTCAAAGGGACCTTTGAGCATGGTCACGAGATTGCCAAGAGATGTGACAAGCAGAAACTCAACAAGTGCCTTCTTGGTGAGACTTTCCCTCTCTTGATACTGGGAACTCTTTATCATTATTTAAATGAGCCGGGCTGCTATCCTGGGAGATGGTGAGTCCAAGTGATGAGAAAGGTCCCAGCCATTTCAGGTGTTCCAGAAGAGACCAGGCCACGAGATGGTGGCTTTAGAAAGAGCACATTTCAGGGCAAGAATGCTGAGAGCACTGGATTCAGAGAAAAGGTAAGAGGTATTGAGGTTGTTCATGTGTTAAGAACCATTTTATTAGTGAAGCTGGAATGAGAGTCAGAGTAGAGTGGATTCAAGAGTGATAGGAAAGGGAAGAAATAGAGCTATTAAGAACTAGCAAAACTGTGGGAAAATAAGCTTTAGATGAGAAGAGGAGGGTAACATCATTTCTCAACTGAGGGAGATTTTGCTTCCCCTGAGACATCTGGTAATGTCTGAAAACATTTTTTTGGTTATCACAACTGAGGCCTGAGGGTGAGCTCAATGCTGCTCAATATCTTCAAGTGTTAGAGAATAGTCCACAGTGATGAGTTACCAGTCCAAAATGTCAAGAGGAACCCTATTAACAGAGACTTGGCAGTGAGATTTTCAGGTTTTCTGTTTGTTTATTCTACACATAGGTGACACTTGAATATGTTTTGAGTTTCATAGGAAGTGTCTAGCTGAGAGGAAAAGGCACAGAAGAGAAAGCTATCATTTTCTGTGGATAAAAAGTACTATCCTTTTTTTTACAAAATCTCAGAGGGGAAGTGAGTTGTCCTCTGTTAGGAAGTCATCACTAACGGAGTCTAGATCCACTCTTTGACCCATTTAACTCTTGCTTGAGCAGCTAGGGGGTCTCTTATTCCTTTTGTTATACTTCCACTGACAACAGACCCTGAGTGGGGTAACATCTCTTAGCTGCCTTGTGAAAACTCTACTCCTACTAGATCTACATTTTCTCCTCTGAACTATGACAGTAGTTATTATTAAGGCTGAGTGTAGCATTTGCAAAGGAGGTTTTTACTACCGCCCAGGCTCTAATCCTTGTAGTCTTACTTGTAACTAACTTGGACTCTGCCCTCAGGCAAGCATCACTTCCTCTTTGGTAACCATCTGTAGAAGAAACCTGCCATGCCGAACCCTTGAAATGTTCTGCAGTCCCAGCTATCACTTAACTATTTTATTTGAGAGGCACAGCTTGCTTGGGCATGCAGAACACGTAAAGAAAGTGGACCAACCCAAATGAAAGTGAATTCTGTTGAATCTGGCTCTGAACTCGACACTTTCCAAGTGTTTTGATTGCTATCTACCCTATAGAATTGCTGCAGAATTCTAAGCATTACCATTTTATAAAATTCAAATGTCTTAATTATATAATAGTAACAGATGCACAGTTAAGAGGAGCTAGGAGAACTTACTTGTACCCCAGGGACTATTGTGGCAAAAGGAAACTAAGAAGATGAATGGCAAATGAGGAAGTGCAGGGAGGGAAAGCCACTTGGAACCATGCAAAATATTAACATACTATGGAAGAAAACTTTTAAAACCTATACCCAGGGGGTATGCCCCAGACAGACCCTGAAAGTGTCCAGAGAATAGGTGCCTTCCTCCTGAGGAATCCAGCTGGCCACAGGGGAGACTAGAGAAATGTTAACTTAATGCAGTGGGGGAAGAGTGAGAAGGATTAGAAAGGGTAATGTGTCCATTTTTCTATTTCCTGAGCTGTTTTAATCTCAGAAATCTGCTCTTTATCTAGATTTCACAAACTCCCTATCTACATGTTCCAGTTTTTAGTAATGATTGCATTAGGGTTGTATCCTGGCATGTTTCCTGTTGGATCACTTCGCAATTTCCTCCTTATTCATCAGAGATAGAGAGCCTGAGAAGACAAACCTGAGCTGTTTCTTCTTCCTCCCTCCTATATTTCTCCTTCCTACCTATCTTACTGACCCTTCCCCCTTTTTATTCCTGCCCTTGTTCTCTTTCCTTCCCACCTCCTTAATCTTCTTTTCTAGAATTTGAGTCCAGATAAGTTTGCCCAAAATCTCACTAAGAACATAAACTACATGAAAGTAAACACAGCCCTGGATTATAAGGTTTGTATGTGTGTGTGTGTGTGTGTGTGTTATAAACAAATAAATATACACACACACATACATATATACACACAAACACATATGTGTATATATACACATATGTAGATGTATAAACATATAGATAAGGTATGTATTCTTCTGTATTAACATGTTAAAATACAACTTTTTTTGG
This sequence comes from Condylura cristata, assembly GCF_000260355.1. NCBI lineage: Eukaryota > Metazoa > Chordata > Mammalia > Eulipotyphla > Talpidae > Condylura > Condylura cristata. The sequence continues at coordinate 45,871,665 of NW_004567108.1, read as the reverse complement.
GAATGCTTTAAAATCTATCAATCTTTTGAAATGTAATATGGGTTCACTATACTAACTTGCCAGGTTTTTCTGTGGTATCTTTTGAAAGTACAGAAGTAGTTAATTTTCCTCATTTTCTACATATCTATTGCGGCATTATTGGAACAGAATAAATGGTGGAAATGGCTTTTTGCCACAAATTTGTCTACCACTTTGAGAGTATATTAGAAGAGAATATTGCTTACTGTTGACTAAAACATTAAAAGATGAAATAACATTAGAATCAAGTGCTTTTTCATTTAAAAATCACTAAAAATCCACCAGAAAAATATTGAAAATACATTGGGTCAAGTCTAGCCTTTTATTATGTAGCTTAAAATTCTGTTTAGAGATTGTGTAATCTTCTGTAGATGTTAAGCTTATGAGAGGTAGTATTCATTAAAAATCTGGGGTTCTTTGGCCCTCCCTGGTGGTGCAGCGGGTTAAAGCACAGCACTAAGAAGCTAAAGCCACTTCTGCATGAGTTCAATCCCCACCCGCCCCGGAGGTGACCGCATGGCGCGGCAGACCTCTCCTGTGGTCTGCTCCCCTCAGCAGTGTTCTTTGTCCATCTGCCTGTTCTGCTCCCCACTCTGTCTCTGGTGAAGCCTCTTGCTGCCCCTGAACCTCTGGCCTGTACCCCAGTTCTGTATGCACAAATAAATAAATCTTTAAAAAAAAAATCTGGGGTTCTTTAACCTTAGGGTACTTCATTTCTGGACAGCGACTGAGATAAAGCTATAAACAATTTATATTCAGCTAAAATCAAGCAAGGAAAATCACATTCCTGTTTCTTTTCCCACTATAGTACCTCTTTACAGAATTGTTACTTTCATTCTTTTCTTCTTTCACTTTTTTTTTACTCAAATTTTATTGATTCATCATATTTCATACCTCAATATATGCACATGGTTCACCTCCACCAGCACTCCAGGGTCAATGCCCTGTCACTCCCCCACCCTCTCCTGGCTGTTGCCTCCCCTTTTGTCACCACTTAATTTAGCAAAGAACCCAGCAGTTATTTTGTATTTTGCCAGTTTGTTTACATTGGCTATATATGGTCCACAGGTGAAAAGGACAGAATCCACTATTAAATGATGATGAAACAACACCAACACACAAAGGCTACTCTACCTATAGAAATTTAGTGCAACCTTCTGGATGACCACAAAACAAAAATCTGGACCAAAAACATACAGAAGGAGAAAGGAAGAAATAGGATCCCGAGCAAAAAGATAGAATGGACCTAAAGAGTCTCATATATCAATAATCACCCATGTGTGAATTATCTGAAGTCACCATTCATAAGACACGGAGTGGCTGATTGGATAAAAAAGAATGACCCTTCTATGTTATGCATACAAGAGGCTCACATTGGATCTAAAGAGAAATATGAACTTAAAGTGAAAAGCCAGAATCAGGTATTTCAAGCCAACAACACAGAGAAAAAAAAAAAAAAGCATGAAATGTTATTCCCCTGCCTGATATATCAGCCTTCATCCAAAAAGGTGATTAGTGACAAAGATGGGCACAATACCATGACCAAGGGGACAATTCATCAAGAAGGCATTGTCAACGCTCTAGCACCCAGCACAGTTACAGCATGCCATGTGCTCTGAGAGTGACCTAGATAACAGCAGTGTCTTCTACGTGGCAGCCATGTCCCAACACATGATGCCAACAGAGTGATGAGGAGATAAAAACAATGAAGTGTCATTGGGAGTGCTGTCATCGATAATTTCAAAGCACTAGACAGACTACTTCTTCAGATTCTTTATTGAAGATAGCTACCCACCTCCATTTAAAGGGACAGCCAAGGCCAGCTTGGCCAGGGAACTGAATTCTCTGCAGGCAGCTGGGGAGCTCCAGCAGCCCAAAGCACTCAGCAAGGAGGAGCAGGCGGACCGCCTAATTGCTGCCAAATTCAATTATGAAACTGATGGCTTCACAAATAGCCCCTTCTCTCTCTCTCTCTTTTAAAATATGTATTTATTTATACACAGAAAACTGGGGTACAGGCCAGAGGTGCGGGGGGTGAGAGGATTCACCAGAGACAGAATGGGCAGCAGAACAGGCAGACTGACTGAAATAACTGCTAAAGGGAGCAGCAGGCGGGTCAGGAGAGGTCTGCTGTGCCAGGTGTGTCACCACGCCCCCCTCCCCAGACTGGGGATTGAACTTGTGCTGCAGTGGCTTCCATTAGCTTCATAGTGCTGAGTTTTAATCCTTTGCACCAGGGAGGGCCCCCTTCTCCTTTTAAAGAGAAAAAGATGAGTAAAATCTAGGCACTATCAAGGCACGGTCTCTTTGGCATACTAACCCACGTATGAGCTACTTCCACTTTGCAGATGGTTTTGAGAATAGACACAGAGCATTCCTCTGGTGAATAATGTACATTTTGGTTAACTTGTTTATCTCTATCACTACTGTCTTTCAGGTGCTGGGATTCAGATGGGCTACCATTTTCATTTGCTTCAAGTCACAATGACACTAGACCAGTGGTGGATGAGCAAACTTCTAATGCTCACACAAAATGTATGAGAGTTGGAGTTGTAACTCAAACCCTACAATTTCTCATGTTCAGCAATTATTATAGCTCTATTGGTCATTCGCTTCTTGCCACAAAATAGCTGAAGGAGTTTAATCCACTGTGGCTTAGGTGAACAGGGAATAAGAAAAATTTACCCATATGTCATGACGAATTTTTCACCAGTCATAGTGTTGGGTAAAAAGACTTTCTGAAATATCCTGCATTTCTAGCATGCCACCTATTGGAGAAGGTCACACTTATTTCGTCATTTTTATTTGAAAAGTATTCAAACATGGAAGCTATTTTCATCTAGTTGTGGAGTCAAGTAGCATTTAGCAGGACACCACTGATGGGCTGAGTTTGCCCAATACACCTAGACCCAAACCCTCACTAGTCCTAAGTCACCTAAGGTGAAAGGTAAAAGATGGAATGCACTTTTTATTTGGTAATTTGCTAATCCATATTAGTGGTTCCTATTTAACTTCATTAGTTAGGATAGTTAACCTAACAGTCCAAATCCATTGTTACAGTGTGTACTCCACTAAGTTGCATGTGACACTCTGATGTGCATTTTGACTCCCAAGAGTTTCTTTTCCTCAAACTATTATGTTCTACACATTTATAATGCGATAGCTTTCTTTGAATGTTCTTTCTCATATCGCTGTTGACATCAATGAGTCTTGCCCTAGTTTTCCAACAGGGAAGTTTTAACCCTAAAGCAAATGACAAAGTCCTAATAAGACTTAGTATTTATGACCAATGAGATGATGCTGGAAACAAATAATTCCTAGGGGAATGTCACATGGCAGAAACTTCAAAACTGGTCATTATGTTATTATATCTGGCTATTTTCAAATATTCTTAAAATGTCCTTCTCAAAAGGAAGCTTTTCTGTCAGAGTTGCTGTGGTGTCAGTACTGTCCTCGGAAGAGCACTTTGTGGTCTTTTGACTAACTTCCTGATGTTCCTTGGAAGGCACGTCTCTATAAGTCTCTTCTCTCTTCACCTAACCTTTCCAACCTACATTTAAAACAGAGTTCCTTGTTATGCAGCTTCAATAATAGAATGTCCCAGCACAAGGGAGAGGGCCAGATATCAGACTTGTGGGTAGTAGGTCTACAGAAGGACAAACTGGTCTATCAGCTCCCTTATATTGCTATTAACTACATCATAGGCATCAGGAAGAAACAAATATTGTAGGATATGGCCACTTGCTGAGAAAGTGAATAAGTTCTTGAAATGTGAACTAGAGAGATTGATAAAGATGAATTTAAACTTTTCAAAGGCACATTTAAAAGGAAATTCATTTAGACAACAGCTTTCTAAGGATATGATTGCCTATTAAGAATAACTCCAGGGCTCTCCTTTG
>NW_004567108.1:45865252-45866988 GCF_000260355.1 Condylura cristata | reverse complement strand
GAATCTGAGATGAATAAAACAATTTCAGGCTAAATTTTGAGCTCCCAGAAGCAATAATTGTCCAGCAGAGCCTGTGGTAGATGAAGATGTCAATACCCCATCCTCTCACTTATCATTACTTCAGAAGACAAGGCACATATAAAAATTTGTAACACAAGAAAGTATATCATTAACTCCCAACTGATGAAACAGTTTAGTGTAAAAGAATACTGATATGGGAATTATATGAATTGTAATCCCAATTGGCTACAAGCTTCTTTAGTGAACTTGAACATGTCATAATTTCCCTGGGCCTCAACTTTTTCACCTTCTATAGGTCACGTTTATTGAGTGCTCACTATATGTGCCAGTTGTGTTACATCTTTTGTCATTTCATCCTTACAATTACCCTGTGAGGGAGATAATATTATTTATTATTGGTCTCCGTTTTATTGAGAAGGAAACATCTTATTGATGTAAAACATGGTTATGTACTTGTGTTGGATTATACTGATGATATATGACAAAGGATTCAAACTTACAGTCTCACACAGGAGAAAACTGAGATGGCATTCAGAATGATGTGTGTGCATACATGTGGGTGTGAGAGAGAGAGGGAGAGGAGAGCAGAGACAAACACAGAAACTGAGAGAATGAATGTCTGATAGGTCTTTCTGCTTGTATTACCTAATATATGAGATCATACATGATAAAGCAGTTACCAACTATCTGGACAATAGGAGACAGAACCAGTTCTGTTCAAATCATGTGCCTGTAGAGTCCATTCCTTAAGCCAACCTCCATGACCATGTGGGTTTAATTCTCTAGTTCTTTTCTTTTTAAATATGATCCAGTCAAGCACACTTATATTACTTTGAACATTAAGAAGCCACTTTCTCAAAGAAACTCAATAGTTGTGATTTATATTTGAGGTGATATAAATGACCTGCTAGCTAAATTCAACAAGCCTGCTTCTATATAGACTCAGAGGAGTTTTCATGTTCCTTAACAATTATTCTTCAGCTAGTATAAAAGGAGCATAAAAAATTTGCTGGTTTTGTTTTGTTAATTTGCTTCTTTTATATTACCCTAAGGACAAATGTGGCACTCTCTAAATTTAAAAACCCAGTTTATGATAACACAAAAGTTATGTTTAATTACATATGATTAATAAGCATATAGTCTGTTTTCATTTGTATTGGTTCTTCAGATATCACAAAATTTCTTTGGGAAGGATTTTCAAGACAGGTAAGTAGAGGATAGTATTAGTCAAAAGGTATGTACCTAAATGTTATTTGTGTTAAGAAATCTTGAACTTATTGATTCTTTTTCATGGTTCATTTTTTTAGTTGTAGACTTCTTGTTTTTGAGGTAACTTTGGTTTATTGTGTGAGTTTCAGTTATACAACTTCCTCCCTCAACAGTACATAGCACACTAAACATACCACGAACCAAAAGTCTAGTTACTGTCTACCACCACTCAATTAACTCCTTCCACCTATTCTGGCCACAATCACCTTCCCCTCTGGTAACCACCATCATATTGTTAAAACTAATGGTTTTGTTTTAATTTTCTTTGCTTGCTTTGTTTACTTTCCATATATGTGGTAAATCAAAATATTTGTCTTTCTCCTAACCACCTAATTCCCTTAAGTTAGTGTAAATGACAAAATTTCATCTTTCTTGAGTGCTAAGTAAAGCTTCTATTGTATGCTCTTAGCTCCTTTGTTACTCATTAGTTGTCTCCCTCTCCCTCC
>NW_004567108.1:45862294-45863057 GCF_000260355.1 Condylura cristata | reverse complement strand
CAATCTATTATTATTAATATTTTTTCTTTGGTGGAGGTAGGTAGTTAATATTTCACCATCATCTTTGTTAAACTGCTTTTCAAAAATATTCAATAAATAAGTCCTGGCTTCATACAATTATAAAGCAGTATTTATGACTTCTAAAGTCATTTTAATGATTTACATAGGAATATTGTTAAGACTTTAAGAAACTGTCTAATGTTTATATAGCAATGTGAAGTTTGGAACCATGTCCTGGTTATGCAGAAGAATAACAGTGTCAACTACATTTTTGATAATTAAATAATCAAACATTTAATAAATGTTTGAAACTATAAAAATGAAGCAGGCTATCATTTTAAGTTTAACCCATATTTTTCACAAGAAAAGGAATGACAATAACTTTGTTGAAACTAACTAAATTCCTCATTAACATTCACTTCATAAACTTGGAAATAAAACTGAACATCAATTTGATCATAAAAATATCCCTTACTGTTGCAGAATATATTTTTCTGTAAGCATGAAAATCTTTATTAACTAACATTATTTCACAGTCCTCAATCTATTCTCAGCAAGATATTACAAAGGCTGAGCAAGCGCAGTGTTTATCAAATTATGTATATTGCTCCAAGTACCATAAATTACAGGGAATATTGTGAACATCTGTAATACTATATAATGCATCTATATAAAAGATAACTAAACAGGAGCAATACTTCCACATCTGCTTTATCTATGTAATATAAATTGTACATATTTTAGAGTATGTGAAGAACTAATG
>NW_004567108.1:45859083-45860843 GCF_000260355.1 Condylura cristata | reverse complement strand
CTATAAAATTCTTAGAAAATAGGATGAAGAAATATTCCTTGACATTGCTCTTGGCAATGGCGTCTTGGATTTGACACTAAAAGTAAAAACAATGAAAGCAAAAATAAACATGAGAGACAACACCAATCTAAAATGCTTCAACACAGCAAAGGAGACCATTCATAGAATAAAAAAGGCAGCCTATGGAATGGGAGAAAATACAGCTGACTCTTAAACAATGCAGGGGTTAGGGGAATCATCTAATTCCTCTGAAACTGAAAATCTAACTACTTGACTCTGACTCTTCAAAACCTTTAACTACAGTCATCTCCTGGTATCTGCGGGGGAATAGTTTCAAGACCCTGAATACCCAAATCAGTTGATGGTCAAGATCATTAAGTCAACCGTTAGTATCTATGGGTTCCATATTTGTGGCTTCAACCAGCCATGGATATTGGTTGACTGAATCTGTGGATAAGAAATCTGGGAGACAAATGTTCACCGATAAAGGGATAAGTGCAGTTCAGACCACATGGTTCAATAGTCAGCTGTATTTATGAACCATATATCCGATAAGGTGTTAATATCCAAAATGTACAAAGGACACATATAATTCAAAAGCAAAAGCAACCTAATTAAAATATAGGAAAAGGGTGTAACTAGATATTTTTCTAAATAAGACATTCAAACGGCCAATAAATACATAAAAAAATGTTAGCATCACTAGGCATCAGGGAAATGCAAATCAAAACCACAATGAGATAGAATCATTAAAAAGACTCCTGTTAAGATGTGTACCATTAAAAAGATAAAGAATTAATGCTGGCGAGAAAAGGAGAAAAGGGAATCTTGTATATTGTTGGTGGAAGTGTATACTGTATACTTCTACTATTGAAAAAGTATGGAGTTTCTAAAAAATTGAAAACTAAAATTGATCTGAAAATTCCACTTCTGAGTATACATCCAAAGGAAATTATTTCATTACTGTTAAGTGGTATCTATAGTCCCATTGGCCACATTATTCAAAATAGTGAAGATATAGAAGCAACTGAAATATCCATTTATGGACAAAAATAAAATGTGATGGGTTATTAATCAGCCTTAAAGAAAGTAAATCCTTTTATTTGACAACATGATTAAACAGGGTGGGCACTATGTTAAGTGAAGTAAGTTAAGAAAGACAAATACTGAAAAAAAATGACTTATCTTTAACATTTAAATTTTAAAGTAAAAGTCAAACTCATAGAAAAAGAGAGTAGAATATTGGTCGTCAAAGGCTGGGGTAATGGAAAGAGATTAGTAAAAATATAAACTTTTACTTATAAGGTGAGTAAGTTCAGAGAATCTAATGGAAACAATAGTCAATAATACTATATTATATACTTGATATTCTTTTGATAAATCACAATTTTATTAGTCAACTATATACTATAGTAAAGTTGAAAAATGCTATGTGTAAAACAAAGTGACATGTTTAAAAATTACAATATTATTTCAATATTTACTTATAAATTTAATTTATAGGAACTAAATAACTTATATGAATACAATTGTTGTATATAAATAAAAATATAAATACAAAATGTATAAAGAAATGGAAAATATTAATAGTACATTCTATGTTTCAGTAAAATCATATATATTTTCCTCCTTAAATGTTCCTATATTTCCAAATTTTCTACACTTAATGTGCTTAATATAAGTAACTAAAACAAATAATTAATTTATGATGTTCCAACAATATTTACAGCTATTTTTGCCCCAGCCTGGCATAATTTTTA
>NW_004567108.1:45826720-45858573 GCF_000260355.1 Condylura cristata | reverse complement strand
CCACCAGGGAGGGCCCGCATTTTTTTATTTAAAGTTAAAACACTATGTCTGATACTAGTTGACATGAACACTGGCTGACTAAGGGTTTGACCCACTAGCTAGTGAACATTTCATATTTAGCACCTACAAGCAATACCTTCCCAGCAATATTCCACTGGCATGTGTGGCCCAACTCATAAAGCATTTAGCCTGATCAACAGGACCAGCCAGCTTGCAAGAATATGCTCCTCATTCCAGTCTATTCCTTTGCTCAGAACAGGCAAGGACCCCTGGGGATATCACACAAATTTGTCTGAATCTGCTCTGGTTTCCAGCTTTCAGAACACTGCAGAGATTACTCAGCTCCTCTTTATCCAAGTCTGAGGATTCTCCCCAGTATAGCTAAGGGGGTTTTCTGTTCAATATTCTGTTCTACTTGCTTTAACCACTAAAGCCAGCACCTTGGATTGCCCATAGCAGGGACCTGAAGCAGACAGGGGCAAAAGCTAACACACTGCTTCTCTCTCTACTGTTTTATCCTGTTAAAGATCCTCCCATCACGCAGAACTACCTTCTTCCTTTACACCCATCCTTCCCATTTACTTGAAGATCCTCTTTTATCAGATCTTTCTCCATGGGAACACTTATCACTATGACCAAATAAGCTCAACATGTTTTCTTTATGGAATTGTTGCAGATTTTTTTAAAAAAAGATTTATCTATTTATGCATACAGACTGGGGTACAGGCCAGAGATACAGAGGCACTGAAAGGATTCACCAAAGACAGACTGAGAAGCAGAACAGGCCAACTGAACAAGTACACTGCTGAGGGGAGCAGCGGGCGGGTCAGGAGAGGTCTGTCGCACCATGTGGGTCACCTCCAGGGCTGGGGATTGAACTCATGCTGAAGTGGCTTTAGCTTCTCAGTGCTGTGCTTTAACCCACTGTGCCACCAGGGAGGGCCCTGTTGCAGATTTTTAAAGGAATAATTGAATGTCCTTGTATTCTGTTTCTTCTGTAAGTTGTAATCAGAAGAGAATGTCCTTCACTGACAAAGTTGTCTAGAAGAACAAATAATGGAAAGGCAACTGACTAACTTCTGAACCTGATAGTTGTGTAAAAGTGAGAGTTAAAAATTTGTTTCAAGGCCCTCCCTGTTGGTGCAAGGGGTTGAGTCTCAGTACTATGAAGCAATCTGCAGCAATTGCAGCATGAGTTCTATCCCTGCCTAGGGAGCTGATCCATTTGGCGCAGCAGACCTCTTCTGTCTTACCCACGCTCCCCTCAGCAGCATATTGCAGCCAATATGCCTTTTCTACTCCTTTATCTCTGGTGAATCCTTTCACTCACCAGCTCTGATCTACACCCAGCTCTTACATTCTTAACTAAACAAATCTTTAAAAGAAATCCAGTTTAGGCTAGATGGCCAAAATATACCAAAACTAAAACTGAATGATAAGCAAGAAGTCACACATCAATAGCATATTGACCTCTAATGGGAGAAAATGGAGTTCTGGATGGTCCCAAGTAACTGCTGTGCAAATGAATCAGTATTCAGGCTGCAGCATAGTTCTGTGGTTCCCCACCACCTGGAACCTTATCCCTTTCTCTTCCTCACAATCAGCCTGATTACTCCTCCCAGAGTCTACCAGTCTGGACCTGTGCCTTACTCTGACTTGAGCTATACAGTAGCAGAGGGGTCCAAATGATCTAAGTCCTATAAAATCTTTCCATACTCTTAGAGCACCCACATGGAGCAGAATAAACTGTGGATTTGTAGGAAGCGTTGGAAGAAAAGTGAAGGAAAATAACTTAAGAATTTGTTATGGGTATATATAAGTGTGGTTTATAGGGGAGGTAATAAGGCTTACAGAACAGGGTGTTCTGCTCACACAACCATCTCCCAAGACTCAGGGGTGGGACACTGGCAATATGTCCATTTAGCCATATGTTTTTGGGAGATTTGCAGAAGCAAAGTAAAAATTTTTCCATTATTAGAAGATAAATTTGAAAAGGTGTTTTGAACAATTCAGTAAAGTAGATTAAAAAAAAAATACTGACTCCTAAATTAAAGACAAATTAAAGATATTCTATATTTTTAATTAAAGAGCTAAAACATAAATAAGAGAAAATTGCCAATACAATTACTGTAATATGAAAAAATACATGCCAAATGGTTGGGTCAAGAGAAATAAGACAGATATCAAGCAGCAAATTGTAACCTTTTTTGCAGATCATTGCAAAAGGGGCAATTCATTACAAGACATAGAAAAATCAAATATAAATGATAAATTAGACCTCAGACTGCTTGAGAGTTAGCAAAGAAGAACAAATCAAACACACTGAAAATTTAAAAAATTTCCCAATTATTCCTAAAACTCTGACACAGCTGATGATGATCTAAAGACTCACATTATGTTACCATAGCAAGGATCTCAATGACAAACTATTATAAAACAATACGGATACAAAATTAGTCAGCACACACAAAAACCAAAAATGTTCTGAAATCTTACAACTTATATGACAGACATATATTAAAGACCTTTCCAAATTCGACAACTTAAACAATTTATATAAAATTATCAAACTTGTAAACTCTTAATAATTTTTAAAACTGAACAAGCCTAGAAAAAAAGAATTATATTTATAATTTATCCATGTAAAATATTATAACTGTCATTTTAAAAGAAAATCAAACAATATGAGCCAAAGGTATAAGAAAAGTTCTAGCATCTCGCTGAGTAATTGATAATGTATTATGACTTTTAATATTTTATATTTGTAATTTGTGCCAACTTTATATTGTAATTTGTAGTCATTCTTTTCACATTTTTAATATTAACTTTGTACTTGACTTATAGTATATTAGTGATATATTTTTGCTTTTATTTAGTAGGACACCACTACTAAACCAGATTCACCCTCTCCAACAAACCCATACCTGCTCTGTAAAGGAAGATTGGAAAAAAGAGTACATGCATATTAACAGCCTATGTAGGATACAAAGAAACTGACATTTTATAGACAGGACAGATTTAAAGCCACCTTAATATAGGTTGTAAGTATGACAATTACATTGACTTATTTTTGTCTACTCTAAAATCATCAGTGTAAAACTTAATAAATGAAAGTTGTCAAATATGCTTATAGATATATAGATTTTATGGTAGAGGGTAAAAAAGCATTTAAGAATAGCAGAACAGGACCTCCCTGGTGGCCCAAGGGTTAAGTATCAGAGCTTTCACCTCTACAGCCTGGGTCTGATGCCAGGCCAAGGAGCTGACCCCCATGGCACAGCAGACCTCCCCTATCTCTCCTGCTCCTCCCCTTACCAGAGTATTTCAGTAAATCAACCTGTTCTGCTCCCTGCTCTGTCTGCTGAATCATCTCACCCACCCTACACCTCTAGTTTACATCCCAGTCTTCTATGCAAAGGTTTGATTCAAAAAGGAATAGCAGAGCAAGGCATGACCCAGAAGACAGCACAGCTTTCTCTTTCAACCTTCTCTTTTTTAACAGCATATGGTCAAGCAAAGTTCTTTTCCAGATTCTCTTCCAGATCCAGAGTTTATTCTCTCATTCTTTCTCTTGACCAAAAACCTCTAGTTTTTAGTTTCCTTTTTTTCCCCAGTAGCATATTGACTAAATCTCCCAAAGTTTCATTCTATGGACTTTACATTTTTAATGAAGACTGTTTTTAGACTTGAAGTATGACTGAGTAACCATTCTCTCCTTTTATCCTCCACTCAGACCCCCTATTTCCTCACCCCACATACAACATTCACACTCTCTACTTTGTTCTTCTAGAAGCCTATCAAAGGGAGTGTTACTAGGACACAGTGACACTGAGTCACACTAAAAGCAGAGCGACAACAGAATGTAGAAACAAACTAATTTCCAAAGCACAGATACCTCATCCTAATTTAACCTTAGAATTAAGAAGATAAGTTTCTACCAATTTCTCTATGATAGATTTATATTCCCTTAATTTTCCCCTTTCATGCTAAACTTTCCATTAGTTAGATGGACTTTTTCTAGAATGTGTATTTTTATTAAAAATATTATGTCTTCAGGTCATGCAAGAGGTTAAAGTGCAACACTATGAAGCTATTCACAGCCACTGCAATATGCGTTTGCTCCCCAGTCAGAAAGGTGACCCACATGGCGTGGCAGACTTCTCCTGACCCACCTATTTCTCCTCTCAGCAGTATATTTCAGTCAATTTGCCTGTTCTGTTCCCCACTCTGTCTCTGTCTCTGGTGAATCCTCTCACACCCTGTGCCTCCTGGCCTGTACCCTAGTGCTTGTATGCATACATAAATAAATCTTTAAAATATATCTTCTATTGCTGAGATGAGAAATGTAGTCCTATCCAGATTGGGGTGATTTGTTCTATGGTTTGAAACAACTCTCAGTTCCAAAACCTCCTAGATAAATAGGATTAGACTCCTAAAACCAACTCTCTTTTATTTCCACAATTATTTCTTAACTCTATCTAATAGTAACTCCTTTGATAAAGTATGCAAGAGATGAGCAGAAGTATCTAGCAATATGCAGGATGGACACAGACTAAAGGTTACTTACATATTGTGTGGTTTATAAAGTTTTCCTCATAGAGTCTGCATTCTGTGTTTATTTAGGAGAGATGCAGAAATTAAAATGTAATTGACCCAGTGAGAAAATCCCGAAAAGAGAAAGGTCTAAGTGATAAACCTACAACATGACAACTGAAAACAGCCATGGACATCATTTCAATAAACAGTCAGCCTGCCAAGTTCTGACTCATGCTCCCTTTAAGATATTGACCTGTGCTCTCCCTGGTGGTGCAACAGGTTAGGACGCAGCACTACAAGTTAGCTGCAGTCACTTCAGTACAAGTTCGATCCCCCACCCTGGAGGTGATCCACATAGCACAGCAGACCTCTCCTATCTTGCCTGCTGCTCTCCTCAGCAGTGTACTACGTCAGTTGTCCTGTTCTGCTCCCCACTCTTTCTCTGGTGAGGCCTCTCACTGTTCCTGCACCTCTGGCCTGTACCTGAGTTCTGTATGCATAAATAAATAAATCTTTTTTAAAAAATAAGATTTTGACCTTTACTTTGGTCTCATGCTGAAAATTAAAAATTCTAAAAATTTTTCTTAAAAGCAAAATCAATCAATATGATTTCAGGATTTTTAAAACTCAGAAGTAACTAGCACTTAGGGCTAATATGATCAGTCTGGTCATGAGAATACACTTCTTCCACATCATCAGTTTTGTTGATCTATCTCTTCACAACCAGCCAGTTGTAGTAAAGTTTGGTTCTCCTCTTTGACAATGCGTACTTTATTCAGTGTTCTAAATCCCTCCTGAATGCCCATGTCTACTCTAAAGCTCTCTTCTCTATTCAATCTTTACTCTTCCTAGGCAACCTCTTCCATATCTAGATATAGGATATATAGAATATGTTTAGATATAGAAGAGGTAAGTATTCTATATATATTCTATATTTAGATACAGAAGAGGTAAATCTGATTAATATTCTGCTTCTACATATTTCTCAATATGCAATCATTTATCTTCTACACAATGCGTCTATTATATTCTGCCAGTGTTCCTCAATGAATTACTGCAATAGCTTTCTGACTAGTCTCACCATAGATATTCTCATACTAATCTCTAACAGTAGCCACTCTGATCCTTCAAGAAGGTAAATCTGCCTTCACACCATCCCTTACTGGCTTCCTATTCCTACACTTTAGTCTGGCATACCTCTGCATCCTATCTATTTTTTTCCAACATCCTATATTCTTCTTAAGCTTCATCTTGCACCATATTACTGCTTATTTTATATTTTCTTACTATGTATTTCCTTATTATTTCTTTAATTATACCATGCTCTATTTTTCCCTCAGGACCTTTGCACATGCTAATAAAAATTAAACTTCTTCTTTAAAAAATCTGCAATTTATTACACCTGTGCCATACACCTACTTTCTCAAATACTGTTACTGATAAAATATTCTTGCTCTGATGCCAAGGTCTAGTAGCTTTCCACACTATCATGTTTTCCTTTTCTACTTTCTTATTCTTATTATGGTCTGAATGTTGGCCACTCCCCTCCCCGTTTCATATATTAAAATAGTAACCATCAAGGGATGATATTACAAGGTAGGAGATTTTGATTATGCTAGTAGAGCCCTCATGAGTGGAACTGGCATCTTAAAAAGGAGACCCCAGAGAGCGTCTCAATCCCTTCTACCATATGAAGACAGCAAAACAAGACATACAAACCAATTTTGGCTCCTCACCAGAATGCAATAATAGTGCTTTGATCTTGAACTTTCCAGAACTGTGAGAAATAAATTTCTGTTATTTAGGGGTTACCCAGTCTGTGGTATATTATTATAGCAGTTCAAACAGACTATGACAAATCACATCACTATCCAAACATGCTGTTAATTCTCAATTTAAAAATTATGAAAAGGTTGGCTCCATGTTGTCCTTCGTTTCTACCCCATCACTCTTCACTCCATTGGGAATGACTCTACCAGCATGACTAGCTCCCTCAAGCGCTCTAAACCTTGAATCAAAGTGACATTCTCAGTGAGATCTCCCCACTCACTCTAATAGTGCAAACTTTCCAGGTTATCGTATTGCTTTCCTTATTCCCCTCCCCCACCAAATTGTAAGAACCACAAGAACAAGGCTACTTGTCTTATACACTCTTTTGTCCTAGTGTCCATCTTCATGAAAGCAGGCTCTTTGTGCTTTTGATTGCCGGTTATCATCCCTGCCAGAGAGAGCACTTGACAACATTTTGGTGAATGAAGGAATGAGTGCGTGAGCACTGTGACAGCTTTATCTCTCCTTGGCTTTCTCCTGCCACAGGAAAGTGATGAGAATGGTTTCCTTACACTTGAAAAGCCTAAATGTCCTGATAAGTTGTCCAGGCAGTAATTGCTTCCTGTCTAAATCAGCAGTCAGCAATTTTTTTTCTGTAAAGGGTCAATTAATAAACATTTCAGGCTCAGCATGCCAAATGGTTTCCACCTCAACTAGGCAACCCTGAAGTAGTAGTAGTGTGCATTCTAAGAAAGCCTGTTTCCAAACAAGAGGTAGGCCACATTTGGCTTGCAGACTGTAGCGTGACAACCTCTGGTCTAGTTTGTTTTTCTGAATCTTAAGTCACCTTCTAAGCAGAAGTACATGAAAAACCAAGAACAAAAAAGCAAAACCGAAAAGCCTGGTCTAGCTTTTCCCTGTGCATGTGTACAGATTTAGCCTTCTCCATCATCTCAGACACTCTTTGATCCTCCACAAATTAGCATCTCAACTACAACCCCCACCTCTGCACTGACTCCTCAGGTTACTACCAGTTCACAGCATTAAATTATCCATAAAGACATTTAGCGTCCACAGTAAAGATAAAGACCAAAGAAAGAGAATCTCTATCTGAGGACACCATATGATGTTTACCCCCCAGTATTCTTCAAATGGTGTCAGTATCCTATGACATCTCCAAGGAAAGTACATTAGAACTTCTGGAGGATTATTAGAAAAATAAACACTAGGAGTAAACCACATTGCAAATACTTATAGCCCATTGTCTTATTTACAAAAACCCATATTTTTAAATTTTGGAGATGATCTATTTCTCTCTCAGTTGTATAGATCTATGTCACTCAAGCATTCTTTTGTTTCCTCTTGCTTACAAAAAGCTATCAGAGACATGATTTAAATGCAAATTAGAAGCCATCCAAAGACAACTTTAGTTTATTTTTGTGATATGAGGCTAATAGATGGAGTTAGTCATTTTCCAGGATAAAAAGTCTCTTAAAAGAAATGATACAGATGTTTCCACTCATACCAATTATATATTTTTTTCAAATGTCATTTGATTTTTTCTTATCAATTAATAGAGCCTAATAAGGTATAGTACAAAGTCATTTTTCTTAAAATAACAGTTATAAAAGTACTAAGCATTACTCCATTGCAGTTTGATAGTAGATTTTGGTGTTGGATGACAACATGTATTTTGAAGGGCTGGGATTTTAACATGGTGCTAATTGTTTTGTTTTGTTTTGTTTAACCCAACTTTATCTCCCATTTCCCACTACTATCCCTTGCACTCTTTTAACCCTTTTTTTTCTTCCTCGTCACTTCTAACCTCAGAAACCTCACTTCTTTTTTTCCTGGGTCCAATATTTTTTACAAATATTTTGCTTTGTAAATATTTAAGTGTTGTCTTTGTCATTCTGAACTGCCTTACTACACATAATTCCTTCAAATGTCTTCCATTTTGCTATAAATGGCAGTATTTAATCTTTCCTTTTGGCTGACTAGTATCCTATTTTGTGGATATATGTCATCTTCAACCACTCTTCTGTCAGTGACACTTAGGCTATTTCCATTTCCTACCTGCTGTAAGTAATGCTGCAATAAACACTGTAGAGAATAGTTTTTGAGTTGATGGTTTCAGGTTCTTGGGATCGTGGCCTAAGATTGGGGTTGTTAGGTCATATGGAATTTCTATTTTTCATCTAGATTGCTTTCCAACATGGCTTCTCCTGTTTACATTTCCATTAGTGGTTTTATTTTATAACAATGAAATATAAATGACATTTGCCACCAGTAGCAAATGACATTAACTACCACTGTGTTTAAGACATCTAGAGTGGACTTCATTAATGCTTCAGGCCAAGTGTTAGACAATTTAACAGGGAAGATACAATTTGCCTAATAGGCAAATAAGGTGACCAGAAGTAGAGAACTTTTATGGAGCATCAACCTGGATTTTTCTCAAAATCTCAACTGTTTCAGGTTCCCTAGTCACCTCCATTCTCTTCTATACCTGAAAAAGGTTACTTTGACAAATCAACTTTATCTTATGTTAACATTTCAGTAATCATAAAGGTCAGTGGTATCTTTAGCAAAAGTGTGGTAACCTCAGGCAGATATCAGAGAAGATTCATTTTTCTCGATGGAAGATTTGAGTCTCACATAAGCTTTCCTCTATCATCGGAAGTTATGGGGCAATTTGGATAAAATATAAAATACAGTGAATCTTAGATAACATTCTGGCATATCTTGTTTAAGAACAAAGATGCTCATACTTGGTTTATATTGCAGTTCTCTGTGACACTGGTGTTGGGGATTATCTATATTCTCCAGGCCTCAAATTTGTCACCCATAAAAATGAAAATAACAGTACCTATCCTAGGGCTGCTCTGAGTACATAACAAAAAATAAACATCATTTATGTTCACATAGGGTATGGCACATGGTAATGAATTATTCTTCATCCTTTACCTTTAATAACAAGATTTGGAGATGGAAGATAAAAGACACTGGACAAAGAGTTCTATGTTCATAAAGGAAAAAAAGGAAGAAGAAAATCACTGTCTTGAATTGATAATACTTTTTCCCTCAGCATTATTACAGTTAATTCCAAAACCTATTTCTAAACTATTCTAAGTACATTTTTTGTTAAGGTAACCATATTTTTCTCAGTCCTAAGAAAAAGTACTATAGGTACAATTACTATTCTGAAGAATTTTTGGACATCCAAATACACATTTCTCCTCAGTATTTCACATTAACATTGGAACAAGCCTTTAAATTAATTGAAATGATGCCCATTTCCTGAAGAATGGCCTTATCAGATCCTTTCTATTTAACTAAAAAACCCTTTGAAGAGTAATTGTTTTCCTAGGACAGAAGGTGAAAGAAAAAAAGAAATTATGAAGCACAGAACTAGAACTGAGATGGAAAGGCTGTAGATACAATGAAGATAGTATATGAAGTTACCAGGAAGAGAAAGAAGAGAGGGGCAACATGCCTCTGTGCCAGGAGTTGACTCTGCCTGAAGACTGGTGATCAGGTTTGGGGAATGACCTGTATCTGAAATTCTTCTGAAGTAAATCACACACAGGGGCACACATATATGTGCATGTTACAGTAAAGGTAAGTGAGTTATAAAGCACAAGGACACCTATAACAAGAGGTGAGAGAGAGGAGGAAGTAATACTTATAGGGGAAGAATATTCTCCTGAGGAAAAAAGCATGCAGTGTGTAATTTCACGTCCTTAATTAATTGCAGTCCAAACCACTCTCATTAGGAGTCCATTTTAAGCCTATCGGCTTGAACAGTCAAAAGGGAGTAATTACAATGAAACCCTGTCTTCATCTCCTTACCAAGGAGTTCACAAACCTTGCTCTGGACATCTCAAGAGACTCTGCATTCCTTTTTGTTACCCTTTTATGTAAAAAGAATGCACTGAAATAAAAACTCGATTTTTCCCTTTGGACCTCCCTACTAAATTTTACTACTGATTTTAAAATTACAGTTCTGGGAAATTCACAGAACTTCCTGTACTTTGGTTTCCAGACTATAAACCTTCATGATAAATTCATTAAGGAGTGTGGACTTGTCAGGATCCTGGGTTGCAACAGAATCAACAATGATGAACTTATATAGGAAAAGCAATTCACCCAAAGAAATAGTATAGAATTGGACAGGATAGTTTGAAAAATCAAATTTGAGCAGGACACACTGGAAACAATGACTAACCCGGAGGGAGTCACAGGGTCAGTCTGCCTGGCCCCTGCCACTCCCCAGGAGGGCACCAATGCCTCCCACATGAAAGCAGAAACAGCCTCCACGCTACTGGGATATCTGCTCACCAACAGTGCCTGAGATGATGGGTCTGAGTCATCCTCTGAAGATTCAAAGTCCTGGCTAGGATCATCAGGTTGACCACACCAACAGTGTCAAAGGGAGTTTCTGGCAAGGTGGAAGGCTGAGTCGTCTTCCCTCCCTACTCTAAGATTCCTTAAAATGTTAGCTACTGACCAGTCACATTCTAGCACTTCAGCTCACTCACAAAATAGAGAAGATAAAAACTAAAATCAAAATGATTTCCCATCCCAGCGCTAAACTATTTTGGGTCAAAAGTTAAGTGTCTGCTATAGGGCAAACAAATCCTGGAACCAAGCAGAAATAAATTAGCTACTCCACCTGCATCATGGAGTACTTGCTCTTGGTATATAAACAGATAAAATAAAGTAGCTTATTTACAAAGACTAACAGTTTGCTTATCAAGGCTCATTTCAAGATCTTCACTTCAACATCCCTAGCTACTGAGTCCTGAAATTGTACTCAATCCCATCAATCTGTCCAACTAATGAAATCAGGCCCAGACCTCCTTTATAAATAGTCTTACTTTAACTTCCCTCTTTTGAAATATTTCTACATTTAAAAGGAAATCATCAATTCTTTTGGTGAGATTAATACCTAGTTTTACTCATTCAATAGGTTCTGCTGGTGATCTTTCTGGAAAGCCCTACTTCCAACAAAGATATTGTTACATAAAATGCTCAGAGTAATTCTGGGACATGCCAGAATTTCCCCCACCCTTATATAAGCCACAAATTCATATAAAACTATCTGTAAGAAAAATAATACCGTGAGTTTTATTTTTACCTATTCATGGATATACTCCTAGCACCTAAAACAGTAGCTATTATATAACAAGTGCTCAATAGAGACTTGCAAATAAATATGGATGCAATTTTAATGCCATTTTACTAATAAGACAAATATACACTTTAATAGCAATCAAGATGACAGCAAAATTAGCCACAATTTTATCATTAAAGAAAGTCATCACTTTCATATTTCTTTCCAGTTCTTACCTATATCAACTATACATACTGTAGAACCTACATATGCCACAGGCTTGCATTTTGCAGTACTACTTTGACATGATATCCTTGTGTATTTGCTTTTCTTCCCAAAAGTTTCCAAGTACTTCTCTATTCTTGTATAATTGTCATAATGGTCACTGAAGTGGCTACATAATAGTGCATGAATATGAATATTCATTATCAGTCAATGCTTCAATAATTGCAAAAAAGGTCATTAATAGAAGCCATAAATAAAGCTAAAGGTATTAGCCCTCAATTAGCCTTTACGTGTTTTCTCTTCTTTCCCCCAAATATATCTAAGTTTATTTCTCAATAACAGTGATTTTAATAGATGGGTAAAATATGTAACTGTTGAACCTCTATTTCAAGCTCTCTTTTTTGGGTCTTCTATGCAATATAATTAATAATCTCTGCTAAAGATTTTGCAAATATTATATATTCCACAGTTACTAAGTTCTAGTTACAAATTCTACTTCAGATTTAGAAAATTAAAAAAAAAAGACCCTCACAAAGTCACAGACTAAAATTATTGTATATACAGTGGCATCACATCAAGCTTTTTAGTCCCAGATTTCAACCATGCAAAAACAGCACATAATTTTAAAATTTGAATTGCTGTGAACACAAATTGCTATAAGATAAAGTCTGCAAATAATATATTTCACCCAAGTTAAGGAGAAAAGCATATAAATGAGCCGCGGAGCCCAATTTACTGAAGAACGTTTGTCACAAAGAACATTTGTCCACATTAAAATTAATTTCATTCTAGATTTTACTTCTACAATTGGTGATATGATAAATTGGAACAATGATGAAATCTCAGAAATAGTATTTAAGAACACTTAAGATAGCTGTATGACTTAATACAATGATCATTTGCATTAAAGGAAATTCTCAAAAGAATAACCCGAATGCTAATTAAAAATACCTAAGTTATTAAAACAGGAAAACAGTTAATGATAAAAATCTATTTAAAACAGAATGACACAGTGATCAGAAAAGGTAATGCACCTTTTAAAAAAAAAATCATATTCTGGCCCTCCCTGGTGGCGCAGCGGGTTAAAGCACAGCACTGAGAATCTAAAACCGCTTCCGCATGAGTTCGATTCCCGCCTGCCCTGGAGGTGACCACATGGTGTGGCAGATATCTCCTGACCCGCCCGCTGCTCCCCTCAGCAGTGTACTTCGTCGATCTGCCTGTTCTGTTCCCCACTCTGTCTCTGGTGGGGCCTCTCGCCGCCCCTGAGCTTCTGGCCTGTACCCCAGTTCTGTATGTACAAATAAATAAATCTTTAAAAAAAAAATCATATTCTTCTCCATAGTCCACAATCTAACTTAAATGTAGGGCAGCTGGGGAACTTGAAAGATGCAAAATTCCCCAAATATCAGAAGCTGCTACTGTTTCCAATGAGGAAAGCACAGGAACTAAGGATGCCCTCCTGGACTTACTGGACTAAGATACCCTTGATGACCTTTGTGAAGATGGACTAACTAAACTATACTACTACCTCCCTAAATCTGTCCAAGGATAGCTGAATCAGTTCTTAAAAATTCCGGTGTTGGGCCCTCCCTGGTGGCGCAGCGGGTTAAAGCACTGCACTGAGAAACTAAAGCCACTTCCGCATGAGTTCGATTCCCGCCTGCCCCGGAGGTGACCACATGGCGCGGCAGACCTCTCCTGACCCGCCCGCTGCTCCCCTCAGCAGTGTACTTCTGCCTGTCTGCTCCCACTCTGTCTCTGGTGAATCCTCTCACCCTCCGCATCTCTGGCCTGTACCCCAGTTCTGTATGCGCAAATAAATAAAAATCTTAAAAAAAAAAAAAATTCCGGTGTAGGCCCTCCCTGGTGGTGCAACGGGTTAGGACACAGCACTGCAAGCTAGCCGCAGCCACTTCAGTGCAAGTTTGATCCCCAGTCCCCGAGGCACCACAGACCTCTCCTGATCTGCCCCCTGCTCCCCTCAGCAGTGCACTTTGTTGATCTGCCTGTTCTGCTCCCCACTTTGTCTCTGGTGAAGCCTCTCACCGCCCCTGCACCTCTGGTTTGTACTCCAGTTCTCTATGAATAAATAAATAAATCTTAAAAAAAAAATTCCACTGCAATCATCATTCTTCAGAGAAGCATCTAAGATATGCTTCTTCTCCTCTGAGTTATCCCCAGAATGCTCCCTGATTTCTTTCCCCTGTAAACCCCAACATTTTAAGTTTAATTCCCATTTAAATGGACCTCATTTTTTTATGTAAGCAGAATTTTCTTCAGCCTCAGTGTGCCACTAAAATTCACCCCACACCCTATCTTCTTTCAAACTGGTTTCATTGCTGTGGATGTCACTTTCCTTTGCTGTACAGGGCCAGAACTACCCTTATTCTCAGTAAAACGGGGTTGAGTTCTCCTGGTTACTCAGGTTAGCTTACTGATCATGACTCCTCCACCCTCTTGTGAAATCTCACCTTTGGCATCCACACCAATCAGCTCTGCCTCATCACTGAATTCTGCCAGTCTCTCTGGTCAATAAGTCTCTTTATTTAGCTTCACCTTTTGAACACATTGACATCTTGAGTTCTATCCACATTTGTGTGGAGGTTTATCTTACACCAAAGTCTGCTCAACTAATTGATTTCCACTGTAGTCATTTTCTTCTCTAGCATCGCCCTTCATTTTGAAAACACCATAAATGAACCCTATGCTTAAATCTTGAGTTTGAAAAATCTCATCTTCCAAACACAACCTCATATTTTCAACCTATTCATTTATTCAAATTTTATCTTTCTGACACGAGAGACCTTTACAGACCTTCAAACTTTTCTATATTTGTTGCTTCTTATATGTGCTCATTTCCATATCCAGTTTATTTGCCATAATTCATCACTCATTCACTCATTTGCAAATACCCTCAAATCTATAACCCTATTTTTTTTTTTCATATCGATCCCTCACTTTCCAGTTCTGGATCAATTCAACTGTTGGCATTCTCAGTGCATATATGTTGGCTATTGAACACTACTGGAGAATATTTTGAAATCTCATATATTGCTCACACCAAGATTAATGGCACTAAGTATCAACTGTATTCTTCAGTAGCCATGCTGAACAGTCTTCAGTTATCTCTTGTTGTCCATGCTATTGTCTCTGCCTAGTACCACCTTTTTTATGCCTCAGCTTAGGTGTCAATTCTTCACAGCCTCAGTTTGTTACCCCTGGATATCTTTCACTACTACATAGGTTCACAGTCATATCTATACATTATATCTAACAAAAAGGACTGATGTTTTATGTTTCCTTGCTTAGGTGTCCTGCTGAATTCTAAACTCTTTGAAGGTGGAGACTGTGTTGCTCTTGTTTAACCTTCCATCTCCAGTTATAGTCTGGTATATAGGAGGTTAACAGGTGCTTTCATTTTTGTTGGATCATTGTGTAAGTGAATATAAACACCTACCTAATACATGATCATTAACATAATTTGGAGTTATTCTTTTACATTAACAAATGTTAACTCACTTTTGTGATATGGGTAAACATATACAGTACCAAAAAATAAAATTAATCTAAATTAAATAATGTGGGAAGAAGAAACCAAAGTAATATGTTTACTGGGGTGCAGAACAGTTATTAGAGGAGTAAAGAGTAAGAACACTACTAAATATGTTGCCAAAATAGGAATGTTCCAGAATGTCAGTTATGAAATACAGCATTTATGTATATTAAAATTTTGGATTTCGATGTTCCTCATAACAAGGTATGTGACTAATTACTATGTCATTTAATTCCAGACACAATTTTTTAAAAGAATTCATTGGACTAAATATCACAACTGGCTGAGATAAAACCCATTTGGAAATACTGACCAAGATGTGAGTTTTCTCAGGTTCAGAGCCACCAGCTGTAATGTAAATGATGCTAATTCATCAAATAAATTCAATCCATCCTAATAATATGCATAACATGATCCAAGACATCTTAACTAAGTGGTCTACTTTTTTTTATTGAATTCCACAGATTTGGAACAGGGCTAAAGATGCCTGGCTTCATCCAATTGATTTTAAGTGTATAGAAAACTCACTTAAGAGATGAATAGGTATGATAAGAGAAATCTAAAATCTTAAATTGTTAGGCAGAATCCAACCAACTAAAGTATTTTTAGCAAACAATATCAAAGGTGTGCTTAACACATGGCAGATCATATGTAATTTTATTTCAAAGAAATCCCTGCCCTTTTGTAGGCTCATTTGAAGGAGGGTAAAGTTTAAGAACTTCATCTTTTGTGAGTTTCAGTTGAACACATTTTGTTGTTGTTGTTGTGGAATTCTCAAAATGATACAATTTGGCCAGTATTAACTTTGAGTCAGTGTATATAGCAGAACATAATTATAAAATAAAAACCTTTCAGGGGCCTTCAGTGATGGCACAGGGATTAAGTCTCAGCTCTATGAAACTATCCACAGCCACTGCAACATGAATTCAATCCCTGGCCAAGAAGGTGAGCCACATGGCACAGCAGACCTCTCCTGGGTCACCTGCTGCTCCCCTCAGCAGTGTATTTCAGTCATTCTGCCTGTTCTGATCCCTACTCTGTCTCTGGTGAATACTTGTACCCCACCCCTGCATTTCTGGCCTACAACCCAGCTCTTGTGTGCAAAAATAAATACATCTTAAAAAAATAAAGATCATTCAATCACAGCGTTGTCCCTACTTCTTTTTCATAAACACACTATTGCAAGACAGAAGAACATGACTTGTAAGAAACTCTAAACTCTCCCTGAACACTTCAGTGATGAATAGCTCTGGGTTATCTGAGGATGGTCCTAAAGGTAGTTGTATTGAAAAGGAGCTCTCTGAGGAGCTGAAAAGTTTCCTGACAGAAATATGAAGTGCTCTTTTCAGTTCTAACTCTGCCTGCCACAGCACTGTGCTCCTCAGTACTTTTCACGATAATACTGTAACTCTAGCTGTATTTTTAGAAAATATTGATATTCTGATCAATATTATTAAATGATATTATTAAGTTGCCATTAAACAAGTTAAGTAGGCAGAAAAAAATTTGTAAACAGTTATCAGATGCCCTGCATGACCCTCTTTAGAGTTTTTCAAAACAAGGGAGCCTGGTAAGATAGAATTTTGGATGACAAAAATGTACCCTTTCTTGGTACGTCTTACTTTACTGACATGTAGATATAGAATAAAACAGTAGCACAGAATCAATCCAGAGGGATCCTTAATTAGGATGTTAAAAAGCACTAGAGGAATTATAGGGTCTGACCAAAAATACCTGGAATTTGATAATTATCTCGATCTTGTGTAAATTTAGAACATGACAGATATAAGGTATTTAGAGATTCTGTGATATACAAAGAAAAACATTTTTTAAGTTTATAATAAATTCAATAATGGATATGGAATTGCTACTGAGTCTGGAAATAAGCTACTATATAAAATGTCCCATCACTCTTAAGTCTAGTTTTAATCTTGAAAATTACAAATTTCACAGCAAAAGCAAAATAATTTAAGTAAGCCAGAGTAAATCCTTTAGAAATAAAAAGTTTGTTTTATTTCTAAATAAATCAAACATAAAGAAATTCAGTTTCTTTTACATAGCAGTTTTCTTAAGATCATTAAAGTACTGCTTCCCATTTTCTTTGCAGTGATTATTTTAAAAATCAATCCTGTTCTAGAAAACTCTATTTCTAAGGAAACTTTCAAATTAAAATTATGAGTGCCCATTTTCTATTTTTGAAAGCTTTGCCACATCAGTTAACTTACTCAAAATTTCCCATTGAAAATTATCAGGTGACTCTTGAAATTTGCACACATATTAAATGTGAAGACACAAGCTTTCTGGACACCTGTGAAATCCAGATGTTTATTTTCATAAGCCCTCCTGTCTTTAAGACTGCAACTATGACATGCTCACAGATAACACCTTAAGTTGTAAACACTCAATTGGAAAGGTAAAATCTGTCTGCTTTTACCAGGCTTCTGTTTTCTTTCTTTTATTTCCTCTCTGGATTTTGATTCAGTAACAAAATGTGAAAATTGCCTTTTTTATGTTCACTCAGAAGTACTGTGTGTACTCAGCAACACCAGATGATGGGTGGCTGATCAGAGAATCCAGAGTCTAACTGGCATTTGGGGCCAGTTCCTCTGTGAATGGGACATAACTCAAGGAAATTTTTCTTTAAGATTCTTGTGCTGTGAAGCCTTATTTGACCAAAGTAATCCTTTCCCGCTCTGATGAAGAGCTTATTTCATTCCCAAGAGTTTCTTCTTTTAAATTCTTTTTACTTACTTTCTTTTTTAAAAAAATAGAACTGTGTACAATTGCACACAGTGTACTTCTCCAGGCAGGTAATAGGACACAGTGATGAAAAGTATTTGTAATATTCTGCACCCACCCACATCCCTGAATATATATCCATCCAGAGGTGTGTCATCTTGTCACATGGGGACAACTTGCTCTTTGGATTTCATTTTATTTCAGCTGAAGCAGCAGTGAACATGGCTGGAAAGATTTAGCATTTCCTCCCTGAGAGCAGGGAGCGATGTCCACGTGTGTGGCAAGCTCCCTCCTTGTGCAATGCAGGAGTCAAGGACCACCTGGGGAAAGTCAGTCAGGGCTGGAGTTCAGGCCAAGGGGAGGTCCTAATTTCCCTCAAGCATTCTGACTAAAGAAATATGGAACAGCAAGAGTTATTGTTACAGAAGTGCAGAGAAAGTAAGGAGTAAAAAGAGCCTGCATTTTCATTCCAGTCATAACCGAACAGTGTTTGAAATCAGAACATGTCTGTGGACAGATACCAAAAGCAATACAGAAACTTCTTGAAACAAGTCTTAAAGGACTCTAATATATACAAAGTCCATGGTAATCTTAAATTCTGAACTATGAAGAAATTTCTGGTTTACTCCTAAATCTGATCCCATCTCTAGCCCCAGGAGTTATTAACAGAGGATCTTTGAAATCAATTCCAATAAGGAAACTAAGAAATTCAACAGAAAACATGATTTGTTCTAACACTGCACCAAATGAGTTAAGCTGTAGCAACAGTTGTAGTTATACATCAAGTACCTAGGTATGCCAAAAATGGTGCTCGTGGTTATAGCTTCAACCAAACACATGGAATGGATGTTCCCATTATTCCTATTTGGGCTCCTGAGAAAAAATTAGAAACTTGGGAGTGGTTATGTAACTTTCCCAAGTCACATAGTAAGAGATGAGGCGGGACTCAAGTGAAGACTATCCATATGTCCATAGTGCCTGCTCTTAACCACCCACTCTGTCATCAGCCACCACCTGCACACTGTCTGTTCATTCTCAATTTTGTCTTCCCGTTGGAGCCTGGATGCCCTTTGTATCATTATCCAGTTTTTAAGGTATCACATGTTCTTGCTTATATAAAAATGTCCTGTGGATTAACTATCATTCTTATCATCTGCTTCCCCTTAACAAGCTGTATCAATTTCCCCTTTGTATTTTCTTCTTTACCTTGCACACTTCATGCTTTTGCTTTTATTCTTATTACTGTTTATCCTACTTTCATTTTTCTTCTACCTACTTTCATTGCTTCACTTATTCTCATTCCCTTGACCTATATTTTGATATTTTTTCTTGCACACACAGACACATTTCAGATATCCTTAGGGTAATCACTATATTAAAAGTAAACAGACAGTAAAAATGCAAGTCATAGTCTAAGAGAAAATATTCATTTTACAATGCACATATCTTACAAAGGATTCATGTTTAGAGTATATAAGCAACCACCAAAAGTCAATAAGAAAAACTGGCTAAAATATTTAAATAGGCATTGCACAAAGAAGATACAACACATGTCCAACACATATAGGTGGAAACATAGTATCACACTCAACAGGGTATAATAAATTAAAGTCACAGCAAGCTACTTCTACACATTTACCAGAATGGCTAAAATGAAAAATAATGAGACTACAAAGTATTGGTGAAGATGCTGAACAACTGGAACTCCCACACATTATTAATGGGAGGATAAAATAGTCATAATTTTGGAGGATTGTTGCAAAGTAATAAAATAAACAGAATCTTACTTATGACTCAGACATTCTGAGAAAATGAATCTATATGGCCACAAAAAGATTTGTAGTAAAATATGTTGAGCAGCTTTATTCATAATATCACCAAATTAGAGATAAGTATGTAAACAAAAACAATTCAAATGATGGAAGTCAGACACAAAGAGCACATATATTATGCTATTTACAGAATCTCAAAGAAGAGGCAAACCATGAATGACAAAAGTTCTGAAATTGATGATAACATGGACATATAGGTACTTAAAGATTTATCAAGATGTACACTTAAGATTTGCACATTTCAATACATGCAAATTATATTTTAACTGGTTTGCAAGATAAATTTATAGAAAACTATTTAGAAGAGACATGAAAAGCTGTAACATTCAAATGGTTTCTTGCCAATTTATAACACTTAAAGTCATTAATAGATGTTCTTGCTCTTCAGTAATAGTCAATAAACAGCTAGCTGAGTGGTTCTACCCTATATGAAAAACTAATTGGTGAGTGAATTGAAGCTTTTTAGCTTTTTTGTAAAATTCTAGATTTTACAATTCTGATTGTGTAATCACTGAAAGTTTCAAGAGTTTGCTAACTCACAACACATGCAACTTAACACTTGAGCAATACTCAAAGAGAACTATTAAGTGACATACATTTGAATATATTAATACTGCCTATTTAAAATCCAAAATAGAATTATGGAAGTGCTAACAATTAATAAAAAAAGCCTACTGAACCCATCTCTTGACCCTAGAACTTTATGAGGAAGCTATTAGCAGCTAACCATAGCATTCATTATTGCAGGTCAAAGTTCCCTTTCAAAACTCAGTTACTCAGGATCACACTGTCACTTTCTAAAGGTTAGCACAAGTTTCTGGACCCACTGTGTGACACTTGACAAATGCCTGGTGTACTGATACACCAGAAGAAAGAGCAAAATGTTATCACATTAAGAGAGGAAAATAAATCAAAGAGCACGGAAAGTCCCCATCATCATCAAAGATTTTCAATTACTAATGTCTCAGTGTAAGTAATGGGACATGGAGGTATACTAACCATTATTAATAGGAAAACAGGCCATAGACAACCTAGATAAAGTAGTATAAATTTCCCACTAGCCCTGTCTTGATAATGAAAAGATCTGGGGTTCTTGATTAATTTTTTCTCTTCTAAAGCTTAGACATTCTAGAAAATTGGACTTCTGATCTTTACATATCTCAAATATCCAATGCACAAATTGTTTTTCTTCAGAAAGTAATAACAAACCCTTTAATACATTTTATATATTTCCTGTTAATTGGCTATTCCTGTCCATGGATATGTTTAACTGCCTCTGATATACACAAGACACCTTATTTCAAATCTCTGAGAGACAATTTGTTTCCTCCAAAATGTTTAATAGATATTTAAATTTGCCTCCACTTGATTCTGAGGTTCTTCAATTAAAAGGAAACTACAGAATTACTATGATGCCAATACTTTCTGGCCTTTATAGACTATTTGCTTTAGCAACACACTTAGCTTAAAATAAGTTTGACTTACCTGATATTTTAAATTGTACACATTGCCCAACAACAAAATATGTTAACTTTTCTTTTAAGGCATATGATATAGTACAAGTTTGGGAGGAGGAAACATGTTCAGCCATTAAAATTTTGAAGATAGAAAGTAAACTGACTATATCACCAGCTTAAAATGTTAATTTTAATTTTAATTCAGTCTTCCTCAAATATAGAAAAATTAAGATAGTGATTATAAGATAAATCTGCTGTGTAGAAAAAAGAACATCAGACCTGAAATTGTTCACTTTAAAAATTCTATGGGAAAGGATGGTCTTTAAATGGCATCTGAGATTTTAGATTTTAAGGCTCCCACCATTCTCTAAGAGTGGCTCACTCTGTCCAAACTGTTTTATGCTAAACAACTACTTCCTTTCTAAGAACACTAACATGTTTACACAATGCAATAATGCAATACTGTTAACTAAAGGTACAGTGTGATATGGCAGATGTATAGATTTAATTCATGTTGCATAGCTAAAACGATGTACCCTCTGAAGAGCAATTCTTCATTTTTCCTACTCTCTACTCTGGCAACCATTATCCTACTCTCTATTTCTATGAGTTTGTCCACTTTAGATGCTTCATATAATTACTGACTATTTACTAGGCTGTCTGGTAGAAGGCTTCCCTGGTGAACACATTTCACATGTGATGTCACACCTCATTATTGGAGGAATTTAGCATATTCTGTCCAATTCTATTGGGAGAGAGGAATTCTGGAAACATACATCTGTTTTTTCCCCAATTTTGTCCCAGGTATTTTTCTCTTTGCTGATTTTCTTTGCATTCTTTCGCTCAAATAAATCCCAACTATGACTACAACAATCTATTCTAGAAACTCTCCTGGTAAATTGCTGAATGTAGGGGTAAGTATTGGTGACTCCTAATATAGTTGATATATATAACTCCCATTCTCTACACAGATGAAGAGTAGTGGAACTGGTTCCAAAGACAGGGGAAAATGGTTTGTTTATCTGTTTGTTTTTGAGACAGCCTTTTAAAAATAATGTTAAGGTCTAGCTAGCATGTAAAATCCCTGTCTACTATAGAGTATCTGATCAGCTGCTCCAATTCTTCTTTACATAGTTTTCTCTCACTCTTCAAAAGTAGAATATCCCAATTTGGCACCATTTGATGAGGTATTTGCTTTACTAAACCCCCAAATAACCTATCAAATCACACCAACTAGAAACATTCTATTTTCAGCTCATAGAGGAACTCTACCCAGATTTCATTTCAAAACAATAAAAAATCCAAACATGTATTTCCTCTTTCCATTGCTCCAATACAATACATCATTGTTTTCTTATTTATCCAGTAGTAGGAATCCAAGTTCTCACATGTCAGTAATTTCCTCATATTTTTAAATAACAGATTCCTTGAGCTAGTCAAAAATGATTGAGGCAACTAAATCCATCATCTCCGAGGACAGTTATGCTCAAATTTCTTCTGATCACAACTGTCCTAATAAATTTTAGGAAATACCTACAAATGTCTTAAATTTGGTGGAGAAAGAGAGAGAATCCTACTACAGTGTAAGAAATTGGTTGGTTCTTACAGTGTTAGCAAATGCTCAAGAATGTGAGTATTGGCCACTGGTTTCCTCTTCTCCATCATCTATCCCACCATCTAAAAAATGCACATGACCAAAAGAACAAATAATAGAAATGCCCATTGTTCTCTGCTTCTTTCCATTTTTTTTCCCTGCTGGCATTGCTATTGGTACAACAGCTTCATTAGTAAATAGAAGGAAAAATGATAATAACACTCACTATTCTGCAAAGCAGGAAATACAAATATTATGATAGGTATGTGGATGAGTGATTGTATGTGGACAATGATAAATAAATTTGCCTTAGGATGGGAACTAAAGCAGTATTTTGGTAAGCAACATGTTGAAGTGTCACAGGCCAAATTACAAGGCTCATGAATGTAATTGCATATTTCCTGTGATTCTAATTATAGTACAATCAATTCCTGATTCCAAATTCATTTTGCATCAACGAACATTGCCTACTGTTTTCAGATATGTAGATCTACATGGTAATTCGTCCATTAGTTCTCATTTGTTAAGAATTTTTCTATTAATTGCATTATAGGCAATATTAACTTCCAAGTCTAAGTTCTTTTTCCCAGATGCTTATTGCTATTCACCACACATTTTCAACTCCTTATAAAATTTTGACTAAAATGTGTCCTTTGGAGATAGAAGTATTACCTGAGAAATATCACCTTTCCTTGGCTTCTAGAAATCCCACTTGTCTCCTGCTCATATCCAGCAACAAGCCACAAAATCTCAAAAGACCACAAATAACAATCATGCAATCACCGTGAAAATAAAAAGGAGCAGTGTTGCCCCAGGGCACTTACCCACTGGAGTCTGCAGAAGTAATAGCAATCAGCGGCAGAATCTTCAAGGGGAGGCTGGTTGGTCTTTGAATGTTCTCTGATTCACTTTTCAAGTCAGCTTGTTCCAATTGTCTGAAGGCAAGAGGGGGAAGCTGAACATTGCGGCATGAAAGTCTTCTTACAAGATAGGGCTCCATCCCTTGGAAAGGGTCTTCCTCTTCGTTACTGGAATGCAGTGTTTCCTCAGATGCCTAGGGCAAAATGAAGGAAGTAATCAGCAAAACCTGTAGTGTTTATTATTACACTGGTAGCTTTATATTTTTGAAGAAATAAATGAAGAGAAACATATATTAAAGACTAAATAGATGACAATATGTGGCAAAAAGATTAGAAGAAACCAAGACCTATTTTTATTTTCTTACATCATTGTTTATTTTTGTATAATATTTGATTTCTTCCCTCATGTGTAGTTTGCATAATTTTCCTACCATTACATCATCATAGTCCCATATGCTCTTTACTCCCCTGTTTTGATCCCCTTGTTCATCCTTAAGTCCTCAAATCTATGATTTACCTGCAGGTTTTTTCTGATTCTTTGTTTTGTTCCCCAGTATTCCTCCTATAAGTGAGACCATCCAATATATATATTTTACCTCCTGACCTATTTTCCTTAGCATAATTCCTTCCAGTTTCATCGATGTTGCTGCAAATAGCATGAACGCATATTTTTGATGGCTGAGTAGTATCTCATTGTGTATATATACCACATTTTCTTGATCCATTTGTATGTTTTGAGGCATTTAGTTTATTTCCATATCTTAGCTATTGCAAATAGTGCTGCAATAAATGTAGGCATAGTTTTTCCTTCAATTAGTGTCTTTATGTTCAGTGGGTATATTTTTAGGAGTGGAGTCACTGGATCATATGTGTGATAGACCCATTTTTACTATCTTGAGGAACATCCACATAACTTTCCATATGGATTGGACCAGTTTGCATTCCTACTAACAGTATAAAAGAGTTCCTTTTTTCCCATATTCTTACCAGTATTTGCTGTTGCCAGCTATTTCAATAAGGGTCATTCTCATTGGTGTGAAGGAGTATCTCATCATTGTTTTGATTTGTATTTCTCTAAGTGATGCTGGACATTTTTAATATACCTGTTGGTCACTTACATTTATTTTTTTGAAAAGTATCTTTTTAGCCCTTCTGTAAAATCTAGATTTATTTTTAAAACAGTAAAGTTTGTCAAAAGTATAATTAGACATAAAGTATTAAATTGTTACAGTTCATCAACATCTCCAATAATCTTAAATTTTATAAGTTTTGTGCATAAATACTATAAAATAAAATATTATTAAACAAAATATTTTTCTAACTTCTATGCAATGGGTTGCAGAAAATTCACATTTATGTATGTACATATACATATGTTCCTATATGTAAATATACATATGTGTAAATATATATACATATGTGAATTCATGTATATGTATGCATGTATACACTTAGACATGTGGCATGCCTATGTATACATAGTTATGAAGAGAAAAAGAGTGAGTACTATTTTTTTCCTTCATACTTAGGAATATATATGCCACATATTTTTATGTCACATATTATTCAGATGATCTTTGAAAAGATTATAGTAAGACTCTAAGAGGAGTAAAAAAAAAAACAATAAAAGGCACAAAAAGAAAATATGAGTATCCAATAGAACTTTATTTAAATCGCAGCATGTGACCAAATGTTTTGGCAAATTCAATCCATTTTATAAATGTGCAAAGCAAAACATCTTCAATAGAATATCATGACAGTAGAAAATGTAATACTTCAATTTTAATTGAAGAAAATATCATTGAATTAACACTTTTTTCTAAGTGGTAGGAAAATCTGCCCTAACATCATTTATTATATCTGTACTCAGTATAGTAGAGTCACCGAATGTTATAAGGTAACATGCTGGGTTTCAGAATCCTTGCATTGCTACCTTGCTAGTTTGACCTTAGCGTGCTGCTTAATCTCTTGTTTTAATGTGTCTATATTATGCAAAGGGAAATAATATTTCCTCACAAAAACTAAATGAGATCTATAAGTGATAAGCAATAATAAATGGTAACTTCTCTTCCTTCTGAGATTTAAAGGTGAAGAAATTAGCTCAGAAAGGAAAATCCTCTTTCCAAAATTAGCCTGTTGGTTAAAAATTGCAACTGCATAAGTCATGGAGATTCCAGAACTAGTTTAGAATCTTTCTTTCACTACTTCCCATTCCTGTTCAGATATCTTTTGGCAAGAAAGTCAGGTTCATTGAGGTTATTACTCTATCTAACACTGAAGATACTATTTTTTCTCAGGATCTCCAAATAAAAAGATATGAAGTATTTGAAGTATAAATATCTGGCAAAGAACTTGCTCTCAACAAAATAGCAGATATTATAATCTAAGTTAATTCCTATTACTTTTTCCTAGCACTATGAATAATAATATTAATATTACTTTTGATATTTCATTTATCCACAATGGTTTCTAAATACAATATTTGTCTTTCTGACTTATGTCAGAAGGTAAAGAAGAAAAAGCAAACAGCATTTGTTGAAAATCATAGTTATCTCAGTTGCAACCCCTATGTACATCCCACCAACAACTATACAAAAAAATATTTAAAAATGGAAAAGTGATATACATATATAATATATGTAAAATACATCTGATTCTAAAAAAATAAAATCATAGTTATAAAAATTTAGTTACTGAGAATCAGAGCCATTTGCTTTGCAAAAGAACATTGTAAGCATCAATAATATTTATTATGTTGTGTTTTACTTATACCATCTCATTAAATTTTTACTGAAATCTTTGGTCCTATTATTTTTTTCCATTTTACACATAAAGAAACAAGTCTATAAAAGAGCATGTCTTTGTCACATAGCCAAGTGGCTTCTAAGGTGACCAATTGTTCCAATTTTCCTGGGGCTTTTCAGATTCTAATGTATTATCATGTCTAGGGAAACTCCCCAGTCCCATAAACTAGAAAGGTCTGTTACCACAGAAGTCAAAAGTCAAACTCAAACCTCTTTCTGGTTAAAGCTAGAACTAATAACCACTATTACTTCATTAAAAAGTAATAACAGAACTGAGATCAGAAGAGCCCAAGATAACATTGAAAATTAATGGTCATTCATGGCCTGACTCTGCTACCAATTCCATATGTGATGCTATGAAGTCATTTAACCTTTCTGGCCTTTAGTATCCTTAGATAAAAAATAAATAAATAAAAAATAAGAGGTTGTCTATAATGAGTCTTAGGATCATGCTCAGTTCTGAAACACTGACTTTGAAAGTCATTGATACATTCAATGCTTAGAGAGAGCAAATATAGAAAATGAATAGAAGACATATGCACATATAACACCCTTAACTTTGAGATTGAGGAAGTGAGTATCTGTGTGGTCTTCTAAGGGACAGAACTGCAACATGAACCTACACTCTTGGATCATTCACAGGTCACAATTTGCCTCAAATATTTCTTGAATGACGATAATGACAGAGGGTGTAGATACCTTTCTTTGGAGAGAGGGATAAAAACAAAGGACGAGTCTAGCAGAAATTTAGCAGCACTGAATATAGCTGACCAAAGTTAACATATTATTGTAGGTGCTTAATTATCCACTCTGGGCATTTAGAATTGCTACTGTAAAATGTTTTTATAGGGCCCTCCCTGGTGGCGCAGCGGGTTAAAGCACTGCACTAAGAAGCTTAAGCCACTTTCTCATGAGTTCAATCCCCACCTGCCCGGGAGAAGATCCACATGGCACCGCAGACCTCTCCTGGCCTGCCCGCTGCTCCCCTCAGCAGTGTACTACATTGATCTGCCTGTTATGCTCCCCACTCTGTTCCTGGTGAATCCTCTCACCCTCTGCATCTCTGGCCTATACACCAGTTCTGTATAAATAAATAAATAAATAAAAATGTTTTTATATAACCCAGGCCATC
Organism: Condylura cristata; assembly: GCF_000260355.1. Taxonomy (NCBI): domain Eukaryota; kingdom Metazoa; phylum Chordata; class Mammalia; order Eulipotyphla; family Talpidae; genus Condylura; species Condylura cristata. The sequence goes on along the minus strand of NW_004567108.1, from coordinate 45,830,952 downwards.
TGATGAAAGGCTTGATGTATGATATTCTCTTTTTAGATGAAACAACTCAAGGGGTCAGAAAGTGTAGAATTTTTATTTTGATAATTAAAATGACAATGTAGTAGATGTTTATATTTGAACATCTGCATTCAAAAACAGTGTCATAGCAGCTTCTCAAAGTGTTCAGATCAATGTATATTTCATTAATAAATAGAACTTTATCTTACAGAAGGCAGGAAGTTAAATGCCTTATTTTAGAAAGAAATAAAAAACCAACCACCCAGGTAATATGCATATTATGTTATCACCTGGAAACAGCATTTTTGCTAGGGGTTAAGGGAAAAAATAGCATTACAATATCTCTAACATATCTCAAAATATGATGCTCAAACCCTCTTGATGAGAATCACAGATGGTGGTGGGTAAAATTCAAACTCCCATGCTCTGTTCCAGATTTGCCCAGTCAGAATCTCTATGACTAGGCCTAAGAGTCTGGTTAAGTTCCTATTCTCATTCTTATGCATACTCAAATTTGGGAGATAATGGCCTCGACATTTTAGAGATAGTCTAGTAAGATTGTTTGGCAAAGTTCCTACTACAAAGATGTTCACTGTGGTTAATTTATAGTAACAAATAACGGAATGCAACTGAAATGCTGTATCAAAGGACTGATTTAAAAAAATTAATATTATATTATAAAATACTATGAAGCTAGTAAAATATTGCAGAAAATATGTGACTGTGTACATGATATAATGTTCAGTGGAGAAAAATGCATACAAAGTGATCTCATTTTTATAAAGCAATACTAAAACAAAACAATATATTCATTAAAAAATTTTGAAAAAAATATCCCACTTATTAAAATGACTTTCTCTGGGTGGTAGTATCGGTGGTGCAATTCATATTTTTTGTCTATTAGTAATTTTAAAATTTTCTATAAAAATGAAACATCTTGAAAATTACATGGTTGCTGATAATCTAGAGGTTTTATGTATGTATAGAAAATGAAATTTCCTATAGAAAAAATGTTTTAAAATTTATGTACATTGACATTGTTGTTAAGAATTCTTCTTTCTGGATGCACAGTTCGACCAGACTCCTTGCAGGCAGATGCAGTCCTAACGATATTTCATTACATGCCAATCAAGAATTCATTTGGGCTACATGGGCACTAAATTATTTTCTGTATAAATAATTTGACAGTAAAATTTGTCATTTCCTTGTTACAGCTATTTCTATTTCATATATATTCATGTATACTTTTTAAAAGACAGAAAACTTCCTCAAATTTTATTAATATAATTTTCAAATATATGTGTATTGAAAATAATACCTGAACAATTATTACATATAGCTTCTGCCTTTTTATCATTTCTGGTCAACCTCCAACCTGCCATCATAGAGGAATGATTTATGTATCTATTTCCTTTGCCAGACTGCACACATCTGGAAGGACAGGAACACCCTCTAACAGGCCAGGTAATACTTGGGATAAATATATGCTCAATAAATAAACCTTGCTGAAGGAATGAATGATGCAAATAGATAGACTTGAATTAATTTCTTCAACTGTAAGAATTTGGGATACAGTATTAGGGGCTAACCATATTGATTCATAATTATTAATATAAAAGAGGTAGAGGCTACAGCCCACAAAAACTTTAAAATACTACAACTTCAGCTACTCTTTTTGCTTTGATCTAGTCCCATACATACATTGTCATGAGTTTCTTCATCTAACTTTTAAAAATAAGAATGAAAAATTTGGGGGCACTCAATGCTTTCTGAGCTCCTATATTAGAGTATAGTTAAAGTTAGGATGTTAATAAAAATAAGAATGAAAAATTTGGGGGCACGTAATGCTTTCAGAGCTCCTACATGAGAGCATAGTCAAAGTTAGCATGTTAAATAGTTGTAAAGGTTTCAGCAGAAGGACAGACTACACTAAAGATAGGTTTTAATCACTTCCATTGTTACAGTCCTTTTACTTATCTAATTCGTTTGCTCCAAAATTCAACACTGAAAAACTTAAGTTTCTCTGTGCCTAAATTTGTAGCATAAACATGACAATTTTTATAAAAAATGTATCAACTCTTTAAGGACCAGGATATAATTTAATAGGTTACTATTGTAGTGCATTGACCATCACATACAATTAGATAGCATTATATACAACCATTTACCTTGTTTATAAGTATTATTCTGTATGGAGAGTAAATTGTCCACAATACACTGAAGCAATAATTGAAAATACAACTTAAAAACTCTCTAAGAGTTTATGACAAATGTTTTTCCTCTTATCTCATTACTTTTTATGTTAAGATGAAATGTTAATGTTGTCCAAATAATTTCATATGAAATTTACAAGTCAAATCAATAAAAATGAATATCAAAGTCTTTTCATATTTAAAAGGACATCAAAGTTATCACACTGTTTGCATTCTGATATTAAAAAAAGGCACTTTCTAAAAAATTGAATCCCATGTGAAAATGAAAATCTTCACCCGGTTAATGCAAAGATAGTAGATAACTCTCACTTATCGGCCTACAGAATATAAACCAAGGTTGGCCATGATTTCAAACTGATTAAAAACACAGATATTACTAAAGTTTTTCAAAATTCATTCCTTATAAATCAGTTATCAAAGCTTCTCAAAAGTTCCTTAAAAAGAAAAAGTAGAAAAACTTTCATTTGTAATATCTTAATATATACTATCATTAAGAAGAATGTCTATCTGAAACTCTAGGATTCAATTAGCTTCCTGTAAATAGAATTGCACCATCTTTTTTGGGTAATTTTAAAAAAAGGGAGAAGTGATTCTATTCTCTTAGTAAAGAATTTAAAGGAAAACATGACTTCTATCAATTATTTATTTCACAACGATAGGTGTAATAGAATCACATCTGCTAAAAGAAGCTAATGTTTTCCTGGCCATTGAAAATCACATCTTCCTAGAACAGTAAGTTAATACTGATTTTTACTGTCAGTGTTTTGAAATAAATTTTGCTTGAGTAATCAGATTCTATGCCACAACTTTAAGAGGAACACAAAGATCTTGTTTATTAATGTAATTTAAATACAAATATCCTTCAAAAATATATTATAAAAATGAAAACTGTCGGGCCCTGCCTGGTGGCGCAGTGGGTTAAAGCACTGCACTGAGAAGCTAAAGTCACTTCCGCATGAGTTCGATTCCCGCCTGCCCCGGAGGAGACCACATGGCGCGGCAGACCTCTCCTGACCCGCCCGCTGCTCCCCTCAGCAGTGTACTTCGTCGATCTGCCTGTTCTGCTCCCCACTCTGTCTCTGGTGAAGCCTCTCACCTCCCCTGAGCCTCTGGCCTGTACCCCCATTCCGTACGAATAAATAAATAAATCTTTAAAAAAAAAAATGAAAACTGTCATTTAAGAGAAGGTAAATTTATAATAATGAATAAGTCTGTAATTCTAGACTATTTTAACAAAAACTGGGGTGTAGGGAAGATAACATAGTGCTAAAAATTTCCCCCTCTACATGGAGGGAGTAGGAATTATGTTTTTACTCTTGGTTTTGATGTTCAGATAATGCCGAATTATTCTGTTAATAAACAAATTATGAATCAAAAGCATACATACAGTGATTTTATTATTTTTCATTATAATCAATGGTGAAAAACATTTATTCTTTTTAAAATAAATGACTAACACAAAGAAGTTCTCACCATGACTTTTATTTAGCATTAATAATAATATTTGTTATATTACACATTCTATGTAGTAACTACTTGATCCTTGTTTTTTTAAAAAATTGCATTAAGAACTGTTATTCCATTTTATATATTTGCAAAATGAGACTCAAGGAGGTTAGGTGCTGTTAGTAAGTGGTAAAGATATGTTTTCAGGTTAGGTTCACCTGACACTAAAGCTCAGTGTATAGCCAAAATAAATGTCCCTCATTTTTCAAGAACTTCTGGCCATTCAGTAACAAGTAAAATAGAAATAAGAGGCACAAAGTTATGGGGAATATGGAGAAATGGTTATTTTTTTAAAACTTTTGAAACCATTATAATCTATAATCAGAGTATATACTAAAAAGAAAAATTTCTGATGTGATTATATAAACACATACTCTGAGTAAACAATAACTGACATTGTATTCTTAGTATTTATCAGAAACACTTTTTTTTATGTTGTACAACCTATTTTTTTTATAATAGTTTATTTTTACATCATTTTGTACATTTTTTTTCCATCTCAATTGTAATCCCCTT
>NW_004567108.1:45805125-45825075 GCF_000260355.1 Condylura cristata | reverse complement strand
ACTATGTAAGTATTGAGGGAAATGGCTATGTAGACCATCTGGGATATAATAAAATTATTAAATAGGAAAAAATACCTGATATTTAAATAGTAAGCCATAGGATGATGATAACCAAATGACAAAATAGGAGCTGTGGGCCTCATTCTCCATACAAACACCAATTTAACAACAAAATATAGTGCAAAACTTCTTTATGAGAATCCCAGAACTCAGTTCTAAATTGCAATGATCGCATGCTAGCTCAAAATCCAGAAAAGTCATATTGAAATGAATGCTAGAAGCTATGTAATGCCAACCCTAATAGCCATTCTCCATGGCTTCTTCTGTCAGAGAGACAAAGTGGGATGTACATTCAATGTTCTTCTTGTGCTGGGAGCTGCCAAAGGGATTGGCTTCTTCGCTTCTGTCTCACTTGACTTGGAGACAGCTGGAGAAGCAGAGTACTTTGGAAGGGTGAGGGCCACTGACAAACAACACAGGGAACAAGAGTTTTAAGTTCCCAAGAAAAAGAAACTGGCAAATCTCATTAATTTACTGAGTACACATACAGATCCCGAGAAGATGCCTCTCCAGGAACAGGTTCAGAGGCCCCTAGCTTCTAACCATGATTACTGGGGAAGGTACCTTCTGTACAAAGCCAACTTATAATGACTAACGGAAGTGGTTGTTTTTTCAAATGTACAAATCATGGTAAATATAATAAAGCACACACCAAAAATGAGAATGATGACCTATTCAAGTTCACAATCAATTCCCAGAAGTTAATGCTAAACAGAACTATATGAACTATCTTGCAAAGAATTTAGAATAGTTGTCTTCAAGAAGTTCAGTGAGCTACAAAAGAACATGGATGACTGAATAAAATTAGTAAAATGGTGCATGAATCCAGTGAGAATTTCAACAGAGGAATTTTGTCTAAAAAAAAACAAATTTGGGAGCTGAAGGATGCAATAACTAAAGAACCACTGGAGGGATTCAACAGTAGACTTAATAAAGTACAAAAAAAACAGTGTACTCAATGACAAGTCATTTGAAAAGATAGCTGTAGAGGAACAAGGAGAAAAAAGCAAATTTTAAATATGAGGAAATCCTAGGAATTTGTGGTACACCATCAAATGAAACTGCTATACGTGTTATAGGAGCCTCAGCAAGAAAAGAAAGAAAGATCAAAGAGCTTATTTCAAGAAATAATGGCTAAAACACTCGCAATTCTGATGTAGGAAATAAATACACAGATTCAAGAACAAAGACTTCAATATGGTTCAACTCAAATCTTGAGAGTAGCAAAAGGGACTTATCATATAAAAGGGATCTCCCATACAATTGCCAGTAGAAAAACTACAGACAAGAAGAGAGCAGAATGATATAGTCAAGGGCTGAAAGAAACACAACCAACAATGCTATACTGGGTCAAATTTTCCTCTAAAATGAAGGAAATATAAAGACTTTCACTGATGAACAAAGTCAAAGGAGTTCATCCCCTCCTAGATGTGTCTTATAAAAATTGCTAACAAATGTTCTAGGTTGAAAGAAAGAGGACGCAGGACAGACACATAATTATATGAAAATCTGAAGCTCTCTGGTAAAGAGGTAAATAAACACAGAATCCTGTGGCACATAAATCATTTTAAATTCAGGACAGATTTTAAAATATAAAAGCTTTTACATGACTATACATCTGTTAGTGATGGTAACCTGTGAAATTGAAAACATATGGGGGAATATAAAGTAATAATATTTTATTTATGATTAAAGATACCACTCTAAAATAGGATTTTTATAAGCATAGTGTGTTCAATGTAATTCTTATAACAACCACAAAGAAGACATCTATACAAGAAATACAGCGTAAAATGAAATATTTCCAAGTAATATACCTGATAAGGGATTGATATCCAGAATATATAAAGATAATGTGCACTTTTTGAAATCAATGTACAAGTGAGTGACTATTACTACATTCTGAGACAAGAATGTCTCATAGTCACAAAGTATTTCTTTGACTAACTCTCCCCAAAACCTATTTTATCCTCTTATTTTTACTGTGTTTCTCCCTTGCTCTCCTCCCACAGTATTGGTAAGAAATGTTGAAGTGAATAGGAAGGAAAAAGTTTGAGATAGGAATAGAAGGCATAGGAAGGAATAAGAATTTAAGAAATCTAAAGTGAAGAAAAAAAGTTGGGGAGGGAGATAAAGAATAAGGATAGCATAACAAAATCTCTGAAAATAATTATGATTAGCATTGCATGGCTTCAGTGTATGAAAATTTGAGAAAAATTAATTACAAAATATGTTTGTCTTCCAAAATAATGAAACGCAATCCATTTACCAAGTCTTCAGACTTTACTAACTGTAGTTAGTCTCTCTCTTGAACACCATAGATATGTAGTCAGCAAAATTCAACCAGTGAGACACTCTATAGGATACATGACCTGTTGTTTCAACAAAAAATTAGAGAGGAGAAAAGATAAATTAATAATCTATAAGAGAACCAAAACACATAATAATTTCAATCTATCAATTTGTTTGGAACTCGTTCCAAACAAACCAAAGCTACAATTTTGTTCTGGGAGGTAGAATTATGGGTGGTGGTTACTTTTTATTTTCTTTTTGTTAATTTTTTAAAAATAATATAAAAGTTTGTTTTTACATCATTTTATGCCTTTCTCCATCTCAGCTGTAATCCCCGTGGCTTCCCATCACCAAATTACCCATGTGGGGCAGAAAAGCTAAAAAGACACTTCTCCAAAGAAGAAATGCAGATGGCCAACAAGCATATGAAAAAATGTTCAACATCACTCATAATAAGGGAGATGCAAATTAAAACCACAATGAGATACCACCTCACCCCAGTGAGAATGGCACATCTTCAAACAACTAGCAACAACAAATGTTGGCAAGGATGTGGAGAAACAGGAACTCTCCTGCACTGCTGGTGGGAATGCAAACTAGTACAACCACTATGGAAAACTGTTTGGAGGTTCCTCAAACTGCTAAACATGGAGGTTCCCTACGACCCAGCAATCCCACTCCTAGGTATCTACCCAAAAGACACAAGAACACTGATTGAAAAAGATACCTGCACCCCCATGTTTATTGCTGCTTTATTTACAATTGGAAAAACATGGAAGCAGCCCAAATGCCCAAAAGTAGATGACTGGATTAAAAAGATTTGGTACATATATACAATGGAATATTACTCAGCAACCAAAAAAGAAAAAAAGAAACACATGTCTTTTGGATGGAGCTGGAAAAGATCATGCTTAGTGAGATAAGCCAGAAAGAGAAAGAAAAATACTGGATGGTTTCACTCATAGCAGGAGTATAATGGACCAGCCAAGAAAATAACAAAAATAATGAACAACCATATACCAGAGACATTTTGCGGGGGTGGAGTGGGGAATGGGATCAAAAATGGGGGGGGGAGGGAAATGCACGGAATTATGGTGATGGCACATGGGTGACTTGGTGATGGGAAACCTGTGGGGATTACAACTGAGATGGAAAAAAAAATGTACAAAATGATGTAAAAATAAACTGTTTATTTTTTTTATAAATAAAATAAAAAAAAATACCCATGTGCCATCACCATAGTCCAATGCACTTCCCTCCCCCCACCGTTTTTGATCCCATTTCCCATTCCACCCCATAAAATGTCTCTGGTATATAGTTGTTGACTATTATTATTATTTTCTTGCCTGGTCCTTTATACTCATGCTAACAAATAATTTTTTAAGTCTTAGGGAAAAAAATTATATGAAGAAAATGTATGGGTGTTTTAATATTATAGAATATTAACTAATTTTAAGATTATTTTTACATATGCTAAGCTACTTACAGATGAGGTAATATTTCACTTTAGGTTTTTTTCAATATAATCCTAGTGTAGAGAAATGTAGGTAGGGATGCAGATGAAATGTATGGAGAACTGTTGAAGCTGGATGACAATCAGTCATATTACTCTTCTCTCTACTTGTGTACATACCTGACATTTTCCATCATACATTTCTGAATATAAAAACTCATACAGATTTTTCTCCTTTAAATCAAGGTAGAAGAAATAATGCACTGTGCAAAGAGGAGGAGGTCCTATAAGCAGAAGTCACCAAACTAAATTTAGTGTTTACATCACAATTTTACCTAAGACTAGCTCTAAAAATCTATGTTCACCATACTCTATGGGAAGTTCAGAAAATTATTAAAACAAGTCCACATATTCCTCAGAAGCCCCCAAAGACAGTAGCTGTATATATGGTGGTGGGGATGATGACACATGACTCTAAGATTATGTAATATTGCTCTGATTGAATTTCTCCACTTTTTATTATCTGTGTTGTATGAGTGATGACTCATAGATCCAATCTTACCATGAAGTATCCACTAATCTTTACACAATTAGGTGCTACATTTTTTCTTTGTCTTGAAGCTAAATACTCAAAGAAAAATGTTATCACTTGTAAATAACATTTAGCAAAAATCAATTACCATATTCCCTTCAAGTAAACTGAAAGTTTCCCAGAGTTTAATAAGCTTTTGCTTTTCAGAGTTAGCATACACCGCCTCCTCCTCAGGACTGTCTTTCAAATACAGTCATCTCTGGCACTCAAATACAAAGCTTTAGACATTTATTTCTTTCAAGGTTATAAAGCAATTTCTCCTTTTTTCTTAATTTTCAGAATATCAAAATTGCTAGAGCTTTACAATAAAAGGTGAATAGAATTTTTATAACAAGTATTTAAAAACTAGATTCTTGATGATGTTCCTTTGACACTTTTTGGCCTCTAAATTTCACTTGCTGTATTAGTTATAAGATGATTTTTCAGAATATTGCTTTCCATAACCATTCCAAACAATAAAAACTGAAATCAGTTCCCAATGGTTTGCCTTATCATTGGCTTCCTGGAAAGATAAAATAACAAATTACCCTAAACCTCAAGGAAACAAGGACTTTATAAATTAGATTACAAATACCAGGGGATCAAAATGTATTTCATCACATAGAAATGATTAACCATATCTTAGCTGGCAGAAAACAAATGAAACACAGAATAAACATAGTTCTCAATATAGATATAAGACAGAGACAAATATCAGGAAAATCTTAACCAACTAGTTATTTCAATTAAAATAATCCAACAAATCAATTACTTGTCCACACCATAAATGAACAACTGGTCAAATATCTTCTGTAGACAATAACACATCTTCTATTGGTTATCACAACATACATATTCTACTTTACTTTTAATATCCTTAATATTTGACACATAACCTCATCCTATGCAATTTGCCTAATATTCTCAGGAATGAAAATAACTTTACATGTTGATTAATTTAATATTTCCCTATTTTCATGATCTTCCACATGGATAGCTAACTATTTTTCCTACAGCACTGACAAGGAGACCATGATTCTATCTTGAGTATCTCCAATCATTTAATCTGCAAATATCAATGTGTACCTACCACATAGCAGCATAGATTTAGATACAGGCTTAGCCCACTATGTGAAAGTAGAGTGTTCCCTAGAAAACTTTTCTAAGCTAAACACAGAAGCAATTACCATTAACTTATATGAAAAAATTTTGACATTGATCTTAGCCTAGATGCTGAGAATTGATACATATGAAAAAATAAATAGAATACTCATAGATCCAGAAACAACCTATAAACATCGAACCTGAACTCTCACTAACATCCAATTAAAACAGTACCAACACAATGCATTTACCACCGATATGAAACAGTTCCTGTGAAGGAACATGTGGGGATATTCTTGATACTAGGGGCGAGCGCTTCCTCTATAATGGCTGCTGAAAAAAATCACACTGAATTCTGTTTTTTGTTTTTCTCTGCTATAAAATTGAAAATCCTCTTTGGCTTTATTTTGGTTAGTGAAAACAGATACTACTGTGGTACTGTGGGTCTGTCTTTCTTCCTTTTTTTTGAAGATTTATTTACTCATGCATACAGAACTCGGGTATAGGCCAGAGGTGCCGGGTCGTGAGAGGATTCACCAGGGACAGAGTGGAGAGCAGAACAGGCCCGACTGACAAAGTACACTACTGCGGGGAGCAGCGGGTGGGTCAGGAGAGGTCTACTACACCATGTGAGTCACCTCTGGGGCAGGGATTGAACTCATGCTGAAGTGACTTTAGCTTCTTAGTGCTATGCTTTAACCAGCTGCGCCACCAGGGAGGGCCCAACGTGGGTCTTTCTTAAAAGCAAAATGACGTAACAAATTTTCTAAAAGCAGGGTATACCTTTACTTGGGCAGAGCTGTAAACAAAAGGACAACAACCCCTGCTCTCAAAAAATCTTACATTCTGGCAGCTCTCACAAAATAATTTACTACTGATAAACCATTTTATTTCATTTATTTAGTAAGCAGTCACTGAGTAATCATGTGTCAGAAACTCTTCACAGTACTGAAGAAACAAAGATGAATATACAATAAATTTCAGGTCACTGTAATAAAGTTATTCTACATTCAACATCAGCATTTATCTTCCTGGGGTCACACAGAGGAGGCCTAATTGCCCTGCTCTATGGAAGTACCCCATAAATGCTCGCTCTCCCACCATAAGCTTGTTTTATATGCCACATATTCCCTAAACCTTTTCTTTTAGGTGCTTAGCACTCAAATTACTATAAGGACCAGGAATTGAAACAAAAGAGTGAAGTGGATTACAGGAGCAATAAAACAGAAATCACTCTGTCTCCACGTTTGGATTCCATGGAAGATTGCAATGGTTATTATATATTTCTAATGTAAAGAACTATCTACTCATTTGGAAATATCTACCACTAATTAAAAATTTCTGAAATCTTCATGTCAGCCTTATAGAACATATCTGCAATGTGGAGTCACAGCTTTAGAGAACCTTCACGAGCTATAATTTGACTTCTCTTCTCATAAAGGTTACAAGTTATTAGATTCCTCCAGTTCTTCTATGTCCTTCCTAAAGTGATAATCTAGCTATAGATATGGGTGACAAATATATAGTGGCAAAATCTACCTTTCCTGTTTTAGGGCTAGTTCTACTCATAAAACTCAATAATAAATTAATACTTGAGAGTTATTCATATCATTTTATTGACTCATATGTATTTTAAATCACCTATATCTCTAGATACTGTTAAACTAGGTCTCACCTCTGCCTCTAGTACTTATTAAACAATATTGAATTAGTACTTCTTTTCCTTGATGCATCAGACTTTTATATTTTCATATCTTAAACTTATTTATGTTTACCTAACACATCCAATCAGTCAAATATTTTGTGTATGTTAATATTTAGTAACCATATTAGGAGTTCCTCCGATTTTGCCTCATCTGTGTATTTGCTTGTCATGTTATTTATACCACTGTGAAATTAATGATAACTATAATGAAAAGGAGACACAAAAGACCACTCCTCTGTCAGTTACTAGAGACCTCTCTGTAAACAGACGTTTAAGCTAAACCGTTTAATTTATGACTTTGTCTAATGTTGTCAGGAACTGTCTTTCTGTATTATAATGGAAGTTTTCCTTGCTGACGTCCAAGTCAAAAGCGGGCAAAGCACCTCTTTGATAAAAATGACCCTACAGTAAATGGAACTTAACTTACTTTGCTATGCTTTTCTATTAATAACCTAATACAAATTCCATATGAGAAATGAAACTTTCTCTTGTCAAATTCCACTTTATTTGTTAAGGATCATAAGAAATTTTGTTAGCAATACATTTTAGAGCTTTATCTAAGATTTACTGAGTCATTCATTCACCATTGAACAATTATTTATTGGTTGCCTAGGTTAAGCACTGGAAATAGAGCAGAAGCAGACAAAAATCCCTGCCTCTACTTTATAGTGTGGAAACAAGAAAACAAACAATGTAAACAAGAGCAATGTAAAATGCTGGTGCCAAAAATAGAGAAAAATACAAGGAAGATAGAAAGTTTTCAGGGTGGGAATGACAGGGGGTGGGGCAGTTTTTGATAGAGATCCCCGGAAGGTCTGTAAAAAGGTTACATTTGCAGAAAGAACCAAAGGAAGTAAGATTAATGATCTAATTCCTAAAGCTATACCTAGGAAGAAATCAATTTCCTCCCCTTCTTAAATTTTTTTTATTATTTATTCATTTATTTTTTAAGATTATTTATTTATTCATATGGAACTGGGGTACAGGCCAGAGATGTGGAGGGTGAGAGGATTCACCAGAGACAGAGAGGGGAGCAGAACAGGCAGACTGACGAACTACACTGCTGAGGGGAGCAGCGGGCGGGTCAGGAGAGGTCTGCCTCGCCATGTGGATCTCCTCCGGGGCAGGCGGGAATCGAACTCATGCAGAAGTGGATTTTAGCTTCTTAGTGCTGTGCTTCAACCCGCTGCACCACCAGGGAGGGCCCACCTTCTTAAAATTTTTAACTATTCATTCCACTCTAATATTCTGTTATGTATTTCCTTTTATTTTTTTTTAAAGATTTATATATTTATTCATACAGAACTGGGGTACAAGCCAGAGGTGCAGGGATGGTGAGAGGTTTCACCAGAGACAGAGAGGGGAGCAGACAGGCATATCCACAAAGTACACTGCTGAGGGAAGCAGCAGGCGGGTCAGGAGAGGTCTGCTGAGCCATGTAGATCACCACCCTGGTGGGGGGTCAGGGACTGAACTCACGCTGAAGAGGCTGCAGCTTGCTTGCAATACTACGTCCTTATCTGTTGCACCATCAGGGAGGGCCTTTATGTATTTCCTTAAAGACTTCAACAAGTTAACTTTTTTGTGTCTCCTCATTTGTGTCTTATGATAATAGTGCAGTTACTGAGAATCAATGACACAAATCATGTAAAGCTGGCACATGCAACACATAATGTATTTATGTATTCTGTAGCATTTCTGTAATGCAGATAAATTCCTAGAGAATCGATGAAGGGGGGATGCATGCCAATAAGCCATGGACATTTTGTTGTTTCAGACAGAATTCCTCCCGGCTAATTATTTTCTTTCAAAATGTGAGCAGTCAATTACAAGTATGCCTAAAAGACTACATACACATAGCACACTACAGAGGAACTGAGGACCATTCCAGCAGGCTGTCTACTCCATATACTTCCTCCTGCTTCATTTTGATCACATGCTTCACCTTAGAAATGCCTATTGCATAGATAGTTTGGTTTGCTGTAACTTTTGTTCTTGTGTCTGTAACATTAACAGATGTTTAGGGATCACGTCTAAAAGTTCGATGTCACTCATTCTCACACATCAGATAGGTTATTAGCAGGAGGTGGGGTTCTTCATCTAGTTTAACTTTCTGAATATATTATCCTTGAGGAAACACTTATTTTGTTTCCATGTATCCATTTTAATATGAGATGTGAGTAAAATAAGGAATTCCTTTTAAACATGCTGAAAAGGTTGCAGGTGGTCTTTATTAAATAAACACTGTGCTTGTTTAATGTTCTCTTTCAAAATCATATATAAAGTGAACATATATTTTAAACATAAGTTGCAACAAGTAATTAAGGAGAAAACATGGGCAAATTGTTATAGTCCTGTGTCCCTTTTCTCAGGGTCTAAGAGAACATGAGAACTGGGGCTGGAAGAAGGATAAAATTCTAAAATTTATGCTTGTGAATTTATCTACATTGGATAAGACACCTTATTTTCTACATAAAAAGATTCATCCACGTGGAATTTTAAATCACTAGATCCTAGCAGACACTATCAGTTATGATTAAATATTAATAAATACTAATGAATTATTTGAACTAGAAATATAAAATAATCGGGGAGTCATTAAAAATCTTAGCTCTCACTTTTAAAAACTTATCAAAGGTAATTTGGCATGACAAAAAGTTTGTATGTTGTGCTAGCTATGTAATTGCCTAATTTGGCAAAAAGCGTTTTTTAAAGATTGATGACATGTCATACGTTTTCAAGATAGTATGATACACACAATGCTTTTCTACAACCTAATATAGCTAATTAATGTCAAATTTAGGATTAATTTTTAACTCTAAATTCTTTTTATTTTATTCATCTCTGTAGTGATTACTTCTCAACTTCATAGTAAATACTGCTAAAACACCCAGTTATTAGTGTTATCTCAAATAAATTCAAACTACACCTACTCTTATTATTTTCTCATTTATGCTAATAAGAACAAAGGTATACCCTGTATAATACAAGGAAAATAAAAGGCTGCTACATCTAGCGGAACTGTATTATTCACAGGAGAAACTTATCCCATCTTACACTGCTTCAGGAGCATATTGGTTACAAGTTCAGTATTAATGTAGACAAGACTCCCATTCTGGTTTCTGACTATCCCTCCTTAATAAACCAAGGGAAATAGCTCTCCAAATTCAAAGATCCCCATTAATCCAAGCAGTCATTTCACACACACACACACACACACACACACACACACACACAAATGCCATCTTTTCTAGGGGATGCCAGTGAAAAGAAAGTAGTTTTTCCCCTAACTCACCATCACTGTTGGGACTGACTGAAACTACAGAAAGCATAAGGTTTGTTGACTTGTGAAGGACTGACACAGACACTGTACTTGCCAATATCCATATGACATGAAAAGTGAGACAGGGCGTGGGGTTTATCTCAGGGCTCTACTTTGCTGACCATGTAGGAGATATTTCTTTGGTGACAAGTTATGCTAAAAATATATATAAATAAATAACTAGAAAACCCTGCTTAAAATTGTAGTTAATTTATGAGAACTGGGGAAAAGGACAGACCCTTCTAAAAGCTTTAGTAATAATGCTTACTTTTTATATATGTTTTAAACTGTATGGCAAAGAGACGGCATTAACTAAGTTTTTAATTAGCTTTTATTTTCTTTTTTTTTTTTTAAAGATTTATTTATGCATACAGAACTGGGGTGCAAGCCAGAGGTTCAGGAGCAGTGAGAGGATTCACCAGAGATACAGAGTGGAGAGCAGAACAGGCAGATCAAAGTACACTGCTGAGGGGAGCAGCAGGCAGGTCAGGAGAGGTCTGTTGTGCCATGTGAATCACCTCCGGGGCTGGGGATTGAACTCACACACAAGCAGTTGTGGCCAGCTTGCAGTGCTGCTTCCTAGCCCATTGTGCCACCAGTGAGGGCCCAGCTTGTATTTTCAAATACAACAAAACTGAGACTTGTGCCTGGGTCTTTCACCCTTACATCACCAGAATACAGCCTTTTTTCCCTTGGCTGGCATCGCATTAGTTTTTTGTGATCAAGATTATGTCCCACAAATTGGACATAATTACTACTAGGCTTATTTTAAAGAAAAGTTTTCTGATTCCTGATCTAGAATATAAAGCAGCATCAGAACACCTTGTCTCCTCATAGATGATTGATCATTTGAGGATTGATCATCAAAACATTAACCACAGCTTTTGTGTGTTTGCATTTTTTTTATTAGCATAAGGACTGCCTCTGGATCACAAGAAAGCAGTAAGGCTGTGTTGCTGAATTCTGACAACACTGACTTGCTCCACCTAGGTGGTACATGTGTCTGCCATTATTATTCCATGATTGAGGGTGCTTGGACATTAACTAGATTCATGATGACATGATTAAGAAATGTGTTTTGATGGGAAGTGTTCTAAGGTTGAGCAAGAAATAGTATCTGCAAAAATGTATAGCAAAATTATGATCATACCAACATTTGCTTGAATGTGTTTTAGTATTTTTTTTCTATTGAAGGGACATTGGCTTGCACACTGTATATGATCCCGAGATATGGGACCACACCTTTCCAGAGTATGTGACTACACCACAGCCACCATCAAGGTACCTAGGCAGAGTTCTCTAGTCAGCTCATCAGGCCCTCCACACTTTGCTCTCCACTCTCCCTCCCCCCACTGCTAGCCCCAGTTTTATCATCAGTTTCCTAGGTTTGGTTTAGGTTTTGTTTTGTTTCTGTGTTCTAGTAGATGGTTCTAGCATGAAAAACATTACAGCAGTTTTCAAGTGGCCATTCTAGTTAACAGCTTCATCTTCTCAAACTGAAGGTCCAAAAAGAAATTGGTTTTAATAAGTATTAAAAAAATCAACCTTTTTCATTTTGATAATGTCCATAAATAGGTAAGATTTATATAAATTTGACTGTGGAGTAGAAATATTTGTCTACTGGTATACTGGAAACCTATATAAATACATAGCATATTTAAAAACTAACATTTAAAAAATTTCCATCACTGCCTAAAGAAAACTAAGTGAATTTTTGGAAAGGGTCCAATAATACGAGTCAAGAAAACCTCCCCAGAAATAACTGTACAATTTTTATATTTGTCTTTTTATTTTAATGTTAATATGTATTTCTTTAAAATGTTACTCTAATTTTTTCCATTTTAATCAAGAAGTCCTACTTTTCCTAAACATGACTTTAAATGATCATGTTATCCCACTGGATTATTTTAAGGAAAAAAGAAAGTACAATGTGACTTCAGGAGATAACACACTTTCAGACTGAAATAATAAAGGCTGATAGTTTTTCAGCTGCAAACATGGAATATTTCTTATGGAAAAGAAAATATGACTTAGAGACAGAGTCAATAGTAGCTGATAAAAACAATGGAATATGAAACTCGAATATCATTTTGTGCATTTTTCCATCTCAGTTGCAATCCCCTTGGGCTTCCCATCACCAAATCACCCATGTGCCATCACCATAATCCAGTGCATTTCCCTCCCCTCACTGTTTCTGATCAAAATGGGGCCTCTTTTAAAAACATTCTTTGCTACTAAATTTGTAGGAATTGATCACAAGTTCCCAGATAGATTTCAAAATCGCTGTGAAATGTAATCCCTATATGTCTCCATTTACCTTATTTTGAATGGTCAGGTCTATTTTCAGGGATACAGTAATAATCCCTGTCTCACCATGATATTCTGGGGAAGGTTGTACTGGTCTCTTCAGAAATTAATTTTCTGAATCAAGACAGTATATCACTGAAGAGCCTCAACTACAGATGGTTCCTTTAGATGATAAGGTCCTAGAACCAGAACCTGAGAATTACTACTATAATGCGATGAAACTTTCAGAGTAGTGTCCAGATAGAAGATTATGATGCTTGTCACCTCCCTGTTCAAAGATGCTGTTCCTCACACAATGAAGTAGCTTCTGTTTTTCTCTCCTAGACTATATGAGGTAAGTCTGTGCTTTGCTTTTTCAATAGGACACAACAGAAATTACTTCCTGGGACTTCTGAGTCCAAGCCTGAAATATTGTATTTCTTCTGTATGGGAAGTCAGCTGTCATTAGATTAAGAAACTCAGATTAGATTACTCAATGTTGAGACACCACATGGGATATTTGATGGTTAATTTTATATGGTAGTTCGCACTACTCAGATATTTGCTCAAATACTTTGGAGATATTGAAAATATTTTCAGGTGATATTAATAGTAGATCAGAAAAAGCAGATTCCTCTCCATAATGTGGAGGAATTCATCCAATCATTTGAATATCTTAAGAGAATAGACTGATATCCTCCCAGGAAGAGAGAATTCTATCACCACACTATCTTCAGGTTTAAGTTACAGTAACAGCTTCTCCCTAGGTCTTTAGACCTAGGTCTTCTCCCTAGGTCTTAAAATCATCTCCACAATTACTGGAATGAACTCCTTAAATTCCATATTTCTGTATGTGCACTTGTGCGCACACACACACACACATACACCTATACACACACACACACACACACACACACACCTTCTGTTTTTCTTAAAGACCCTGAATACAATTGAGAGAGAGGAACAATACAGAGAAGTCACAATGCAGAATATGTAAGAGAAGCATTCTTGAACTTCTCAGCCCAAACCATTCACTCACTAAATGCAGCCACATTTATACTACATGAAAAAGAATCACCCTATCAATCTTTATCCAAATATCTGACCCAACAAAACTGTGACAAAAATAATAAATTACCACTTTAAATCACTAAGTTTGGGGTTCATTACACAGCATTAGGTATGCAAAAACTCTCCTTTTCTTGAGATACTCCTTTTCTTTGAATTCTTTCAGCCACTTTCTGCATCCTAGCTATAAGTTAAATCTTTCTTGCTTTTAGCTCTGAGGGCAGTCTAAGGTCAGCATGTAACTGGCACATTACCAACCTTCAATAAAGTAAAGGCCCAGTTTCACGCAAGCCAATTATTTTGGGTCATATTTGCCTTTTTATAATGATCTTAGGTAGCATTTTAATAGTTATGTAGGCTAGTTAGCCATCTAATAGCTTTAAGCCTTCATTTAAAGATCTATTTATAAAAACAAGAAAGGGATTAAACCCAGAGTTACTCAAGGTGAAAAGGACAGTCGGTCCTCTTCCAAAAAATTCCATTGGCCCATTGACCCAAGAGTCTCTAAGTTAGAATCAATTCAGGAATGGAGATAAGGCGATGCAAGGACAGCTGCAGTTATCAAATCACCCGATGGCATGCAACAAGAATAATTGGACACAGTTTTACAGCCCACGAGAACAGTATTAGTGTATGGGAATGGTCACAGAAGCCTTTGAGAATCCAAGAATAATGAGGTCAATTAAATCCTGACTCTTTTTTCAAGGAAAATGCTACGCTCTATCTAACCTGAGACCCAGACTCAGGGCACAGACAGAGCTATAATATGCGACCAACAAGGAGAGTGGATGAAGAATTCTGTTTCCAGATGTTCAGAATAAGAAGTCACTGTAAGTTTGAGCATGTGACCCATCTATCAATGCAGAAAAATAACACATTTGTGAATTTGTTTATTTATGTGAAAAGTACAAATTTTATGCCCTCATTAGTACACTAAATGAAAGGTGGAAAGCAAATTTCAAGTCAGTTTTCTGTGACTCTGTAATAGTGTAAGAGTAAAATACACCAAACAAACTTGTCACTGTACTTACTCAATTTCCACTACATGAGATGTATCGTGATAGAAGTGAGAAATGAGTGAAGATATGGAGAATGCCTACACTCAAATTTTTTTAATCTTTGAAAGTCTTAAAATGTCTTCTTTAAATTGTAACATACTAAAAAAATGTGTAAGCCAATAACTCTGCCTCCTTCTGCCATAATTTCCTCTTTCTGTTCAAGACAGAAATAGCAAGAAAAGCTTTTGATAGCATCCCAGTTCTGAGAAATCCCGGTCACTTGTTACACCTCAGCATCTCCCTTCTCCTACAGATATGCCTGAAGGAGACAGTATCAACTACAAACATGGTTCTTTGTCTATGCTGGTCGCTCGTTACTCTTTAATAATTGCTTGTTTCTGCCTCAGTTTACTCCCTAACAAATACCCCACAGTGATTAATCCAATTCATTCCATTCTTCTTAGGCACCTTCTCTGTCCCTGATCCTCTAACACGTAAGGCATTCCTCTCAGTACTAAGTGGAAACTGTTAACTTGTTATATTCTCCTTCCCTGTTTCAAAAAGTATAAGTCCTGGTGCAGGCTCATTTGATTCCTCTTCCTTCTAATTCTTCTTTCTTATGTCTGTAATGTCATCCCTACCTGCAGTCAGCTCAGAGGCACTGGCAATCTGTCAGTTGTCCCTTTCTCTCTAGCGTAGAGTCCATTTAGTGAAGTGGTTTAAATGCTAATATAATCACTTATTAGTGTAACTTTGGGCAAATTATGCAACCTCCTTGTGTTTACCCTCTATTTTCAAAATATGAATAATTGTAGCTTTCCCCCATTCTAATAGTACTGACAGACTATGCCTGTGAAATCTTTCTTGAGCTTAAAAGATATAATGGTAAGAACCAATTATCATTAATTTATGCAGAATTATTTTGAACATTCCAAGATTCTGAAAGCCAGCCACAAAGTCATACCAAAAACACACCAAACCAAAAATCATGCTAATATGTAGTAAAAACAAGGGTGATCTCATATGTAGACCACCTGTTTAAAGCCATTCCTGGAGAAGGAGTTAATTGGAGCCATTCTCACTGCCAGAGTAAGCCATGCCTCTTAATTCAAATCCTCTTTGTATTTTTTCCAGTTAGGAAAATAATTACTAGTGAAGGTTTTTCTTAAGAGAAGTGGTGAATATAAACTTTTGAAAAATAGGGGTTATTTGTAGTTATTTCATAGGTTTATTGTGAAGATTAATTAATTAAAGCATTTAAAACACTTCCGGGTACATATTAAGCACTGAAATACTGTTAGCTGTTACTACTTGCAGTCTTTAAAGTTTTTCTTGGCTTCAACTGTTTTCTTAATTCCTCCATGTATTTCAGACTTTGTACTTACTATCCCCCTTATTTCGACACCATTCTTCTTTTGAAGTAGTGGTCTATATTTATTGCTAAAGTTGCTCACAGCTTCCTTGCTAATTAATTTCTGATATTTCAATTGCAGTTCCCCAAACAAATAACTTCCTAGACTCCAGCTCCAAAGGCCTGTTTCTATTTTTATCTTTTTTCATTTCTCTGGCCACTGACCACTGTTTTCATTTCAAGTCTCTCTCTCTGATTTATCTGCATCACTCTGTATGTTCCCGATCTTCTTTTCACCTGCCAGACCTTTTTTCTTGATTCTCTGATCTTTTCCAGCCTTCCATTTCTAAATCAAGTCATCCCGTGAGGTCTGTTCTACGCTCTTTGCTTCTCGTAATGCGATGTACTACAAGATTATGCAAAAGCACATTTAGTGCCTTGGGAAGAACCAAGTATGTTTGAGCATTTCCAATACAATCATTATATAATGTTTTAACTAAAATACCTTTAGATATGAGCAGAAACCTACTACTCCATATCAGCAAATTATATATTTTAAACTCCTAACTAGAAAATATTCATATGCAGTGTTTGACTGGAAATGTGGTACTTGAGAGCTACTGGAGAAGCAAGTTCACTGTCACTATAATCAATGTACACTAACATAACTCTGAGCACAGATGGCGCTAATAACTCCTGACCAGTGCTTCTCTAGAAGACTAGATCATGTTTTTTAAAAAGTAATACATTTGCTGTTAAAGCAAAGTGGTGTGGTTTCTTAATTTCATTTTATATTCAACACAAACACACAGACTCACAACCAGTGGCGCTCACAAATTGATGAAACTTCCTACTCCCAAAATACTAGGACACATGTTCAAGTTACAAATACAAGTGTCATATAATACAAAAATATTCTATATTGCAAACATGCTAGTTACATTTCTCAATGAAATTACACTGACAATATCAACAAATCTGGAGATTTTTATTTTACAAAACCAGGTATCACTCCATTGTTTCAAAAATGTAAAAAATATAGTTTCAAATGGAAACATTAGAGGTAAACAAAAACAGTGATGTTTGTGGTAAAAGCTTGTAAGTGGTGAAAATGCAAAAGATAATAATGGAAATTGAGAACAATCTGAAGGCGAGGGTACATCCTAGGAAATGTAATTAAAACATAGTCCCCAAGCACGATTTTGGGACTTTAAGTGGGCACTGCATTGAGCACAACTTCATAAAGTATGATGGAGTACTCATCTGAAATCTAGACTTTTAATCACAATGGAGACAGAAATGAGCCTAACATCATGGCCAGTCAATGAACAAAATCTCTGAGATATAGCCTCATGAAACAGATAAATGAATATCTACTATTTAGATCAACTTTGAAAACACCTTGAAAATTGAAATGCAAGAGCTGGAGAGAAATTTGGGTTTTGGGCATTGTTTCAAAGGCCCATTCAACCAGGCACGGGGGAAAAAAATGATGTGTGGCATCACCAAAGATAGTTTTAGAATCATTGTGGGAGGTAGAAATCCTGAGACAAGGACAGTTTGGGGGAGCACTGCAGTGCAGGATAGGTTGAATCTGTTTCCACTCAAAAAGATGCAATTAAGATGACAAAGTCTATTTTTACAAGGCAAGGTACTGTGAATAATCAAGAACCTAAATATAAATTAGACATTTACCGAATACTAGGAAGAAAACACAGATATAAATGATGTAACTACTTTATTAGTCATGTATACCTCTAAGGTAGTCTGTCATGCTGTTTGCCAAAGAACTTGAAGGTAGAACTAGTGAAGACTTTTTCAACAAGATAAAAGAATTTTAGGTAGCATGATATTAACTAGGAAAAAAGGTTGAACTGAAATGTATGTTAAGCAAACATTTCAAGCTACTAGTATTTATCAAAACACTATTCTGACTACTTCATTAAGCGAAGCTGGTATTTGTTCATCAAAAAAGTATTTCTGTGTGTCTATTGTGCCGATCACGAGGCTAGATCCTAGGGATTCAAGGCTGACTACAGCACACATAGTGTCATCCTGAGAGTGTTTACACTAGCCAAATGAGTCCATCAAGGATATTTTTTTCTTGATTTCTCAAATATTCAACAACTTAGTAAATTTGAATAATTTTCCAAATATAGTATTTTTAATATTTATTATTTTACAGAAAATTAATATAATGAGAAGAGAAGCTTGTGTTACTACCTAAATGCAATCCTGCTCAAATAAAAGTGATACCAGAATGTGATACCAGAATTCAGTTTCATTTACACATGACAAAAATTATATTAGTCACAAAACAAAGATCATTAATCATATTTTTTCACTGAAAATGTTCCAAAAGTTTCCATTCAAGTGTCAAAATTAAATAAATAACCAGTGCATCAGAGACTCTTTCCATCCACTACTAGACAAGTAGACAAGTAAATAAACAGCTCAGTGAGAAGATGAACTCAGTGAAATCTTTGGCAAGAGCAGCCTGACAACATGGAGTCATCTTTATATTTGTAATTTGGCTAAATCTGTATGGGAGTCCCTGTGTAAAGTCATAAAAGTTGGCTGTTTTATACAGCTCTTTAAAAGCTGTTGTCTGTGTACCCATATGTACTTGTGAATATGTTTCCTAAGAATAAGGCTACACCGATTCAGAGAAGTAAAAGTATAGACATACCTCATTATTGAGGGTTTCATTCCCAACCACCACAATAAAGTCACTACCATAATAAAGCATATTGCATGTGTATTTTTGGTTTCCCAATGTTTATTAGAGTATTGTTTATATTATAATCTACTAAGGCTTCAATAGTATTATGTCCACAATCAACTTACATGCCTTAGTTAAAAATTATTTTACTGCTATAAAATATGAACCATCATCTGAAACTTCAGTGAGATGCAATCATTTGCAGGTTTAGGGTTTTGTCTCAACACTGATGGTTGTAACTCATCACAGGTTAGGTGGCTTTAGAAATTTCTTAAAATAAGGTAACAATGGGCCCCTCCTGGGTGGCACAACAGGTTAAAGTGCAGCAACACAAAGCTAGCCACTGCTGCTTCAGCATGAGTTTGATCCCTAGCCAGGGAGGTGAGCCATATGGTGCTGCAGATATCTCCTGTCTCACCTGCTGCTACCCTCAGCAGTGTACTTTGTCAGTCTGCCTGTTCTCCCCATTCTGTCTCTGGTGAATTCTCTCACAGCCCCTGCAGCTCTGGCCTGTGTCTCAGTTCTGTATTCCTAAATAAATAAAATCTTTAAAAATTATAAGGCAACAATGAGCCTTGCCACATCAACTGGCTCTTCTTTTTACAAAAGATTTCTGTGTAACTTCCAATGCTGTTTGATAGTCTTTTCCTTACAGGACTTCACTGTTTTCCTTTGTGTCATTTCAACAATATTCACTTCACAGGGATTAGATTCCATCTCAAGAAACCACTTTCTTTATTAATTCAAAGAAGCAACTGCTCATCCACTAAAGATTTGACTTAAGTCTACAGCATTTTTGGTTGCATCTTCTACACGATCTCTAACTTACCTTGATATTTCTATCTCATCTACATGTTACTTCCTCCAATGAAGTATTGAAACCCTCAAAGTCATCCATAAGTGTTAGAATCACTCTAGCAATGAATCACAAAACTATTGATGACATCTAGAGTGGTTAGTCCTTTAAAGAAGGTTTTCAATGTCTATTGCCCACATCCATCAAAGTATCACTATATAT
>NW_004567108.1:45772776-45805025 GCF_000260355.1 Condylura cristata | reverse complement strand
AGCCATAGCCTATGGAATGCAATCTTAAATCAAAATACTTAAAGCTGAAAATACCTCTTGATTCATAGAGTTACAGAATAGCTGTTGTATCAGGTGGCATGAAAACATATTCATCTACTTGTATATCGCCATTAGAATTCTTAGGTGTTCAGGTACTTTGTTGATGAACAGTAATTTTTTGAAAAGGATCTTATTTTTTTCTGAGTGATGCTTCTCAACAATAAGTTTAAAGTATTCAGTAAGCCATATTGTAGGATGATGTGCTGTGATCCAGGCTTTGTTGTTTCATTGACAGAGCCCAGGCAGAGTAGATATAGCATATTTCTTAAGGACCTTAGGGTTTTCAGCATGGTATATGAGCATTGGCTTCAACTTAGTCACTGGCTACACCAGTCCTTTAAAAGGGATTCAGTCTATCCTTCGAAGATTTGAAGGCAGGCATTGTTTTTTTTATCTATGAAAGTCCTAGATGGCATCTTCGTCCAATATAAAGGATGCTTTGTCCACATTGGAGAACTGTTGTTCAGTGTAACCATCTTAGCTAGAGCTTCTGAATAACTTTCTGCTGTTTGTACATCAGCATTTGATGTTTCACCTTACACTTAAATGTTATGAAGATGGTTTTCTTCCTCAAACCTCATGTGTCAATCTTGGCTAGCTTCAAACTTTTCTTTTGTAGCTTCTTCAACTTTTCAGCCTTCATAGAAATGAAGATAAGTAGGGCCTGCTGGCAATTAGGCTTTGGCTTAGGGAATGTTACAGCTGGTTTGACTGACCCAGATCAGCTATTCAGCTGTTTCATTTTCTTGTCATCTCCGTGTTCAATGGAGTAGCACTTTAAATTTCCTTCAAAAGTTTTTCCTTTTTTTGTTCACACTTGACTGTTTGGTGTAAGAGGCCTAGCTGGGGGTAGAGGAGAGGAAGGCCAGTCATTGCAGCAGTCAGAATTCATTGACCTATAGGTCACTGACTGACCTATCAATGACCTAGCAATGACCTACAACATTGACCTATCAAGTTCACCATCTTGTGTGGGCACAGTTCTTAGTATTTCAAAATAATTAGGACAGTAACATTAAAGATCACAGATTACCATAACAAGCATAATAATAATATAAATTTAAAATATTGCAAGAATTACAAAAATGTGGCACAAAACACAAAGTGAGTACATGTGGGTGGGAGAAAGGCATCACAGACTTGTTCAACACCATGTTTCCACAAACATTTAATTTGTAAAAAATCACAATATCCACAAAGCATTAAAAAGTGCAGCAACATAAATGAGACATGTCTCACATATAGCAAGCTGAACCCAATGTATGTGACTAGTTGTACATGAAAGTGATATAAAAATCAAAGTTCCGGGCCCTCCCTGGAAGCGCAGCAGGTTAAAGCACAGCACTAAGAAGCTAAAGCCACTTCAGCATGAGTTCGATCCCTGGCCAGGAAGGTGACCCACATGGTGCAACTGACCTCTTCTGACTCCCCCACTGCTCCCCTCAGCAGTGTACTTCATTGATCTGCTTGTTCTGCTTCTTGCTCTGTCTCTGGCGAATTCTCTCACCACATACCTCTGGCCTGTACCCCAGTTCTGTATGTATAAATAAATAAATCAATCTTTAAAAAAAACCAAAAAACCAAAGTTCCAGGGGGCCATTTTTTGATAATTATTTTCCCTCAACACTTATATGAATCCAGCAACCATTCCCTTCAGTTGTCTCCCAGTGTTTAGTTCTAGCTCCCTGCAACCCAATTCCCACACTGCAAGCAAAGGAAATCATTGAAAAAATCCAAATCATATCATATCATACTGTGCCACTGCAAAAAAAAAAAGAGCCAGGAAAACACAGGGACCAAAATATTGGTGGTAGCAACAAGCAGCTGCAGAAATCAGAACAGCAGCAGCTAATTTACATATACACTCTCCCTCTGAATCCGTCTGAATCAACACGAAGGTAGATTTCAGTAAGCTGATCATGCCTCATGAAAAACATATTTACGTATTATATTTAAATCTCCTTTTTCTCCTGTTGCTCAACCACTGTGCTTTTTACTGAAATTCCACACTAAAAAAAAATTATAAGATATTATGGTAAAAATATTTAGCTACTAAAATATCTAACCAAATTATACTATTTTTGGATCTAGAATGAGGACAGATAAAAGCAAATAGAAAATCTTATTGTAAGAGAAAAAAATTAATTCCAGCTTAAATAACTGAATTACTTATCTCATATACTGAATGGTCAAAACTGTATATAATTATTTTTGGGGAGAAATTATACAAAAGACAATCAGTGAAACTGAAGCAAATTCTCATATACAGAATGGTCAAAGCTGGATATGATTATTTTATGGGAAGCATTATACAAAAGACTATCAGTGAAACAGAAGAAAATTATAAGTAAGAATATTTTAAAATTAGCTTTATTTTCTAACAACTCTCTTGAGAGGTTGTAAGAACATATTTTGTTATTGACTAGTTAATCAGCAACTTCACAAATTACCTTTTTAATAGCCTTTGGTCACAGAAGAATTTGGTGATTTAGGAGAATACAGTAAAATATGATTAAAGACTAGGTTGTATTTAAGAAAATGATGCTGATGAAGATAGTAACCAGCAGAACTAATGATTTATTAGAGAGATTAGAAATTTATTCCTTTTTAGATTGTGGTAGTTGACATTTAACCATTTTACTTGTTCAATGAGATAATCACACTAAACAATCCAGGCTTTTTTACTATGGTAAAATCTACGACATAATTTATATTTCTCTATCATGTTCTTGTCTGTGAAATCACAGTATTATTTTTTTCAGATTTATTTATTTATGTATGCAAGAACTGGGGTGCAGGCCAGAGGTGCGGGGGATGAGAAGATTCACCAAAGACAGAATGGGGAGCAGAATAGGCAGATGTACTGAAATATGCTGCTGAGTGGAGCAGCAGGAAGTATAGCAGAGGTCTGCAGTGCTATGTGAGTGATCCCTGGCTGGGGATCGAACCTATGCTGCTACAGTGGCTGTGGACAGCTTCCTAATGCTGCATTTTAACCTGTGTGCCACAAGGGAGGGCCCCACAAGGTTATTTTTAACTTCTCTTTAATAGCTTCAAAACAGTGTTTCAAAATGTATTTCATAACTAAAAAAAAGTAAAACAATTTGTTCTGAATGGGAACATGCTCATTCCAGGATGTTACTTTAGTGTCACAAAAAATACTTGGTGGACTTTAGAATATTACAGACCTGTGTTCAAATACCACCCTTTCTGGTGAATCACAGAGAGGAATCACCTGTCAGACTATAAAATGGGAGAGATTTTCAAGTATAAAATGGGAGATATTTTACTGAATGAGATAGTTATTATAAGTAAACACAGTAACAATTGTGAAGAACCTGTCATAGAACTTAGCAGAGAGAAGTCTTTATAAATAATACTCTCCCCCACTTGCTACTTTGTCATGGATTCTTTTAGATGAGGTTGTAAACAAAAAGATATTAAGAGCACATACAACTTTATTGCTCTTCAGAATAAATGGAGAAAAAAATTTCCATCTGTGAAATCCATATTGCATATTTTAAAGAATTGTAGTTATTCTGATAAAATCTTTTTCTTTGCAGGTAGATCACTCTGTGGAAAAGCCAAGGTTGGCACCACCACCTGATGCTGTCTCAAGCATCAGGCTTTCCTCAAAATATGATTATGATTAGAAATCATCTCCACACTTGGCAAATCAAATGTATGTATCTAGGTCTGCACACAGTATTTTTCTTTCAGTACACTTTAAAAAAAAATTATTTACTTATGCTGACAGCACTGGGGTACAGGAGGTATGGAGGTTTAGAGGATTCACGAGAGATAGAGTGGGGAGCAGAACAGGCAGATCAAATAAAATACACTACTGAAGGGAGCAGAAGGTGGGTTAGGAGAGGTCTGCCATGCCATGTGGGTCAGCTCCCTGGCCGGGGATTGAACTCATGCTGCAATGGTTTTGAAGAGCTTCACTGTGCTATGTTTTAACCCGTTGCACCACCAGGCAGAGCCCTCTTTCAGTACACTTTTAATGAATGTGGTTCTGCTTGCTATGGTCTACATATGACAAGTAAAAAGTCTCACTTTTCATATATACTGTTTTAGGTAGAGCACTAATTTTTCCTAAAAGAAGAGTAGCATTTCCTTTCAACTGTCAAAATTTTACCTATGGCTGTTTGCTAAGAACCAAAACACATAACTCTGCAGCAGTGTATCTCCAGTATCTGAGAACCACCCGTAAAAGACCACTTCAGATTCCAAAGTCTTTCAGTAGGGATTGCAAAGAAAAGATCTTTAAACCCCTCTTCAAAAGTCAGTGTTGATGGATCTGTAAGAAGGAAGGCGCATTTGTGATTGTCCTACCACGTTCATACTCCAGGTATTCAAAACATCCTCTCAAAATGAGTGAATAATATGTTAAATTTTATACTGTGTGTTTTTTAGCCAATAAAAAAGGTGAGTGGCACCAGCTAGCTATAAAATTTCACTATTAGCAGTCAAGTAATTGCCATTAGCCTTAATGATAGCTCTCAGTATTCATTAATTTCACCCACCTGCAAGTAGATGTGTCCTTTTTTTCCTGCTGATACCCTAACAAATTAGGGATTCTGCCCATTAGTATGTTGAAAATTGGTGTGGGTTTTTCAATGGGGGATATTTCCACACAATCTCACTATCTGGATGAATCAACAGGTGGTGTAAAATTACCATTATTAATATGATTTCTAGACTCAGTTTGGTAAAAGTACAACATAGAGAGAAATTTTGCAGTAGTCATATGGGAAAAAAGAAACAGATTTCATTCCCTGGTATTTTTCCCCTCTAATAAAAACTATTTCTATGGTATATTTCTTATATGAAATATAAACAATATATAAAACAACAGAAAATGCTAGCTGAAATCCTTTTCATGATCTATTGATAAATGACTGCAAGAATCAAAAGAGCCTTAAGACTATCTTCTGTGCTAGCATATATAACTATAAAATATAGCATACTATATTTTATAGGTAGCAGACCTCATTCTTGGAAAACAAAAATTATCTGGGTATAAAAATGTTAGGGGCCCTCTCTGGTGGCACAACAGGTTAAAGCACAATGCTACTAAGTGAGCCACAGGCACTTCAACACAAATTTGATCCCCAGCCAAGGAGATGACCCATATGGCACAGCAGACCTCTCCTGTTTCACCCACTGCCCCCGTCAGCAATAAACTTCGTCAGCCAGCCTTTTCTGCTCCCCACTCTGTCTCTGGTGAGTCCACTGACTGCTTCTGAAGCTCTGGCCTGTACCCCCAGTTCTGTATGCATAAAAAAATAAATCTTAAAAAAAAAGATGTGAGAAGGGCATTATGGGAGAGGGGAGAAGAAAACCACATATGAAAAACCAAGAGACATGCAGGTAAAGAATAGATTCAAGGAGATGATAAAGAGCTCAACATATTTAAGGATAGGGTTATGTATGGGAAATGTACTCATTTCCCATTCATTGCCTCTGTAAAAAAAAAAAACAAAACAACTTACTATAAGCATAAGTGAGTGGCTTAAAAAATCATAAATCAAAAGTTTATTTTATAAATTGCTGGAGGCCAGAAGTCCAAAATTAAAATTTCATTTTATTAATATAAAAAACGTGTGTTAGGCTTAATCTTTGGTAAATGACAAGGGAATCCACTCTTTTCTTTTTCCGATTTCTAGAGGTCACCAACATTCCTTGGCTTTCAGCCACAGCACACATTTTCTGCTTCTGCTGTCACATCGCCTTCTTCCATCTCTCAGCTTTTTGCCTTTCTCTTATAAGGCCTTTAATAATCATTACATTACCATTATGGTCAACTTAGATTACTGAATGATCTTCCTGGGTCATTGAGTATCATCTCCCCATCTCAAGTTCCTTAAACATATTTGCAATATCCTTTTTGCCAAATAAGGTAATAGTTCAGAGTTTCTAGGATTTAGGGCATGGACACATTTCAGATGATACTATTCAGCCTATCAAAAGAGGTAATAAAAATTATGATAATGGGCCGTCCCTGGTGGCACAGCGGGTTAAAGCACAGCACTAAGCAGTTAGAGCCACTTCAGCATGAGTTCAAACCCCGCCTGTCCCGGAGGTGACCACATGGCACAGCAGACCGCTACTGACCTGCCCGCTGCTCCCCTCAGCAGTGTGCTTCATCAGTTGGCCTGTTCTGCTCCCTGCTGTCTCTGGTGAATCCTCTCACTGCCCCTGCACCTCTGGCCTGTACCCCAATTCTGTATGCACAAATAAATCTTTAAAAAAATTATGACAATGCCTATCAATTACAATGTGGATAGTGAACACACTATCCTAGGCACCTTATATGCATAGTATATAGCCAGTTAACACTCTCTGTCTCATTTCTCATCTTTTTGCAAGATGGGAGTGAACAGGGTGATATTTGACATACATAAAAATTTCCACATCAGGGCACGAAGAAATCAAATTGGATACTAGACATAGTTCTGGATCTCTCTCTGCTGCACAACCTGCCCCTGATATATCAAGATGCCTTCACATGGTCTAAGGAAAGCAATCTCAAAAGCTGGATGTGTAAACTATATGCATAGTGATGGAATATCAACCTTAGTAGTAGATTCCTGAATACTTACTAGCAGCATGTTCTTATACAGATATACTACATACTTTAACATATCCAGCCCTTTCTTTAAACTTTTAGGGAGGGATGATTACCTTATTCTACAAAGAAAATATGCTTCATAGAAGTGAAATGACTTGCCCATGTTCACACTGAAAGTCACTGTAAAAACTAGAAGTCAAACTTTTTTTCCATTAGGCTACACTGAGTTTTATTCTAAAATCCTAAATAATAAAACAATCTAGACATACTAAAGGATTTTAAAACCAATATGATCCTGCATATAAAAAATAGACATTAGATATGTGAAAATAATCTACTGGGTATTTCTTCAGGGACAGAAGTCAGTTTGGCCACCCCTGCTTTCCAACAAAGTAGTGGCAATCATCATGTCAAATGAGAATTAGCTCTTTGGAGGGGCTTAGAAGGGCTCATTGCAACAACCACATTGACAAGGGAATCTAAGAGATATCACACTATTCCAAGAATAGGATTTGCACATGAAAGTTCTTTGCTGTCTAACACCCTACCACCAGCTTTTCTACCAATGCCCTTAATACAGTCCCAACACATATAAACTGATTTCAGCAGTAAAATTCATTATATTCTTTGAACTTAAAGTCATCAACTATTTAAGACATTAATTGATGAGTTTCAAAATAAGTTTGACTAGAAATATTACAGTCATCATTCCTCATCATTACTTGAAAGTATCATGTTTATTTCTGGTTCATTAGCACAAATTAATTTATTCATGTGAACCTAGTGTGGTGGATTTTTTCATTTGTTTTCTGAGAAAATAATTTATTTTTAAAAAGCGTAAGAAATAAATTGAAAATTGATAAGATAAACATAGTAAAAAATATAGAAAACAATGTGTTACCTCTGGATCCAGATGTAAATGTCCTAAAACTGGGATCCAACTACTACCTTATGCACTTCCTTGGACAGACAAACAACACGTAATAGTGCAAGGACCCATCAGGGCCTTTCAAGTTTGCACAAGAGGAAAGTTTTGCTTATTATCAGTAACATCTGTTCCTCTAACATATAGTAATTCACAAATTAGTAATTCATGAAAGGATGTGATCTCACCAACAGAGTGAATCACAGTAACTCAAATGGGGATGGTTAATGAGACCATAAAAAGGTGGTGGAAATTAACTAATTATTTATTCAACATTCTCTGTAAATTCCCATTAGTATAATTCAAAAATCCACAAAAAGTCATACCTTCAAAAACTTGTTGAAAGGACACTGGGGAATTCACAGAATTCATAGAATTTTTTGAAAAAAAAATACCAAGTTCCAAGTTTCCTTTATGCCTGACATTTTTGTCTTCCTACCAAGAAAATCTGACAAGGACCTCTACTGCATAGTTACTCTCATGCTCCCATAGGTCTGGATATCTACCTCTGTGGAAATGAATTAAATGCAGTAAATGAACTTAGACACTTTTAATTCTGTTGGTTTACTCAAACCAAGCACTGCTTTTCTTATAAATAGCTTTAGAATATTTAATTCTGTATTAGAATTGTTTATTCATTCCTTTGAAGGCAGGGAGACAAGGAGAGAGAGAAAAGACAGGAGATAGATATAAATTCCAAAATGCATACTATTTCTAATTATTTTATCAAATGCTAACCATTAATGTCATCTCTGGCTGCAAGGGTTGGAAACTCATTGTGAAATGAACAACTGCATGTGCTTCAGTTAACTGCTTGTTAGGTTAATTCAGACAGGATGCGGCATATGATTTTCCATCACAGTGCAAAACCAAGGCACAAATATATTCCTAAAATTACTATCTTTTGGGTAATGCCAGGGAGAGAAGAAATCATTATAAAATCCTGAAGTTTAGGGAATCAGAGAATATTATGTTTCATAAATTAGATAGTTTAGCTTTTATAAACTTATTTTTGTAGATATGTAAGTCATAGAATTAAAAACATACCTGAACATTTTCCAAGACATAACATTCCAATGGAAAAATGAAGAGTAAGCATTGTCATTTTTACTTTATAGGTATTATATTTTATACCTGAAAATTTAAGGTTCATAAATTGTCTCTGATTTGTCTCAGTTTCAAATGAGAGGTTAACTCATTAGTTTATAATTGACTCACCTCTACTGTAACTTCTCTGAACCCACTTGTTCATTTACTCATTGATTTACTCATTTATTGATCCTATAATTTTTTATGAGTACCCATTCTGTGTCAATGGTTATGTTACCTCTCAAAGATTTAAAGATGAGCAAAATGCTTTCTGCCTTCAAGAAGTCTCTAGTGAAGCAGAGAAGGCAGATATTAGACAAATGATCACAAAAACTATTAGTAAATTTAAACTAATATGAGTATTATAAAAGAGACATACAGAACATTATGAAAACATATAACCCCTAACCTATTTATGTACAATATTTTTGATAGAAGAAATCAAAGTTAGTACAAAATATGAAACATAAGAAGACAGATTTTACTTTTAGTTTCTTAGTAATACTGGCTCACAACATTGTGCTTCAGATGCACAGGGTCACTCCCCACCCCCACACACACACCCACAAGGGACCACCATTATTCCATACTGAAGAGCAAACCATACATAGTCCACCACCAAAGTTCACTGTGTTTCCTTCCCATTGAAATGATTTTTTAAAAAACACTGAGACCTTAAAATGACTACTCTGTATCAACTTCATACTTATTAACAAATTGATGTAATGAAGTCTCAAGACATTAAATATAAGCAAATGACATATCAATGTTATATCATCATTTTAAAGATTTGGGAAAAATAAAATGGTCTAGCTGTTTTTCTCACAGATCACACCTGATTTCTTAGATCCCATACACAAGATTCTTAGTATCCAAATATGTCTGTGTTCCTGAGGTGGTTTGATCCTGTATCTTTAATTTAATCCACACCATAAAATATTAATTTACAATTTATTTATTTATAATCTATTCATTTACAGTTATTTGAAGACCCTTTCTAAGGCTTATCAAAAATGTATAGATGTCTTTTCCTCAGAAGCAAAATTATAATAGCCACTATAGAACTGCTATTGCATAGAAGTTCCTTCCATTCTCTATGGATGATGACAGATGAACAGCACAATTTGCCATACAGAGGCTCTCTGTCTACATCACTTACTATCACTGAACACATTATTTGTTGTAGATAACACACCTGTTATCTTTTTGTCATTTATTTAGAAATATATTTGAAAGCCAAGCCTAACCTACTTCCCAAGCTTTAAATATTTCCTCTTTCAGTTGCCTAATTGTCTTTACTTCTTGAGGTGAAGTTCCTTAACTACAACAAGGAGAACATTTTATATAGATTCCATCACCTGCAAGTTTGGTATTTAATTAGCATCTAAACAAAATGTTCTGCAAAATAAATAAATAACACTTGAAGAGATATATGTACTCTTGTGTTCATTGCAGCACTATTGACAAATGGCCAAGTTTTGTAAGCAGCCTAAGTACCCAACATAGAGGGGTGGGTTAAGTGGTGTATATCCACTTTGGAACACTACCCAGCTATAATAGATGAACTCTTTCCACTGGCAAGAGTGGATTATGCTAAGTGAAATAAGTCAGGAGACAAATAACCAGATTTCACTTATATGGAATATAAAGAGATAAAACAAAAGAACTGTAAAACCTAACCCAAAACACACTCTAGAAATATGACTGAAGAACTGAGGTCACAGGAGGGGTGAGTGGAACAAAGTGGGGGCAGGGAGGCAGCGGCCTGTGGTAAAAGATGATGGGTGCTTTGGTGCTGCGTATGGTGTGGTGATTCATATCAGAGGAGGTGTGAACCATTCTTGGAAATCATATACACTGCTGCCTCAATAACAAATAAATAAACAAAATTCTCTTTTGGCTTCTCTAAAAGAAAGACTTAGAGGTCACCAGAAAAAGCAATGCCTCCTTTTAGTATAAAACAACAGAGCTAACACATGACCAGCAAGATGGAAGGGAGCCACAGCTTGCTATTTTGCCCAGGGAGAGAGGTTTTCTGACCACGTCTCTCCACTCTCTTCTACATGTTTTGTTAATAAAAGATAAATGTCCATGAGTCTGATGGTTGGGTGAAGTTTCCACCTTTGTACACAAAATAACACTGTCCTGAATAAATGAGGATGGCTACAGTTCATGTCATTTATCTCACTTTACCTCTGACCAAATACATTTGTATATTCTGTTTGGGCTCTATTTAACTTTTAGAACTCACATTTTTTTTTTTAAAGATTTATTTATTTGTGCATACAGAACTGGGGTACAGTCCAGAGGCTCAGGGGCAGTGAGAGGCATCACCCGAGACAGAGTGGGGAACAGAACAGGCAGATTGACGAAGTACACTGCTGAGGGGAGCAGCGGGCGGGCCAGGAGAGGTCTGCCGTGCCATGTGGTCACCTCCGGGGCAGGCGGGGAATCGAACTCATGCGGAAGCGGCTTTAGATTCTCAGTGCTGTGCGTTAACCCGCTGCGCCACCAGGGAGGGCCAGAACTCACATTTTTTTGAGAATCCTTTTCATAGCCTTAACCATGTAAATTGACATTTTGGTATGAGGCTATGTTATTAAAATAAAATGACTAATTATGTATGATTGGCATAATTGATATTAGGCATCTGCATAGTCAAGATTAATGTTACCTTATAATATATAAAACTACTTTTTTACAATGTTCCTGTTGGTCTCCAAATGATGTTAGATAATGAACATTCACATTAACTCTTTGTAAACTCTCTCCATACAGAGACACAGCTCTCATGAACTTCATACAAGGTCCAAACTTCCAGCAATAATGCTAAGTTTGCATTGGAGTCTGGCAGAGGAGAAACAACAGCCAGTCATACATCACTGTGGCTGACTGAGACTGACCTTTCTTCAAACCAAAGATGACTATTTAGGAAACTTGGTTTAGAGTAACCCAATCCATCTCATATTAACCATTAATAACTAAATGATACTTATCACCTATCTAACATATAATAAATATATGTATAAAGAGTTATACATATATATATATTTGAACTGATGATTATTATAATTCTTATATTCTATATATACATATGCCCTCCCTGGTGACACAACAAGCTAATGCATAGCACTATAAAGCTATCTGCAGCTAATGCAGCCTGAGTTCAATTCCAGGCCAGGGAGCTGATCCACATGGCTTGGCAGACCTCTCCTGATCCCCTCAGCAGTGTATTTCTGTATATCTGCCTGTTCTGCTCCCTATTCTGCCTCTGCTGAATCCTCTCACCCACCACACTTCTGGCCTGTACCCCAGTTCTTGTATGCATAAATAAATAAGTCTTTAAAAAACAAATACATACATACATATATATATATATATGAAATCCTGACAGTGTATTATAAAAATAACTAGGTCTTGACTTTTCTTAGCACTCTGTATAACCACTCTACTCATCTACATAATAATTCAAAGAGAGAAGTGAACTGACTTCCCAAGGCAGTCAGAATCAAACCCAGGCAGTTTGACTGCACAGACTGTGTTGTTAAACCTTACTCTATACCATCTTGTACCACAGGTAGGAGACCCAGGGGAAGAGGGTGTTAACAAATAGTGCAAAATCATTTGCAATGAGAGATAAAGGAAGGAAGGAAAAGTTTCACAAGCAAACAATGGAGAGAGATGAAAGGAGACACAAGGAAGAGAAGAAAAGTGAAGACAATCTACGGATACTAATAAAAGGAAGTACCATGAATGTCTGTATTCTTGCTCCACTGTTTTCCTAATGAAACTTTAGGGAGATGAGCAGCCATTCAATAACTGCTCACTGTCTTTCATCTCATTTCAACATGAAACTTGGGTAACTGCCACATCCAAGAAGAAA
The DNA here is from genome assembly GCF_000260355.1 of Condylura cristata. Taxonomy (NCBI): domain Eukaryota; kingdom Metazoa; phylum Chordata; class Mammalia; order Eulipotyphla; family Talpidae; genus Condylura; species Condylura cristata. The sequence goes on along the minus strand of NW_004567108.1, from coordinate 45,792,491 downwards.
AAAAAAAGCAATTGAAGTATGAATCACACACTACATCTGCTCCCCAAAATTGCCTGATTTCTTCATTGCGAGTAAGATGACAGTCTCCCCTGAATAAACGCATAGGCACATTTCCTACTTCATTCAAAATAAAAAGGAGCATTATTAAACATCTTTCCCCAAAGAGGCTAATAGTCTGTGTTGAGAAGCAGAAGCGCCAACCCCCCAAACTGAAGATTTTCCTGAGACTCTGCTCAATCTGTCATAAGGTGAGCAGCGAAGGAGGGAAACAGCAGCAGCTGTAGAATCTGTCAGAAAAGCGTGACCGACTGTAGTGTAGTGAGCACTTCTGTGTGGATAGGCTCCCTTGGAAGAGCGACAGTAGTGTAGAGGGGGGGTGGGGGGGTACATGTTCTTAGGCAATGTATCTTATTTTTAGGGGTCAGAGTTACTACATCTTTAACATGCCCACTTCACTTTCAAATTGATGACTGTTTGTTCACAAGGACCTTTGATGATCACTGTTTTGCAGATACAAGCTCGATGTGCATATGCGTCCACGCACCTTCTCATTTGATGTTATGAATTTCTACCTCCAGGTAGGACTTTGCCTATTTTATTCAAGATCAGTGTTTGTCTAACCTAACTATTGTTTTAGATGGTATATTTCATCTATCAATATTAAATAACACAGACTGAAAGGAATTGCTCACATACAGAAAGAACAGTTTTAGAAGTAGGATTTAAATCACCTATTAAGGTGAATGAAAATGTTGAATTCTTCTATGACTTAGGTATATAATCGAATGCCAGTTTATCTCTGATAAAAGAAAAATTTTACATTGAAGCAACTGGTAACTAAGAGACATTTTGATGACTGAAGTAAAAGCTAAGTCTAACCAAGATTATCAGTGAAAATTTTATGTAAAATATAAAGCCCAATAATCAATCCTGCAAACATCCACATGCTTGAAACTTGAGAAGTAAACAAATAAAAGTGTTACAAGTGCTTCTCTTGACATAAAGTAATAACGCTCTTCTGCAATGAGGCATTTGACGGCTAGTGGCATTTAGTCATTAAAAAAATCTTTAAGGATACTAAGGAATGAATAGAAAGAAGTTAGCAGCAAAAATATAACCAAAATGAAACTCAAAGGTGACTGAGGCTTTTAAAGGGAGAACAGAGAAGGAATAAAAGGGGGATGCATGCAATTTAAAAAGAAGAAATAATAAGGTGAGATTTAGAAGAGGTAAGTGGAGAGCTGCTAACAATGGTGTGGCAATGTGAGCTGGACACGGCAATGCTGTGGTCGACTGTGTGGGCTTTCGAGGCACAGCACAGACAGAACTCAGGCTGATGTTTGGTCAAACCTAGGCTACTGGTTTTTTTTAATAACTAAATGCCACTAGCCTTCAAATGCCTCACTGTAGAAGAGAGTTAGTACTTTAATATCAAGAGAAGCACTTATCTTACCTTTAATTGGTTACTTCATAAATTTCAAGCATATGGATGTTTGCAGGATTGATTATTGGGCTTTATTTACATTTTACATAATAACAAATCTTGAATATACTCACTGAATTTTTATTTTTAATTAGTAGATTTAATTGTAATTCATGTTAATAGAAAAAAACTAATTTGATGTTAGATTTGTTAAGCTTTATGTAATCACAAGCTATACTGGAAAAAGATACTACTGGGATTAAGCAAAGAGATATATGCAGACTTTTAAGGCATTGATATTATTTTTCAAACTATCTGATCTTAAGCAACTCATTTTCCTTGATTTTAAATAAAAAAATCTTAGTATTTTTCACATTTCCTCCAATGTTCTCCTACTTTTCTCTCATCTTCCTCCCTTCTCCTGGTTGTTATTTTAACAATAGCTAGATTTATATGTGTTTTCTCTTTGTAATCACAGTCCCTATGATTGTTTATAATTCATTCTATAAATGCATTTATTACAGAGCTGTTACTCTGGAATGTTTCTCATAGAGTATACTATTACTTTTAAGTTATACATGTGTTTATTTGATCTGTTCATTTTTCTGCCCAAAGACTGGGGTCCTGTTCCTCTTTGTTCACCATTGTAACATCACAGCTACACAGTGCCTGGCACAGAAAAGTAGCCAATAAATATGTGTTTGATAAAGATCCAAGTAGATTAAGGGCCTCAAGGATGCATACCCCATTAAAATAGAATTTAAAAGAGGGTGAGATGCTCAGGAAAAGTGTTATAAAAGATACTGTCTCTGAGAATGACAGGTATCACAAGTCAGCAGTCAAGTTTTTATTTTATGGAGAGGGTGGAACAGGAATGAGCAAAGCCCTGGCCCAGAGAGGTGTATGCATTACATAGCTTTCTGCATTATTTGTGACTGGCACAGAGAAAATTGTCTGGAAGGATAATACCTAACAGCTTCTTGTACTTCTCGAAGGGTAAATTGACTCAATTTTTTCCCTCTTAGTTCTTTCTCTAAAAATCATCTTTTAAATAGTCACATTTCCCTTTCACAATCAGGTGAAAAATAATAAAAATCTTTTCATTTTGGAAGAACATGCACCCATATCACCTAAAATTTACATTTACATGTAAATTTACATTTACAAATTTCTTTGTACAAATTTACAAAGAAATTTGTGCCAGAAAAAAAGTCTTAAATGTTTAACAATATTGATTCAGTTCATATGTGAACAACACTATAAATGTTATTGTAGCTCTTTTATGAGTGAGAAGAAATGAGCATAGAGTGAGATTCAGTATTTTGCTCAAGGTCACATGGCAAAAAAAGTAGAAGAAATAACATTTGCATGCAAGCTGCCCTGTTCAAGTTTATATCACTAACCATAATGCCTCTTAGAGTAAAACTTTGATCATCACAGCCCTCTTTGTACTATTCTCAATTAGAAGAATCCAGGCACAGGCAGTCCCATCATTTTACAAGCCATTCATTTTTCAACACCTACACTTGAAAATATTCAGTGTTGTCCACTGAGAACTGTTAGGCTTGTATATTTGACTTCTCTATCAACTTCAGGCTACATGAATGACTGGGACGGGCCATTCAAAACCTGCTAAGAGGCAATCTCCTGAGCAAGCTGATAAAAAAAAAAAATCAAGCCCCTCCTGTATATTCCTCCATTTTTTTCTTAATTTAAATCAATGGATAATTCATCACCTTCCTTCAAAAAGCCATTTCAAAATCTTTCAATTTTATTGGCATTTCTACTCCCACTATAAATGCTAAGCTTCATCAAGATCAGGTAATGAAATATGATGTCTATTTGCCTGAATTTTCAAGGGATTTGGCAACTGCTGGTTGGTACATCTCATGCATCATTTTGCAATATCTTCATTGCAAAAGGAGCAGGGAACACAGGTATTTCTTATCTTCTAGGCAAAGACTAGTTTAATGTAAGACAGAAAAATCAAATACCATCGTGACTCATTCCTAACAAATCTTGAAAACACATCATACACTGTGACTTCTGGGCCTTTATGGTTTTTTTTTATTTCCCTCAACCCAAAAAGGTTCATTTCAGAAAGGCAGGCTTTGAGTATACAACTCTTTTTCCCACTAGTCTTTTTATTTTGCTATCAAGAGACTGCACAAGTTAGAATTTATGCCTAATCCTGATTCTTTAATAGTGAGACTACTGCAAATACGGTGCATGTGAGTGTATGCATTCTATTCTTTTTTTTCATTCATGAAATTTATGTTTTATGTGCATATTCTGTTCTAATGTACAATGATTTAATGTGTGCATTGGTTACATGACCTTAAACATTTTATCAATACTTCTTAAAATACTGTCCATTCCTGCATACAATATATTATTGCTTAATCATTTTCTATAATACATGGAGATGTAATTTTTTGCAGTCAACTCAGTTTACTGGAACAACCTAAACACTGACCTCAGAAATTAGGAGTAAAATGTTCAGTTTAGGGTATAAAATAATTTAATTCAACTAGCAGGGAATTATCAACTCTTTGTTTTATTTTGTTTTGTATGTCTCCTTTGGAAGACAGAAAATCACCTCATGAAAATGACCAAAACAAAGAAAATTTTTTTTCTCACTTATATTTTTATTAGGTGAGTCATCATCTTCATGATCATTACTCTGGCTTGTACTGTTATTTAAGATCCTTCTTTTAACTAATCTCATTTGCTTCCATCCACGCTGATGTGCATTGTTTTCTCCTGAGACACTAAAAAAGAAAATTGTCAGGCTTTTATCTACTCATGTTCTTTCTATAATCTGGCAGGGATCTCAGTACTCAATACAGCATCTTATTGTCACACGATGATGTCATCATCCATCACCATCTATAATTTTTCCAGAAGAAACTGTTCTGCTTTTCTATAATTCCTGATGCATTTGTGGTGAACACAGGCAGTCATATAGTAAAATAAATGACACAAATGATATTTCAAAATCAAAGCAAATAAAGAATGCATTTTATGCCCTCTGACAGCTGACAGGCAATATCATAATTTTTATTTCTTCATTGTGGCCCTTAAACATATCTTTCCTTCTTCCAAACATCATGTTCCAGGCATAACTCTGGATGCATGTTACTGTAACAGTGTAATGTAAAAAGGGAAGGTTCCATAGTCCCTGAACCACTTTATGAAATGTGGAGCTGAATGGCCTGAAGAAGCTAAAAAGGACTTGGGAGAACAACAGAAGAAGACTTGGATGAGGGATGTAGAGCAGAGAGACATGTGAAGAAGCTGTGCTTGCTTCTTAGACTTGGACATGTACCAGGGACTTGGGAGAGACATGGGTAAGAGACCCATGGGGAGGCTGACAATGGTAGACTTTATCATGACTTATACTTTGATTTGGTTACTGTCCCCCTGCCCATTACTGTGGCTTCCCACCAGAAGATATCTTAGACTCATGGCAAGTGTTCAGGCCTTTAATAACCTCACTTTGGGCCAAACCTGTTTGGCTGAACATATACCCATGAAGGGATGGGTAACTTTGGATGTTCCTCTGGGAAACTATTTTCCTTTCTCTCCTCTCTCTCTATTGCCCACAAATGCCATTAAAGTTCTTTTCTACTGAAGGTCATACACACTAGGAATATGCTCTGTCTTTATGAGGCAGATGGCAGAACTTATTTAGAGGGTACAAAATTTTGGGGTCCTGAGGTACTGTTCAGTCTACCTGCTAACATTATTGTATTATCTCCAATTGTTTTCTAAGTTTGCAACATAGGTATTTTTAATTATCTTTTGCTGAAAAATGAAACTTAGCTTGGATAGATTAAATAGCTGTTGAATTCTGGCAAGTAATAGATTATGCAGTTTGTTTTCAAAATCAGGTAATACTGGGCTCAAACAGGTGCTCATTCTACAACTCTGAGTAAACAACCCACAACTCTAGGATGTTTCTGCTAAAGATTCTTCATAATATGAAAGTAGAGGTGAGATTCTCAGGCAGGGTCAGGGAATACTGCAAAGTAAATATTAACTTTACCATGCCACAGAGAAATTATTAACCCTGTGATAAATATCACATATATGTCTATCCTAACTGCCCAAGATGGTATTTGGCTGCTATGATGGCACCTATTTGCCTGAGTGGATTTGTCAGTCCATTTTTGCTTTGTTCTATAACTGTCAGGTTTAACTGCAATTATGTGGTTATTTGTTCATCTGAATAATTCAAGTCAGCCTCACCCCATTTACCAGTCAAAGTGATGAGACCAGGTCCATCATTTTCACTGCTATGAATATAGTTGTTGAACAAATGATTGAACCCAGAACATTTTAGAGCTTCAACTCAAATACTTTTAGAAAGAAATTTCACTGTACCTCATACCACTGAGTTATATAATTTTAGGATTCTATGAAATTTGGTATTATATTGTTCCCAAATACGGGACTCACCCTGCATTTGACAAGATATATGAGATACAAAAACAAAGCAAATACCAAGGAAAAACTGGCTAAGCTAGGGTGGAAATATATAAAAGGGGAATATAGAAGAAACCACTCATGATTTAACAATATGAAACTACAAAATTTCATATTCTTTCAACAAATTCAGCACAATTAATCTATATGTAAAAACCTGAAGTTGATCATCAGATGTAATAATCAAGTAAACTCTATAGAAAATTGAATCTCAGAGCACATAACTAGAAGTTTACTTTTCTTAACTTTTCAAAATATAGTTATTGGCCCCAATTTGCTAAGTCCTTGTACATTACTGCTAGGTCTCAGTAATATGCATTCAGTTAGTACAGAGTGTTTCCTAAGAAAATTCGAGATAAAGCATGTTTAAGAAAATGTCTTTAGAAATGTTTAGGTATCAGTCTGAGGTAACAGACTGTTCCTTGTCAACCGTTTATCTTTAGTAACTCTAAGGGTGTGATCTAGCCGGCCTGCAGCCAGAGGTTAGGCCTTACCATTTTTCAAAGAGACAGCTCTGACCCCATTTGACATTTCAACCTTCTAGTTTATTAGTCATTCCCTCTAAAGTTTAGCTGTGTTTTCTTCTTTATGGATTTCACTCTGAGATGTTTATGGCTAATGTCCTAAAAAACTGTAAACAAGCTTCAGTCCCAGTATCTTTGATAATGAGCAGTTTCACATCTTCTCAGTCTGTGGAGAAATCACTCATGAGGAATAATTTTTAAATTGTAAGTTCATGTGAACCCTACTTGGTGGTAAGCTAGCTCTATGGACATTTGAAAAAAAATTTTTTTTTTGTGATGATTAATATGATGTCATGCAAACACTGCAGGCCAGGCAGTTTCATTGTCATTGTCACTTCCTACTTGAAGAGAATTTGGAGCCTCCAGTGGGTTTTGCAGTCCTTTCATGCTGAGACAGGAGATGGTGTCACAGGCAGAGAGACTCCAACACTGGGAGGCAAAGTAGCAACCCCACTAGCAAGCCCGCCTTACACTGCTGAATGCCTATAGCCATATAACCCACACACTGCTGCAAATGCAAGAACCATCTGTCTGTGTCCAAATGGTGGAAAACAGCATTTCAAGGTATGGGCTGCCTATTGTTTGAAAGGTGAATAACAGCATTTTTTCCTTATCCATGTTCCTTACATATGGCTACCCACATCAGCACAGAAATGGTGCCTTAGGTTATGGGAAGGTATGGGAAAGAAACTTTCAGTGAAAACCCAAGTTATGTGAGTTTGATGTATTCTCTCCCATTTACAGAAATAATTAATATGAATTTTATGACAATGACTCTTAACATTGTGTGTGTATGTATATGAGTGTGCGAGAGAAAGAATAGGTGAGAGAGAATAGGCCCATTTGAGATCCTGGCAAAGTGACTGACCTTCTCCTGAGGAAAAAAATCATGTATATACCCACACAATTTTGCATACAATTTAAGGGGTTCAGTGACCCATGTGAAGTACATGTTGGAAAGAAAGATAAGACAAAATAAGAAAACAAACCACAGGGCAACTTTTAAAAAAGCAAATAATTTTTGATCAATGTCCCAAATACCTAATTTCTTATAGTCTATTATATACGACTCATCCTCTTATAAAGCTGTAAATCTTACACAAATGGAACCCAGGGTAGGCAGTCAGTAATTACATGTCATTGTCAAAATATTAATTTCTACTCGGTTGGTAAACAGTTGCTACTTTGAGCTCTCCTGAATTCACAACTCTTAAAGATTCCACACCCTTGGTATACCTGGGAACCCACCACAAGTCAGAAATGGGATCTGAAGCCCAAGTGTCTCAGAAAAGGGGGCCGTGTAGAAGGCCAGCACCAGTTCTGACTGCTTAGTGCCCATGCCTATGTAGATGTTTTATTTTGAATACAAACTCTGAGGTTAGCCATTTATTTATTTATATATTGGCATTTTCTTCCTCTCAATGCTTTTTTTTTTTTTTCATCTCAATTGTAATCCCCATGGGTTTCCCATCACCGGTCTCCCATGTACCATCACCATAGTCCCATGCACTTCCCTCCCCCCCCCGGTTTTTGATCCCATTCCCCATTCCACCCCCACAAAATGTCTCTGGTATATGGCTGTTCATTATTCTTATTATTTTCTCGCCTGGTCCATTATACTCCTGCTAGCCATTTGTTTTTTAATAAGTGTAACAGTCTAAGTGGAAAGATAAGAAGAACAGTTTAGTCCACTGAAATTGGAATTTGCCCTGTTTTGTTTTGTTAAGTGTAGATAGAATCTGAAAAGATTACCAGCAGGTTAATTTTCTGGTGAGATTATAAGAAATGAGAGGGAAGGGGGATTTAGAAAAACCAGATTTTGAGTAAATTGGGCAATGGCAAAGGTAAAGGATCTACTGCCTTTGGACAGTAGCCAGGTGTTTCAATTGCTCAATTTTCTATCCTTTGAGAAACCAACACACCCCCCTTCTACATAATTTTCTGTTCCTCAAGGCTGAATTTTTAGGAATAACCAGTCACATTATCTTCTATGCCTAGTAATAGTAATGTATCCAAAGAGAACATATAACCAAAGTAATCAGCCAACCCTTCACTGTGTTGATCTACTGATGATGAGAGAAAGAAGCTCTTTTCAATAGGGGACTGAGTTACCTCCTTCATTTTCAGATGAAGAAAGCATCTGTGCAGATGAAGTCAAGAAAAGGCAGGAGACTGATGGAGAAAACACGTCCCATTAATGATGAAATGGGTCTCTGAGGCTCTGGCTCTATATTCATTCCTTTCATTTCTGTGTCTTCAAATATTCTTCCAGGTTAGAAAACTACAACACTGTAGTCATTCTATTGTTATTATTATTTAAATAGCTTAAGCTATTTAAGCTTTGAATTGGATTTTTGTCACTTGCAATTAAAAAAGGCTGATTGGTTTAGAGAAGTAGTCTAGAGGCCATGTTTATGTAAAAAAAAAAAAGGGGGGGGTCTCCAAAGAATGTAGTTTTGTGTCAAGATACAAAATTCTAAATTGAAAGGAGTAATTACCCATATCAACACAACTGGCTCTCTAGCTAGCTCTGATCATTTTTAAATACATGCTTTGATATTTCCTTAGTGCTTAGGGAAAAAAAGGGCATGAAAGCCATTGAAAATACTCAACAGTTCAGAAATACTCCACAGTTATACTGAGAGCCTCCTCATGCCCTTCCCCCAAGTTAATCAATAAACACACATTTTGCAAATTATTTTTTAGAAAGCCATCAATATTCCAGGTAAAACAATCGGGATGCTGATTATAGAATTTTTCAGATGCCTTTCCAATAAGATAAAATATGTAGAAGCTTTATTTTTAAAAGAACATATAGGCTTTCTGATATAAAATCAGACAGATCATGGCTTTGATTATTCAATGATTTGTTATTCCTCTCAAAAGAGTTTTAGAAACAAAAGAACTATCGAATATTTTGGCTCTTTAGCCTGTGATTTTTTTTTCACACACTTAACAATCAGTATTCTCGCCTTTTTCATGACTAACAGAGCCCATAAGTACATTTTATAAGCCAGTGCATAATAATTCCCATTCAGTAGTGTTATTAAGCTTCAAAACACTAAAGCTTTAACCAGGAAAGGAAATTTCCACAAGAGCAGAAAACTTGTCATAATGACCTGAAAAAGTAGATCAGAAGGTAGTATGAGGACATTTGGTTAGGAGGGAATGAGTCGCAGTGATTCCTGCCTGCCTATTGTGGACACGTGACTACTGACTCAAGAGTACAAGCAGAGCACTAGAAACAGTGCTCTTAAGTTGTACTCAACCTCAGAAAAGGCACCATGCAAACCCCATGCTTTCTGGTGAAGATTTTTTAATTACACTCCAGTGAGGGCGAGAAGTGAACAAATCAAGCTCATATCACCACCAAACTAGAACTAAGCCGGATTTATGCTTGTGAACATACCCCAGTCCACTTTCAAGCCACAGAACAAGACCCATGGGCCTGGATCACTATGGACTCTACACCACCACGCCTGCAAGGGGAATGCTGCAATAGAGTGTGCTGGGCACCCAGGCCAGCTCTGCTTGAAAGACAAGCTGAGAAAAGCAAGCATGTCATCAAGACTGAGCCAAGGCTAATTTCTTCAGAGTAAAGCCTAAAACCAACAGATGATCAGTGATTAAATGTCAGAAAGAGCTTTGACTTCAGAAGAAATTGCAAGGGCAAGTACACCAGTCTGTAATATAAGACAGATGGTGAGGCAGTTAGGGAATCTCCCCAGCTCTTCAAATCAAAGAGGTTGTATTCAGCACAGATCCCTTCCTCAGTGCGGGTGCCACAGTTCTGACACGACACAGGACCCCCATCCATTATCTGAAAAGACTGAGCTGGCTCTCTGAATCCTGTGCTACCTCGATATGGTTGCCACAGACCCCGTGACCTCCTCGGATTTCTAATCAGGAGGGTGACCAAAGGGGTCAATTAAGAAGAGTATATTTTTACTTTTTCCTTGTTCCTGCCTCAGACTTTTGGTACCCTCTCTCTGAGAACTATCCCAGATTTTATATGAGCACAAGAAGACAGAAAGAGCTACTTATCTCAGTATTTTCATGCCTGGGTAATAGTCCTGGATTTCAGGATGACCCAGAAAGTGGAGAAAAAAAAAAAAAAGACAAAGTGCTGGCTATTACTTCTGCCCCCTGCTAGCACTCTATCTTGGATCACTCATTCCTTGGGACTCTAGAATTGATAGAAAAGAAAAATTAACTTCCAGGTAGAGCTTTTCAGGTTTCTACCACATTCTCTCCAGAAAAACACAAGAAAAGATTTTTCTTTTTAAATAATTAAAATAATTCTCTCATGATTAGGATGCTTTTTAATTGGGCAGATGTTTGGGATTTGAAAACTTTTCTGTGAAGAAGAATTTTTGGCAATCTTGAAATTATTAAATAAATTGAATTGCAAAAATATTTACACCTGAAAGCTAGTTTATCATGATTACCTCCAGAAGGTAAAACATTGGGTAACATTAACATCCGTCTCTATTATTTTGAGTGTTTCCCCTATAGTTTCTTCAGTGAATATCTATTCCATTTATAATCAGGAAAATAAGTATTTTTATTTAAAAGGCAAATAATATCCTTTTTAAATAGGATATTGTCAACCATGCAAACAGTATAAATTTTAGAGTCAATCAACCTGACTTGACTCGCGTCTCTGCCACATACTATCTGACTTGAATAGTGTTTTCATCCTTCCTGACACTCAGTGTATATATCACTATGTCTCAGAGGACAATCTGTCAGTGGTGAAGAGAGTAACTAAAGTTGTCCCTGATAAGTAGTTTGTAAAACACCAAAGTTGAAGTTAACCCAAATGTTAACAAAAATTGTAGAAATTCTTTTTATATTATTCTAAGCAGCATATACATAGTAACATTACATAGTATTGTAGAGGATCTCCAAGTTTAAAGGTAAAGACCACTCATATATAAGTGTTTATATTGTAGGTCGAGTTGTCTCCCCAAAAATGTCATATGTGAAGTCCTAACCCATTGTAGTATAGAATGTGCCCTTATTTGGATATAGTTTTTTGTTTTGCTTTTTTTACAAAGGCAATCAAGTTAAGGTGGGGTTAAGTGGACCCTAACTTGATATGCTGGTATTATAATAAAAGGGGAAAAGGGGGAATTTCTACACAGAAAGAGACTTCGAGGAAACATACTGTAAAGAAACAGAGAAGATATCCATCTATAAAGCAAGAATTGGGGACTGGAACAAATCCTTCGTGCACAGCCCTCAGAAAGAACCAATTCTGCCAACACCTTGATTTTAGACTTTTAGTCTAGAACTGAGGGACAAAAAGATGTCTGCTGTCCAAATTTTCTCAGTTTTGTAGTCCTTTGTGACAGCTACCCTAGAAAACTAAACACTTTGCTAAATACTTATGTCTTTATATGAGCACTAATCATTTGTCTTCACCTTCATGGAAAACAAAATTCATAAAGGGAAATCTAGCTGCTCTGAAGGCACTAGACAAGAAGCAGCAAAATGGAAATCTCTATGGCAGAAGTCTTAAAAGAAATAGAATGTAATCCAGTTATTCACAGAGGGGAGCTCTCAATAAGCTATTCATTTTCTTTCAAAAAGAGAAAACACACCTTCAAAGTTTATAGAGACAAATTGTCTGCTCTATAACTCAAGTTCATTGTGCATTAAGAATAAACAAGAATATATAGGATGAAAGCAGGCAACTTTAAATCATGGTCCTTTTCATGCTTAATATTCATTTGAATGTACTTTATAGTGCAGACACACAGAACTAGGGTAGTTTACTTTTATAAGTCAATGAACACTGACACATCATCTTAATGAGACCAAAAATTATGCTGGTCAAAGTGGAAATCCTAAAGGCTAATGGCTGAAGTAAGCATGATGTTTCCATAGGGGAATAATGGAATTCTGAGCCTTTCTCGTATTTATGACATGGCTTCCAGGCCTTTGGCATATAAGAAACTGTTTAGTTCTTTAGTCTCATACCTAAGACCCCTTACAAACTCTTTTCTCTTTCTTAAGTGAATCCAGAATCTTGCTTTCCTTCTCTCATCCATGTTTCTTTCACAATATGAAACGGCACCTACCAACTAGATACAAACTTGACACCACTTTGGAAACAAGAGCTGAAATATCCTCGACTACTTGCTTTTCGGGTTCTATCACTCTTCCCAAGGATCTCCACTCTTGCATTCTTGCAGACAATGAAAGAATTGTCTTTTATTGCAATGACATTATGGACTTGATTGAAAGTGGATGATATAAACTGATATAGTAAATGTTTTATTGTTTACCAATAGCCCTACATTGGGTCCGCACGGGCAAATATCAGCTCTTAGGAAATATGTCAACTCTTAGTCATTGGAATAGGAAAATTTTTTCTAAGATAAAACAGGCTTCAGAAACAAAAGATGTGTTAAATTTCTAGTTGTCTAAAATACAGCAACCTGTGAGAGGATTTCGGAATGTATTTTGCTAAAGGTAATTTAGAATTAATAGCTTTTGTGATTTGGAGGTTGGTGCAGACACCAATACATACAAACTGACGAAGTGATCTTGTTTCTAGGAACTAAGAATCACTGGCAAGAACAGCACTAGTTCTAAATGGAGCCTTGCATTGTGAAGTTGAAAATAATGAAGCATAAATTAACAACTCCTTGTGCATAATCCAGCAGAAAAGCAAAAGCTAGGGGATTCTCATGGAGGCTTTATCTCCAGTGTAACATAATCTACTGTGTACCAACACTGAGCAGAGAAAGAGGAAGGTAATTTTCCTAAACAGGTGGAGTGTATGCAGATCTAAAATTTAAAGCCCAGGAAATCTGAATCAACATCTGACTGCATCTCTGCATTCATCCATTTTCAAATGAGTTTATTCAGTAATAAAGTAAGCGGAAAATACATTTTTAAAATGTTGACATTCTGGCTGCCAATTATGAATCCCAGAATACATCTTACAGTCATTCATTTACCCACCAAAAGCAAGGCATTATATTGTTGTCTAAAGTAATGTTTCTGAAGTATTTTGATCTACCTTCAGTGGGAAGGTACACTGTTGAATTGCTATGTCTTTACTGCCAATAGCTAGGGATGAGAACTTTAGACAATTGCTTCCATTTTCTCACCTAAAAAATGAGAGGATTTGAGCAATATGCTTACAAATCTTTCACTCCTAAGAATTCTATGGTAACACTTGTCCACTGGCTCACAATAAAATGTTTCATATGCCTAATTTGAACCTTGGAAGCTAGAAGCTGAATCCTGAATCATTTAGTGGAGTAATTGTCTCTTAAAAATGCTAATGGAATTTCACAAATACTTCCTGCCACACCCACTCTTTTGCTGAGAACAGAGGATGAGAGTATGAATTTATGATAATACATCAAACACCCAAACACACTGCAGTTTAATTTTCCTATATTATTATATTTTTAATTTACTGTGGATGACTAACACTTATTAGTATTCTTTCCTGCTGCCACTGACACTGGAAACTGTTTTCTGCTTGATCTTGCCAAACCATAGAAGTAAATAATTCTTTTAAATATACATAAGTCTAGCTCAGGAAAATTGGGAGAAGATTTCAATTGAGTTTGAAGTTACTGAAATGCTGATATGTTTCCATTCAGCTTTTAAAAATTGATCTATATAGATTATTAGAGAATTAGAAATAATTGATTTTTAGAATCACAATACACTATCAGTCATTTAACCAGGCTCTTCAGTCCAGATGGTTCTTAATTTACCAGCAAAGTAGATCACACTAGAAGTATGATTATAAAAAGAAGCTTTTGAGTTCATTCTGTGGAGAATTCCCTCCAACAGCCCACTGGCAACCCAGTGCTAGTAATGAAAGTGGAGGGCCGGAAAGGTAGAAAAGGAAGAGAGGGCTTGGGTCAGGACTGCATTATATCTTTTTTTTTTTTTTTTAAGATTTATTTATTTGTACATACAGAACTGGGGTACAGGCCAGAGGCTCAGGGGTGGTGAGAGGCTTCACCAGAGACAGAGTGGGGAACAGAACAGGCAGATCGACGAAGTACACTGCTGAGGGGAGCAGCCATGTGGTCTCCTCCGGGGCAGGCGGGAATCGAACTCATGCGGAAGCGGCTTTAGCTTCTTAATGCAGTGCTTTAACCCGCTGCGCCACCAGGGAGGGCCATGGCATTATATCTTAATGTGGCTGGCATTGACCAGAGGAATCTTAAAACTAATACTGAAGAGGCAATGGGACTAGTCTATCACCAGAAAGTCATCACTTGCAGAAACACTGATGGAGATAGAGACCTATCAAAACAAAAACAAAAAAGAAAGAAAGAAAATAGCATACACAAGATGAACCAAAACATAATATAGAGAGAAGGCTGTCTACAGCTCTAATTTCCAGCAACCAATATGCCTATTGCCATGGGGTTACATTCACTATGTTTTTGTAACGAAGATCCTTGAGCATGAATCAATGAGAATTAAGACCATGACCAACTAAAAAGGACATTTGTCGTAAACAACACACTGAGTGTAAGGTTCTACTATCCTACCAGGAAAAGAAGCTGTCTTCACCCAAGTTCCATATTTGACTCATTGTCTATTTGTACTCTTCATGTTAGTAAAGAAAAAACAGAGTAGAAGTCCTCACCCACCTGAGGTAAACGGTAAAGAGTAAAGTAGGTTGTTCTTAGAGCATCTCTGTGTCATGAGCCCCATTAGTTTATAAATTCTAGGGGGAAGTCTCTCATGTTCCACTACAGCTCTTAGAAGACCTCTTCCCAGAAAAAGAATTCAGTTAGTATTGCTGTCTCACTGCAAAATGGAACGGACATATCAGCCAAAGTAAGAATCCCTGGAGTTACATTTCTTGGTAGGGATTTAAATTCAAAACGACTAGTTTTTACTGCCTCCTGTTTGCAAAGGCTGACATGAACTGAGTAGGAATACCAAACCTCCACTTCATTCCCCATCATCTCTACATTAGGCTAAACAAGAAAAGATGGATAAGGCTCCCTGATGGCACATGGGGTTAAGTCTCAACAGTATGGTGCTATCTGCAACCACTGAATCATGAGTTTGATCCCCAGCCAGGGAGCTGACCCACATAGCACAGCAGACTTCTCCTGTCTTACCTGCTGTTCCCTCAGCAGCACATTTCTTTATTGTTTAAATATATTCACTAGATCATCCTTCATTTTTGTACAATGTATGGTTTCCCCGTGAAATCCCCACCACACCATCACTGTAGTCCCTGTGTTCTGGTCCTCGTCCCTCCTCCTCCCCTACAGAATGGCTCTGATCTATACTTGCCTGATGATTTTGATTTTTACTTTATTATAGTTACTTTTTCTTTCTTTTCTTTTATTTAATATATATGTTTGTATCACTCTTCATTTTTGTACAGTGAATGCCTTTTCATCTCCATTTTAATCCCCATGGACTTTCCATCATCAACTCATTCATGTGCCATCACCATAGTCCTTTGTTCAGCAATTTATTTCTATCAATCTGCTTATTCTGCTTCCCACTCTCTCTCTGGTGAATCTGCTCACTGCCCACACCTCTGGCCTACACCCCAGCTCTTGTATGCATAAATAAATATTTTAAAAAAGAGAGAGAAAAGATGGGTAGGGAGGAAGTATTTCAGGAAGCGGGGAAGCAAGTATTCCCAGGCCAGACCTACTATCAGTCATGACCAGTACATTGTAGAGGGATAGGACTTATTAAATAGATATAAAGAATATGCGGCCAGATCTCAATCAATAGGCAGCAAACTGCCCATTGTTAGAGCTCATACAGGTCTGACCTTCAAGGTGACATTGTGTCTTCAGAAGATAATTTTGTGGGAAGGAAAAGAAGTTCCATGAAAAAAAAATGAGCAAAAGACAAAACAGAGATGAGCAGAAACAATTTTACTCAAGAGCAAGCCTTAATCATTAGAGAGGAACAGTGAATGGAGAAATACATTCTATCACTCTTGTTGAATTAAAAGAAAACATATTTTATAAAGTATTAATAAGAAAAAAATCAAATACTCTTCATCTATTATTAAGATGAATATCCAAATGTGAAAAAAAAAATCCAAACTTCATTATGATATGTTTTCTGGAAAGTGACAGAGGGAGAAGAAAAATACGAAAGCTACTACTTAAAGTAAATAAAAACTATCTGATATTTTTGGTTGTATTCTAAATGTCAACAATGATATTATTTAAACACTAAGCAGAATGATCCTTAGGAAATTAGTTTGGGCATTCACCCAGAAAACAAAGGTAGTATGCGTTCGTTAAATATCTTACCTAGAAATTCATGTATTTGGAAATGTTCCTGGGTAATGATACAACTTCAAAGATGAGATGTTTTTATTGTTCAACACTATAGGAATGTGCTTCATGTCAATATTTTAATGAAAGCAATTGTTATAGACATACTATCCCTCATCTCAAATGTAACGAATTAGCAGAAGAACTACAATATATACCTTAAAGATTTTATTAATATTCATGTATTAATATTTCACTAATAAGTACAGTAATATTCATTTTTTAGATTCTCATATAAATTTAATTTATAAGTTACAGAGGAATGTTGCTATGTTTTCTATAATGATAAACATTGTAAAAATATACCTTGTGAAAAATATACCTTGTGATAAAGTAAACAAAAATGGTCCTAGTATTTACAATAATAAAAGGCTGAAAGTGTTAGTTTTACTTACCTGATATGAAAAAACAAGTGCTTCATGTCTAATTATCCTTTATCTTAATGAATTCTTGTTTACCAAGAATCTAGGTTAAATTCGTGATTTAAATACTAATTTAACTTAATTCATTACCCATTATTTTCCTCCCTTTAGTTTTATGATATCTACATTTCTTCCAAGGAAATCTAAGTTATGGGAGATCTCTACTCCCACAGTCAGTTTCTTTAAGGTTGACAAGGGGTGCCTGAATGAGCCCGCAGAAGCCTCTGTTCAGCCTAGTTGGCTCCAGGAGACTTGGTCAACAGGAGAGGCAAGCAGTCATTGGATTGCTGCAATTGGACATTAGTACTACTTAGAATTCTGTAAAGTTGTGTTTAGTAAAATTTATGAATAAAATATGATAAACAACATGACTCACTTCTGATTTATGCTGTGTGCTCCCCTTGTCCCACTTGAGGGCCTTGAAACTTTCAATCACAACTCAACTGAGTTCTTTCCATTGTGTTTTCTACTCAGTTAAAAATAACATATCACTGATCTAATTATTTTGAAAACTATACTTCAGGGGAAACTAAATACTGAATCTATAGCTAAGTCCCAAAGACCCTTTGGTCTTGTCATCAGACCATCTATTTAGGTTCTTTTCTCAAAACCATACCATCAGGAGGGGTATTCACACCCACTACTGAGTAGGAATCAATTGAGAATTTTTAATATCTGTCTATGGTCTACACTGCACTTGGCAAAGTGCAGAGAACACAGAAAGAATGACTCTGAGCTTCTTCATGCTAGGAAATGGGGGAGGGTAACTTTGTCTCTCCTTTATTTTGTACCTATATCTCTCACAAATCTCCAGAGGAGGGAAAGCTTCATAAGATTCCTGCTTCTATTTGTTCTGAGTCAACTGCAAACTGTTGGGGAAGGCTGAAGATTGGACAGCAAATTCAAGGAGATAAGATATAGGTCAACTTCATTTGAAGAGAGATTTTCCAAGGACTCACTTTGAATTGGTATATGAATAGGTCCAATCATGTATTTGCAAACCTCTGTGATATAAAATGTATGCTCTACCCATCAGGCTCACTGCTGATTGCAATTAAACAATACAGCTGTGTATCAACTATTTAAAGGCCAGTCCTAAGCAGAAGAGTCAAACTAGAATTATCAGTCCACCATTCTAACATGTCTCTTAACAAAGTATGTGCCTAACCTTTTAGGCACAATAAATACCACAATTTTTTTTTTTTTTAGCATCAGCAGTATGCAAGACTAGATGGATACATTAAGATCATAAAGGTGAAGTTAAGCTAGACATCCCTGAGAAATCTTTCAAATATATGTTCTCTGATCTGGCCTTAACCCCTACATTGTAATCATCTTGGAGTCTCTGTCCTGTCTCCTGAATCCTATTAAGGAATCATGACACCACATTGTCCAGGGGTCACACAGAGATATAGGTGCTGGACATTTCCGACCACACCTCCTTTTCTTTATGTTTTTTTTAAAAGATTTATTTATACAGAACTTGGCTATAGGCCAGAGATGCAGGGGTGATGAGAGGATTCACCAGAGACAAAGTGGGGAGCAGAATAGGCAGATACATGAAGTACACTGCTGAGGGGAGCAGCAGGTGGGTCAGGAGAGGTCTGCTGTGCCATGTGGGTCACCTGCAGGGCTGGTGGGATAGAACTCACTCTGAAGTTGCCATGGCTCACTTGCAGTGCTGCATTCTAACCCGTTTGCCACCGGGGAGGGCCCACACCTTCCTTCTGATACCATAGTGGCTTCTTGCTTGTCCAGTTTCCTTGGGACCATACATGGTTATAGAGTTTATGAGTCTAGGGAGACTATAGACAACTTTTCCTCCAAGACAAATGAAAGAGACATCACTCTGGTAGATTGCCAGACCCTATGTGGGTTCTCTAGGTTCCTTTCATTTCTGCCTGTTCAGAAACTTTACTATAACCATCAGTTCTTTATTCTCTCTGCTGTGCCAACTCCTAAACCTACTCTTTTGCAAGTATTAAATAACTCCCCTGGCCCTATAGCTTCTAATGGCCTTCTGTAGCTTCCCTAGGAATATCTGGCTGTCCAAAAACACAGCAGCAATATTTACTAAACTATGGAAGTGCTTATACTGCCTAGCACCTTTCCTAGTACTTAACACAGAGCCTTACACATGGGGGCATTTGATAATAGTCTGTTGTAATGAATTCATACGAATGAAGCTATGATGTAAGTAATGGATAGTCCATGAGACTACTGGACTGATTATATGTTACTTGACTCACTGAATCTCTCACCAGATAGTAATTAGTAGTATGTTATGGAATCATTTCACAAAAGGCCACAGTACATATTAACTGATATGTTTTGTTGATTCCAGACATATATTAATTTTATATGTATTTAACTTCATTTAAAATATAAGTGATGAGGCCTCCCTGATGGCACAGCAGGTTAAAGCACAGCACCAAGAAGCTTAAGCCACTTCCCCATGAGTTCGATCCCCGCCTGCCCCGGAGGTGACCACATGGCCCGGCCGACCTCCCCTGACCCGCCCGCTGCTCCCCTCAGCAGTGTACTTCGT
>NW_004567108.1:45750412-45772646 GCF_000260355.1 Condylura cristata | reverse complement strand
TATATATAAGTGATGGGATATGTCAGTTAATTTTAAAGGGAAGCGTACAAGGGGTGATGGGCAGGGGTGAATTAGTGAATCAGTGAGGATTTCACAGGGAACCCATACATTGTACAAAAATGAAGGATGATATAATGAATATATTTTAAATTATTTTTTAAAAATTAAAGGAAACAACTGTTTTAACACATAAAAACACAAAATATTAAAGCAAAAATTTTCTAGTTTGTGCTTGGTTATTATATATTGTATATGTCTTAATGGCTAATCCTGTAGGATTCAGATTAGTCATATGTAGAACAGAGATAGTCTCAATTTCCTTGGCCCTGCAGAATTTCACAAAACACAATTAGCGTGTTGCAAAAAACATGTTGTTTTAGACTTGGACGTCAAAACATTATGCTGAGTATAAACCAGAGAACATTAATTATTGAATCTGGTTCCCAGTGGTAAATGGGACATATTGAAGAAAAATAAATGATTAATTCCATAAGCTTATCCCTGATGTTGCCCAAATTGATTTGCCTTGCATGAAAACAAAATATCACTAGCCTACAAAGGAACTCACATCTTCAATAAGTTAAAATCCTGTTGAAACAACATAGGCTGTCTGCAGCAGTGGATTAGAAACAGTAAGTAATTCAATTGAGTTACATTTTCTTAACCCATATTTAAGACTTATAATATATGTGTGTGTGTGTGTGTGTGTGTGCGCGCGCACCCTCATACTTAATCCACAGTTTCTCTCCTACAGCACTGATAAGCAACAGTCCCAACCCAGTTGGTTTTGTGTATGTGAATTTTGCCCACAAATGAAAGGTTAGGACCCAGAGCTGTACAGATAGAGCAATAGCATGTAAAAATTCTATACACTTAACTCTGAGTTCTAGAGAAATCTCCTCATGGCTATTGGCACTCTCATTCAACATAACCCTTTGGAAGTCTCCCAACTTATTCTAAAGTCATTCATATAGGGAGAAGGGAAAACAATATGTATTTTTAATTCTGCTAGCTTTATAAATATCTAATAATTCAGAAACTAGTAGACAATCTATTAATTGGGTTAATTATTTGAGGAAAAATAATTAGGTTAATGAGTTATTTCTTTATGGGAAAAGTTGGTTGGTGCAATCAAATGGAAGGAAATCAAGGACCTTAAAGAGACCAGAAATTAGAGCAGGGGAAAAATTCTTATATTTGGAACACTGCAGATTCATTGCTCCCAGAAAATAATATCTGCAATACAAAACTAACTTCCTATACTATAAATGACTGAACAAATTGTATCTATCATGTCAATGAACATAAAAACTTATGCATAAAGTAAGCACATGCATATTTATATGTAATACATAAAAATCAATATAAACTAATCCCCTTGCAACCCACTTTAAAATGTGGAATTGGGAGACCTGAATAAAATAGCTGACTTTCTACTTTTGTGAACTAATATAAGCTATACTGTTAAGACTCTTTATACAAAAGGTATTACAGTTATAGCAGAAAAAATAATTTTGCATTACTCAAAATTTCATGGCCCTGACAAAGCAACCAAATTTCCTTGTAGGAAAGCCATAGCCACATACATAAGTAATTTTGAAAATTTATATTAGAGCAATTATGTAATGTTACATTATTCTTAATTTTATACTTTTCAGCATTAAATTATTTTAAAATATTGGGCTAACACAATATAATCTCAATAAATATTACAAGCAGATGGCAGTCTTCCTCTGGACAATACCTTCCAATGATTTTCCATCTCACAATCATAATTAAATGAATTGATTGAATTAATAATACTAATTTAGCTAAAATAATTAATTACATAATTACTAATATGTCTTTATTCCTTCTAAAAGTCAAAGTACGCAGCACATGGACTATACATATATTACTGACTGATCAAAATAGCTAAATAAATTCATGAGGAGTGAGTAAACAAATAGGCATTACTATTCTCAAGTCTCCTACAATGGACTCTACTGCCCTATATGATCTCTCTGACCTAATCTCTTTTCTTTCTCTTTTCTAGTCTTGCCTGTCTTCTTAGGATTCCTAAAGTGCTATAAATGTGACCATAAGAAACCATTAACAGGTTTAAAGTTAGGGTACATGGTCACTGATAAGGTTAAATTTATGTTTTGAAATGATGTCTCCGACTGCAATGTGGATAACAGGTTACATTGCATGGATATGAGCTGGGACAACTATAAACTGGAACAGAGATAATATCAATTTAACTAGGATGGCACTAGAAAACATGTACTCCTATGGTCACTGCAGCACTATTTATAAAAACCAAATTACAGAAAAACAAAATAACTATCCAATGTCACAGCAGTAGATTAAAAAGATGTAGTATATATACACAGGAAAATATTACTCAGCTATGAAAAATACAAATTCTTGTCATTTGCAACAACATGGGTAGGGCTAGAAAGGATTATGCTAAATGAAACAGTGAGAAAGAGAAACACAAATACCAGATGGTTTCAGTTTTATGTGAAATACTGAAAAAACAATGACAAAACTAAACCAAAGGAAACCTTAGAAATATGACTACAGGACTGAGGCTACAAAAAGGTGATCGAAGGTGGGACAGGAAACCAAAAGGAATGGGGTCCAGTGGTCTATGGTAAAGGACTATGGGGGCTCTGGTGCTGAGTATAGTATGGTGACATACATCTAATGAGATGTGAGTCTATTACCCTAAATCCTGTACAATGCTGTAAACCAATATTGCTATAACAATAAATAAATAAATAAACTGGGGTTAGGGGGACAGTAGAAAAGCAGTAAGATATATACGTCTAAAGTACAGAAATCAAATATGGACTGAATATGTAAATTAGTATGTCTTTGGCAAGTGATAGCTGCTATCAGAGACATGGAAAGTATTGAGTAGAAAAAGAGAAAAGGATCTAGAACCATGTTTAAAGAACCCTCGACACTTAATGACAAAATAGAAGTTAAAAGGTTAGACAGAAAAGGAAATAGAAAAAAAAAAATGAAAACTAGGAGACTGTTGTGAGCACTGGGAAAGCCTTCACTGATTATCCAGAAGTTGGAAAAGATCTGGAATAATACACAGGAATCCTCTGAGATTGGAATAACATTCAAAACAATAACCCTCTGTCAATAAAAGTGACCGTTGTGTAGATCAGTAAAGATATCTTACAACTAGAATTGTCCAAAAGAAGTTGACACATATAATAGCACTTTATTATTATTAATTAATTAATTAAAAGGAACATCATTGTTCAATATCTTTTCAGTGTGTTTTCTTTCTTTTCTCAGGTGTAGTCTTCACAGAATTTCCACCACAAATTCATCTATGCAACATCACCACAATCCCTTGTGATCTTCCTGCCCTCATGTTGACCCCTCTTCCCATCCTACCCTCTCCCCTACAGAATGTCTCTGATTTACAGTTGACTAGAGATGTAACACATTTTCAAAGTATTACAGAAGTAAATTAATTTGGTTACAGCACAGTATCATTTAATCAGAGTGGCAGAGTCAGAAAAATCCATTTCTTCTTCCATATATATACCGTATTTCCCATAACCAGACATATGAATATAAGAAGAGTGGGAACAATGTTTGCCATTATGGCCTCCTCATAGAAACTGTCTCTGGTTTACCTACTGAGAGAGGAATGAAGTCACAGGCTCATAAAAAAGAAATGTGTTTGAGTGACTAGGTGAAAAGCAGTTCACCGACCCAAAATATCAACTGACTTCATGTAGATGAGAGAGAAATTCCAACTGTTTTAATCATTGAAATTTAGGGTGGTCATTTTTTTTACTCAGACACAAGGAACTGGCTACTTTGGAAGCTTCTTAGAAAGGCAGCATTAATTCCACAACTCACAATCATATTTCATCCCTATTCATTTACTAGTGAATAATTTTTCAGTGATATGGACAGAATGTTCATAGGCAAAGGGCAGTTAGTTTGTTACTAAGCTTGTTCTTAACCCTAAATGGGTCAAATAATACAAAGCATTTTTCATTCTTGCAAATAGTACACTTTTTAGAAGTTTATAGCCAAATTATACTTTTAACAGAATTGGAAAACAACATTTCATTTTATTCTTTTAACTGACCATTAATTAAAAACACAAGCTAATTTTGTGATTAATATTGATATCATTGATTAGTAATTAAAAATAAAATAGTAATTAAGCAAACTATAAATTGAAAAAAATCCAGTTTTTCAAATCTACTCTGATTGGAGTGGCATGAAAATTCAGAGTACACATGTTTACATATAACACAAGTAATTATTTGGTAGTTTAGCAAAAATGTTAGGGAATCTTTTGAGAAAACCTGACATGAATATTACATACATTTAAGCAAAACTTCCTTCTTGGTCTTTGGAAGGAGAAAGAAAAGGACATGGCCACAGTGATGAAACCTGACTAGCTGAATAGTTAGAGGACAAAAAAGAAGACATAGTAGCTGCATGAAAGAAAGCACAATGTGACTGAGACATTTTCTGGGTTTGCACTGTTTACCAGGCAATTTGACTATCATAATTTGGATTTGTATCTCCCTGTCTCTAGAAACAGCAACACAGTATAATGTCCATCTGTGAATGTATGGTGTCCTGTGTGAATTCACGGGTTGTACAGCTTTAAAGTTAGGTCTGTCCTTAAGTCTTTCTCTCAAACAAAAATTGCAAAATATCAAAGCCAAGAGCAAAATATTTCAAGTTTGGGCCATGAAAATACTTGGTCATGGTTGTTACAGTTTTTGTATTAATTACAGTCATCAATGTTGTTCCATAAAACCTTAATAATTGTATAGGATCTTTTGGTTTCCTGATTTTCTTATTGTACAATATAGATAATAAAAATGTGACTAGAAGAAAAAATCTCTAAAGCAAAGCAACACCATATCCTCCTTTGCCCTGAACTCAGACCTCACATAACAGATTGGTGTTCTCTGCTGATTGAAATATACCCATACTTGAAAGATTACCACATACTGGTTGGCTTATAGTACATCTTTGTTCTCATCTTCTGATGAGAACAAAGTTGCAGAAAGTTGTAAGCCAAGAGCAAGCTTGGATAACGTAAAAGATGACACAATAACCAGAAGGTGGGGAACACTGGAGGTTATCTCGAGGATCTTTCTGTAGATGCCTATTTTCTCTGATGTTAATAATATGGAATAATGCCCAGGTGGTACGAGAGATATATGAGAAATCTCTGCACCTTCTACTCAGTTGTGATGTGAGCCAAAAACTATTCTAAAAGACAAAGTCAATTAAAAAAAAATTTACCAATTCTTATTCTGGAAAAGAATACCATCCTATTCAAGAACACAAACACACATATACACACACACAAACTCCATGTTGGAATTTAAAACAGTGTAGATAATTCCTTCTCTTATTATAAACAAATGATAAACTTAACTGTAATTAGCTTTCAATGGTATCTTTCAATGCTTAAAAAAAAAAAAACAACTGAATTATCTCATAGGTTTAAGTGGGAATTAAAGGAAACCAGCAAATCAGGCAATTATACTCATTCATTCATGCATTAGGCATTTGCTTGGAATTCATCATATACCATATTTTGCCTTGCTGGCAAAAATAAAATTGATGAGAACAGGGTCATTAAAAGACAAAATTTTACTCATAATAAAAATAATGTAAATATGTCAAAGGCACAAACTTTACTACTCAACAGTTCACTCACTACATGTTAACTTTCAAACACTATTCAAGTAATGTTCTTTGTAATGAATGAAAGCACTAACACAGTAAAGGGACTTTGAGACATGTCTGTATTGTCTAAATGAAGTGGGAAAGGACTATATCCTTATCCCAACTATAGTGTCATATATTACCTCTTTCTACAAGTTGTATTTGGATTCTACCAGATGGTGAAACAAAAATTAAATTTCACATGATTCCACCTATGACAGCATTTGATAATGCATATGGTCTCCAATCAGCAGCTTATATTATTTTGTCACTAGTGTAGGTCTCATTAGAAATTTTGCAAGCACCTCAAAACAAAAAAACAAAAAAACAACTGAATTATCTCATAGGTTTAAGTGGGAATTAAACAAACAAACAAAAAAAACAACTGAATTATCTCATAGGTTTAAGTGGGAATCTCATTAGAAATTTTGCAAGCACCTCAAAACAAAGTGTGGTAGATATTTGATCTGCTAGCACTTGTTAGCTGATGTATTAATAAAGATACACACACCTCACTACACGAAAATTTTGTATTTATATTTTGATAATTTATCTTAAAATAACTTTAATGTTTTAAAAGATTATGTTAAGAAGATATTCATAGGCCTAGCCAGGCTGCCAAAGGAATCTAAGTCACACACATATACATGCACACAAAATAAACTCTCATTGAGGAAATCTTCAACCACTGAAAGATAAATAACTGATTTTGAGATATCTAGCCATTTTTGATGCTTGTTTAAACATCTCTGAGAATTTTCCCAATTGTGTCCCATGCAATAATAGTCTGCAAACACACACACATACACATAGTCCTTTGCTCAAGAGTGGGTGGAAAGTCAAGGGGAAAATATGAAATACCAGCAGCAGAAAGAAGAAGGGGGAAAAAAAGAATAAGAAGCTGGAGGGAGAAGCAAAGATAAAATGACTTATATGGGCTAGGATCTCTGAATCTTAGGAAACAAGTGAAGGTGCCTTAGAAGAAAACAATATTCTCAAGGATGTGACAAGATAGGGAGTAAGAGTAGAATCAAGGTCCATTATCCAAGATGGGTCGGGATGAAGGCAGATGTAAGTGTACGTGAACGCAGATTATTTCAGGGCACCAGGACACATATTGCATTCCAGGACTCCACATCATCTCAAGATTCAGTGAACACTGACATATAAAGGTTTCTGAGAATTACTTTCCCAAATGTATCTGTTGAATTTGCTTACCAGTTCATTTTTGCCAAGCTTTTTGACCACAGATGATTCTCTCCTGTTAACATTCTAAGAACTACTTTTCTGTCAATTACACTCTGGGAAATTCCTCATTTCTCAATGAGCAGAACACTGATGATTGTTAGAGTAAAATGAACTACTGGTAACTTTCTTGACTGAGCAAAAACATTCTGTTAATGTTGATTCTCTTCCTCTCAAAGAAAGATTGGGTTTAGAAGACATTAAAGTACTGTTACTGATTGAGATAGTTCTTGAAACTAATTACTTTTTCATGAAACTCTCCTTTCAGTGAGGTATTTCTCAGTCTGGCTTTGCACCTTTTTTTTTTTTTTTAAGCCTAAAGCAGGACTTTTAGTTCCTACTTAATTTTTCTCTTATTTATTCTGTCCAATTATGTTATTTTGTGGTTAAGGTCAATAGTTTTCACCTATTTCTTTCAACTTTAAATATTACCTACAAAGTCATTAGCATTTATCAAAAAGTTGAGCAGGGCAGCCAAGGAGAGATTATTTGACACAGCAGGATGTTTTAGAATTATGTTTATTTAGCCCATCTCAAATGTATATAATTTAATTGAGCTATTTCAAAATATTCCTTTATAGCTAGTTTACTTCTAGTCCAGTATATATACAGTTTCCATGATTTTTTTTTTCAGAAATGTCCATAGGTATTCTGAAAAATCATTTGCCTGCCTAAAACACTCAGGTGGACACAAACATACTTTTATGTTTAAATCATCAATCACTTTGTTCTTTCAAATGAATACTCACTTTTTCACTCAACTTAAGTGTATGTGCATCCTCAGAGTCATATTTCCAAAATTCCTATAAATGTAAGCCAAACACGACTAAACCATGTGATTCCTTTCTGTAGATAAGAGCAAAACCACAATAATTAATTTTAGTGGTAAGAAAATATACTAGTACATAAGCACTGTATATAGCTTCTTCCAATTATTGGAAGCTTCATCATTGGATTCTGGCATCTACACTCAGTGTGGTTTTCCTTGCTATCTTTTTGCCTAGAAATCTATTTTACCTGATACAAGTATAGAATTTCCTGCCTTTAAACTTTTCATTATCTTAGAGTACCAGCTTCCTCCCATCACTTTTCCTATATTTGCTGTTAGTTTAAATGAGTCTCTTTAATAGTAGAAGTTGAGCTTTAATTTTTAATCCATTCATCCACTCTGCTATTGATTGGTGGATTCAGTCTATTTACATTTAGGGAGATTACTGATATAAGGGCTTGTTATTCATTTTGTCTCTAGTTTACAATTGTATTTTCTTTCTTGTTCAATTTATTTGTGAACTTTCCTTTCTTCAATTTAGATTGGAACATCCCTTCCAATATTTCTTATGGGGGAAGGTTAGTGTTGACAAACCCTCAGATTTTGTTTGTCTGAGAAGGTCTTTATTTCTCCCTCATACCTGAAAGAGGTTCTATAGTAGGATATTGTATCCTCGGATGGCAGTTTTTGGGTTTTTTTTTGTTTTTTTTTTTTAAAGATTTATTTATTTGTGCATACAGAACTGGGGTACAGGCCAGAGGCTCGGGGGCGGTGAGAGGCTTCACCAGAGACAGAGTGGGGAACAGAACAGGCAGATCAACGAAGTACACTGCTGAGGGGAGCAGCGGGCAGGTTAGGAGAGGTCTGCCACGCCATGTGGTCTCCTCTGGGGCAGGCGGGAATCAAACTCATGCGGAAGCGGCTTTAGATTCTCAGTGCAGTGCTTTAACCCGCTGCGCCACCAGGGAGGGCCAGTTTTTGCTTTTAAGGATTTTGAGCATGGCATTCCAATCTCTCTTTGCCCGTGGAGTTTCTGTGTCTGTCGTCTGATGAGAATTTGATGTGAATACCTTTGTAACTTATTTATTTTCTCTCCCAACTGCCTTCAATAGTTTTTCTTTACATTGAACTCTTTATATTTTACTACTATGTATCTTCGTGTAGGTTTCATTGTTCTTAAATAACCAGGTTTTCATCTATTGCATATATATATATATATATATATATATTTAGTTCCTTTCTCTGGTTTGGAAAATTTTCCATTATATTTCTACGTATAAGTTTTCTGTTCCTTTCATTCTTCTCCTTCTGAGATACTCATTATCCCTATGCTGCCTTTCTAAATAATCATCATAGTAAATTTATTTTTATATATTCTAAATAATCATCATAGTAAATTTATTTTTATATATCTTATTGCCCTCTTTTCTGCCACTTTTGTTCATTATTATCTTAGCAGTCATTGATTTAATCTTCCATTTGGCCTATCTTGCTTTCATGTCTCTAGAGTTTTAATCTCATTTATTGAGCTCTTCATATCCTTTGTCTCTGCTATTTTCTTATATAAAGCTTCTGTTCATTAAATTTATTTGAGTTTATTAAACTGTTCTGAGATTTATTGAATCTCTTTCATTAACCTATCTGAGTTCTCTTGGTTCACTCTGCCTTGCCTTTTTGTGTCTTCTTCTATTTCTGTGAGTTTCTTTATTCATTTTTCTTTGAGACAGTGAATCTTCTGTCCAATAGGGAGATATCACTTCCATTCAATGTGAATGAACTCTGGAAAGTCGTTCTCTCCTTGTGATGTCATATTCTCTTGAGGTCTCAGGTTGCTATGTATTATATTCTTTTTGTCTGCCCAGTTTTCCAAAAATCTCCCTATTTTTTTAATGTCATACAGTACATCACAGGGTTGTTTACTTTTATTTTTCCTGCTTTATTTCTGTCTTGTTTTGTTTTGTTTTGTTTTGTTTTGTTTTCCTTATTGGGGTAGCTGAACAGAGCATGCTAGCTCCTTTTTATGGACTTCCCCTGGATCAAGAGTCTGCCTCCACATCATATCTGAGTTTCTATCACCAAGGCCTCTGGTTGAGCCTACAGCCCTATTATCTGTGTTCCCAAGTCACAGCCACCATGAGTTTTTCACTCTCCCTTCCCCAACCATAAAGCATAATCTACTCTGTGTCCCCTCTGGCTCTATCTGTGCTGTTTTCTGAGATGCAAAGTGTGCTTCAGTCTATTTAATTTATATTACATTTTTTATTCCTATAATTGAGTTATATTTTTATAACTTCTTACAACAAGTAACTTTTAATAAATGCTAAAAAAGTGTCCATCTACATTGTATCACTCTTTACAACATCATTGATCTTACTCTTTATAGGTCATATTTTCAGTAACTATTATGAGTGCCCCTATCTTACAAATAAGTGAACAGATACTCAGACGGATGAGTGGCTTTGAGAAATATTTTTAAAGTGATCTAGACAATGTGGTCATGAAGTCACAGTCATAAAATAAGTCTTAGCTATGAGGTTCAAGGTTTTGTGAAACACGAAATTTGAGCCTTCCATACTAGATAGGATTTGGGCATTGGCAGGAACATCATTGAACAAGGAACCTAGAAAGAGAACAAAAATACCATTGCCTAGGGTCTATGAACAACTAGATAAGTTGCACAGAACAATGTGCACAGGAGTGTGATCTTGAGAAATATGTTTGAGGTATGATGATGGAGAACTCAAATAGCTGGCTAATGAATCATGATATTTCTAAGGTAGCAGAGAACCACTGAAGGTGAGCAAAGGCATGATACCCTCAGCTCTTTGAAATAGAGACTGTGTATGAGGAAAATTGAGGTATATTCCACAGTGAGGACAAAACTGGGATCTATGAGCTATATAGTAATTATCAAGGCAAAAGATAGCAAGATTTAGATTTAGAACACCGGCCATGGAAATGAACATGGTGCACATGCAAATGGAATGTGCAGAAACAGATTCAACAGATCTTGCATTTGATTGGATGGTCAGGAGAGGCTCCAGCTAAAGATACCTGGCCTTGAGAAACTAAAGACTCATTCGAGCTGGGACTCAGATTCTTCTTGCTTCTACTCTCTGGGCTTTCTATTTAAGAGGAGTATAATTATGAAGTATTTCTATACTGCTAAAAGTGGAGCATATTGTTTTCATAAAGCTTTGTAAAATCTGCTGCATTCTCTGGCATGTTTGTAAATAATGGCACAGTCTCCAGGCAGTTTATATGCAACATGCTTCACATTGCTAACAAAAAGGCATCCCAAAAATAATATCCTATAACAAAATTATAAAGATCATTTCTTAAAAGACTGTACTTAGAATGGAAACATATTTGTTGGGAGCTACTAATAATTTGATAATGACACATTGGATGCACATAGATTTTTGCGTTTATCCAATAGCCATTTGGGCTCCTTCAATCTGGAGTGGTTGTCATTCCAGCTATACACTAGCATCAGTTTGTGCACACATGATCCCAAATTAGTATTGTCCCAATATTAAATACGAGAGAAGCTACATCAAGCAGGGTAGGCTGAATGGTCACAATTGAAGATGAAATGAATGATCAAGAAAGACACTTTTAAAGCATTTTGCTTATTTTTCCAAGTAAGCACCTATCCCTGGAATATCACAGCAAAGTTCACCATTCGTATTCATGGTTCCTATGAGAAACTGGCTGCTGACTGGCTGACGCTAGTAGATGCCAGGTTCCCCATTCTGAACTCCCCTCTCAGCATGCTCTCTTCTGAGTGCAGAGCAATGCAAGGATTTGTACACACTGAAATCCAAAGAAATTGGGAGTGTTGGCCACCGGTCCTGACTCTCCATATTTTAGGAATGCTAAAAATTCTTCTTACTTCCAAATCTTTTCTTCTTCTCACCCACTGACTAAAGAGCCAATTAACTCCATGGTATGCAACACTGCCAAGAGAAATCCTATATTAAATGTGTCTGTTGCCTGGGGAGAGTAAAACATTTTCTCCCATTGCTCACCATAGCTGAAGAGAAAACTGCTACCCTTTTCCTGGCAGACGTAAATGTGAGGCACAATGTGAGACTTGGAGCTAAGGGGAATAGCTAAGGGAGTGTCATGTAAGATAACCTCTGGCTATTCTGAGGCTCACCACTATTCCATTAGGAAGCTTTTTTTCTATCTTGATTCTGGTCATCAATCATTTTATTACTTTTCTATGGAGAATCTTCCTCCTATGTTCATAGTTGGAACTCTATCCTTTCCTGAATCTCAATTCAAATACTCATTTAGCTGTCAGGTCACACAAACTTAAATCTACCCTCTTTTCTTCTTTCAGTTGTAGAACTGGGTATTTCTGCACTTGTCATATGTTCTCAGTAGACCACAGCACCCAAGAGATAGATTTTGCCTTTGTCCAACTGTATATACCACACAGCACTAATGATGCACATTGTACAGAACAATACTCAATAAATCTGATCAGTACATTAATAGGTCAATTTAAATATCACAGACTTCAAGAAGACTTGGAATTCTCCCAGTATTGAAATAAACTAATAAGTTTGGGTATGAAAATCAAAAACAGCAAAAAAGTCCTCCACACTCCCCCCACCCTCCATGTACCCTGCCCATCCACTTGGCCCAACAAAATGGATATCTATAGAGGCAATTAATTACTCTACGTAATGATGACTCTGAAGTAAACATGAGTATTCTCAACTGGTTTTATCTTATGGGATTACAGTTGTTCTATCACGACTCTTTAATAGTAGCATATGTTCTTTCCTGAAACATTATTTAAATAAGCTTGGTTTATGCAAGTCCCAGTAGTCGCTCCTTATAATTGTACCACTAAAATTACTCTAATTCTTGGTCTAAAGAAGCTAATATATTTTCTGTCAGAGTGACAAGAGGATCATCACTTACCTCTGAGCCCTGCATGTAGCACACTCAAGAATGACGTCTCCATCTAGGGACTGGCAAGCTGGATGTTTATTTATGAGACCTCAATACAAAATACCCTCTGTTCCTGATTGCTGAGTGGGTTATGGGGAAGAGACTTTAATTACCAAAGTCCTTACCAGTTCTAATTTACTTAAGGGTCATCGCTACATCACTTCCACTGCAATCAATGGAGTTTTAACTTATTTATAATTGCTTTACTTTTACTTCATCCCTTGTTTGACCCAAATCAACCTTGTTCCTCTCTTGAGTTTCACAAAAGTAGGAGAGGTATTTGGAGGATTTTAGCATTCACACATTCTTTAAGCCTTTCCTGTTGCCCAAAGTGCTTATCACTGAGGTTTTGCAGGTAGTACTCAGCATAGTCAGTGAAAGAACATATGAAGAGGGAGTAGGGCTGACATTTTGCCACTTAAAGTAACTGAGGTCAGAATTTGAGATATTTTGGCATTTGGCTCAGAAAAAAAACTGTCAGCATCATGGAATTTCTTGCTAAGAAACTCATCTGAAACCTATTAAATGATTATAAAAATTCACTGGTCTTTTTAGTATGAGGTAACATATCCTGTCTATCAAGTAGATTATTAATTATGGAGGAACTGTTTGCTTTTCTCAGCACAAAACTTTACACCTAATAGTAGGTGTTTTATAAATGTGCATACTGATTAATCCACAGCAAAATGCTATCTTTATACCACTTCTTACTTATATGCCTGCCTCTCAAACCCACAGTCTCTACTCAGGTCAATCTGCTGGATGATGTTAGAATGCCCAACATTAGATAGAGTCACTCATGTAAAATAACACCAGAACCAACCACTTCAAAAGATTGCAAAGTGGCAAAGAATGTTCTCAGTGACCCTTTTTTTTCACCAGTCTTCCCTTCTCCACTAAGTACTCATTGATACTCACTTCAGAAAAGATTCTGGTTCACTTATAAATATAAAAGTATATTACACACACAATATTGCTCTTCACATTTTAAAAGATGTTCAAAAGAAAATATAATGCTAAAACATATAGATAGAAGAACTAAAAAAGACACCTCTACAAAGAAGAAGTACAAATTGCCAATAGACAGGTGAAAAAAAAAAGTTTCACATCACTTATAATGAGGGCAATACAAATCAAAACCACAATGAGATGCCACCTCACTCCAGTGAAAATGGTCCATATTAAAAAAAAAGCAAAAACTGGTAACAATAAATGTTGGCAAGGATGTGGAGAAAAGGAACTTTCCTCCACTGCTGGTGGAAATGCAAACTAGTACAACCACAGTGGAAGGCTGTGTGGAGGTTCCTTAAATTACTAAACATGGAGCTTTCATGTGACCCACAATTCCACTCCTAGGAATCTACCCAAAGGTTACAAGAACATTAATTCGAAAGGACACCTGCACCCCTATGTCTATTGCAGCACTGTTCACAATAGCTGATATGGAAACAATGTAAGTCAAAGAGGTGACTGGATCAAAAAGATGTGGAATATACACACAACGGAATATCACTCAGTAATCTAAAGACAAACTCATGAAAGATGTATCTTTTAAAAGGAAGCAGATCATTTAAAAGAAAACTTTGTTGGCCCTCCCTGGTGGCGCAGTGGGGTTAAAGCACAGCATTGAGGAGCTAAAGCCACTTCCGCATGAGTTCGATTCCAGCCTGCCCCGGAGGTGACCACATGGTGTGGCAGACCTTTCCTGACCCAACCGCTGCTCCCCTCAGCAGTGTACTTCGTAGATCTGCCTGTTCTGCTCCCCACTCTGTCTCTGGTGAAGCCTCTCGCCGCCCCTGAGCCTCTGGCCTGTATCCCAGTTCTGTATGCACAAATAAATAAATCTTAAAAATAAAAAAAGAAAAGAAAACTTTGTTTCTTTCCTAAGGTTGTCTCTGATTGCTTGCCTTGCAGTGGACACCAAGAGCTGGCTGGCAATGGGCCACACTGCACTTTTACCATCAAGCAGAAAGGAGTAGTGACTTACCGGCTCATATTGCCAGCTCTAACCTCCCTGGACTACAGGGAAGGTCTGAATTTTATAAACCTATCATTTTCTTATATTCACTTTTCCTTTACCATGTTTAGTCAAGGTAGTGTGCTTGGAGTATCTATAGCTGTGTAACAAATTATCCCAAAAGAAGCAACTTAAAACAAAAAGGATCTATTATCACCTTAAAACAAGAACTAACTTAAAGCAACAAGTAACTGAGGACCACTTATGAAAGAGCAACTTAGGGTTGCTTGTGGCTCAGGCTCTCTGCTGACCTCAGGCTGCCTGGCTGCCGTTATCTCAAGGCTAAGCTGGGGGCTGGTGAAACTAGTCACTTGACTGGTTGTTGACTTTTTGAGAGGGGAATATGGAAAGTAAGGGCTACGGATCCCTAAGTCTCTACCAAAAACTGTAAATGTACTCCCCAGAAGAACGTACAAATGAGCCTTTACAATTCTACAAACCATTTCTAGAAATTTAAAATTTCCCTTAAGGATCCTCCCTGATGGTACAATTTAAAAGCACAGCAGTAAGTAGCTCTCTGCAGCCACCGTAGCACGAGTTCAATCCCTGGCCAGAGAGCTGACCCACATGGCGCAGCAGACCTTTCTTGTCCCACCTGCTGCTCCTCTCACCAGTGTACTTCAAGTCAATCTTCTCTGTTCTACACTCCACTCTGTCTCTGCTGAATCTTCTCACCCCCTGCACCTCCTAACAGCACCCCAGTTCCTGTATGCATAAATAAATGAATCTTTAAAAATAAAATTCCCTGAAGATTTTCCAAAGACATCAGGTTCATAAGCATTGTCTTGAACAGAAACCTTCTTCATGTAATTGCTACACACAGGGACGTGTCTATTGCTAGGAACTTATAACACAATGTTCATATAAGTAATGACTAATAGACTTGTAGAAGTCAAACACTAGTGAACATTTTCATTAGCAAGATATTCCAAGGACTTTAGCTAGAACATGACAATACTCCTCAATGTGAAACTCCAAATATCACTTATGTTGCAGTCCTTGAGAGATAAAGAAGCTTTAGGATACTGATTCTTTCAGGGTGACATAATGAGGTAGAGGAATTCTGCTATGAACAAAAATGTAGTGTTGCTCTGTTGTATTTGATGATAACTGAGTGTTCTACATTTTTGAAATTATAGTCAGTAAAGTTGAGCTTATTTGATTTTTGTTATAAATCTGTTTCCTTTTCTTTTCTTTTCCAGGTTTAACTTTTGAAGTTCAGACCTTAAACCATGATCATTACCTCCGTCTAACACTTTTATTGAGTTATAATCTTCCTTGTCCACTAAAAGTAACTTTCAAGCATACTTGTCAAATAACATTTCTTCTTCCAACTGGTCATCTAAAAAATCTAGTAAATTCTATTTTCTAGTAAATTCTATTTTCTCTTCAATAAAATACTTTAGACACAGTGAAAGCACCTAACAGTTAAGGGTCACATGCCCTTCCTCTGAATTCCTGTAACATCTGATGTACATCCTGGCATGGAACAGAGAGTAGAATAAATACAAGTGGTTGTTTCCTGTTCTAAGTGTTTAATTACTTGTCTGCAAACCCACCACTATCTATCTATGAGCTCCATCATAGTAGAACTGCTCTATCTTGCTCACTAAGATAGCGTCACTGTATTAAACACCCAGCCCAATGTTGGCACACAGGAAGTATGTCACAGGCATTAAATGAACTAAACAATTTATGACATCAGCAACTCTAATTCATAATTCTATGTGGAAGGTAGATACAACCATGAATCTCATAGGGGTATAATAAAGTGGGGAAAGCTCTGCACTGAGCTGGAAAACTTGACCTTAATAGTTCTCAGCTTTGTGAATTAGGCCCAATCTTCAAGTTTCAGTTTCCTGTGCTACAACTGATACATCTGATACAGGCATAATACATAATAGGCCCACTTTATTGGACTTTGTCAAGATCCAATTGGACAATTAATGTAGTAAATATTTCTAAACCATAAAATATTAAAGCTGTGGTTATCACTATTATTACTAATAATACTAAATGATATCAGGTAGCTGGCAGAGATGGTATCCAATGAGATAAATTGGTGATAGCTTTCTGAAAGTGTCCCTCAGAAAGAAATAGATGTTCGCTGGCTTGAGAGTGGGAGAAAGAATACTTCCATGACGTAAATAAGCAGCCATTTCTATTCTGAAGGCTGAATTCTGTGCTCTTTTTCATTATAAAACAGTTATCGATCTTAACAAGTACAAAAGTTACCTTGCAGAAAATAGATATGACAAGATCCCTGCATACTAGGCTTGCATCTAAACAAAGGTAGAAGATTGGCCTCAATAATAAAGCTCACACACACACACCTCCTTCAGAGTATGGTCAAGCATTCCTGTCCTTCCAACTGTATAAACTGAGGGCTGGGAAATTAGTGAATATATAATAAAAGGCAACTAGGCAACCTTCTGTTATCTCTATGTATATAGAAAAAAATGTAGGTGAATTCATGCGTCATAGTCTTATCATAAAAGGGAAGTTGGAAATGATTCATTTCGACAAACTGCGGATGTAGTAACACAAATAAAGACTTTGGTTTCTAATGTTAAAACCATAAAAAACAACTAATCTTATACAACATAGCGTCAATAGTCAGCAATTCACTATGTGGATTATGTGATAACTCACCCTCGTTATTTAATAACCATGTTGTTTTTATTCCTTTTAACAAAGTACAAGTTCCCATCCCAATTTGATTGAGGAGGCAGCAAATAATTAAACTCAAATTCGGAAAAACACTTCAAAATTCCCTCTTCAAAGTAAATTGTTATCTGTCTTATCTTGCTATGTTAAAAAAACACACACAAAAATGTCTAAGTTCCTCTGTATTTTAAACCACCATAAATGTTTCAGGCAGAGGCTTTAAGACTTAATACTCCCCCTGGCATCATGAGACCACATAGGCAGATATTTCAGAGCTACATTTATATGCATTATATGGGAAGCTCATATTAACTTGGTCAGTTAATTGAAAAAATTAAAAGAATTGAAAAATTCTTTTAACATTTTATTGAAAAAAAAAACATATAAAGAAGTATACAAGTCTTAAGTATGCAACTCAATAAACTTTTATAAAATTCACACAACTACAACCAGCATCCAGATCAAAAAAAGAATCTTATCAGCATCTAAGAAGTCCTCCATGTGCCCTGCTCTATTCACTGCCCACATGCTTACTAAGGACGACCCCTATCCTGATTTCTAGAACAAAAAATAGTTTTGCCTATTTTTACACTTCATGTAATCAGACAGTACACATTCTTTTATTCTTAGCAACCAAAGACTAACGAAGTCTTTATTTTTTAATATAGTTGAAATTCACTCATTGGTATGGCTGATATAAGTTGTGAGAATACATTACAAATTACTTTTTGATGGTGTTGATTACTATTTGATGGTACTTTCCATCTTCTATCTATTATAAATAGCTCTACTATAACATTTCTGTGCAGTCTTTTGATGAACATCTGCATGCAATTCTGTTTGAACCTAGGAGTGAAATGGGTATATACTGCCAAACAGTGGTTCAAAGTGAATGTACCTATATACTTTCACAGAATGCAATTGGCAGTTCTGGTTGCTACACATTCTGATTGACACTAGGTATTGTCTGTTGTTTAGTGATTCGAATGGGAGTATAGTATAATGGAATTGTGGTTTTAAGTTTCCTTAATGATTGGATTAAATGTGTTTCATGTGTTGATTGAATATTTGTTCCTTTTCCAGTCTATTGCTCATTTTCCTATCAATATATGGCTTTTGTTTTTATTGATTTATGGATCTTTACATATTCTAGATTCACAACCAGAATTAGTTACGTATTCTTAAATCTCTAGTATAAGTAGATACAATGCCATTACATGAATAAATTACAAACAGAAAATGAAGTGTCTGAAATTCATTTGATTAACATTTATCAAGCATTTACTACATGTCAGATGCTATGCTAGACTATCAGGAAATTATTTCTAACACTCAGTCTGTTGTTTTAACAAATTACATGATAGAAGTTCATGCACAATGAATTTTCTTGTATCTTTACTTCATTTCAATACTCAAGATCAAATAATTTCAAAGGACTTATATTTCTAGAAGTCTGAAAATTAGATTCAGCTAAATCAAACAGCTCATACAACTTTGACTTAAAAGGAAAAAATTAAAGAAAAACCTTCTTATTAAATGTTATGCTTTGGCCTGCTGTCCCAGCATGCTAGTGAAGTGTCACAGTTTCTGGTTAAAGAAACAGATCTTGAGAGAACAAAAAGCTTATTTGATCAAATTTACATACTGGAGATACAGGAGACATCCAGAAATGAAAATATGTCAAACAATCCAAGAATCAAGGACACAATCTTTAAAACTGCCAGGGAAAGAATCCAGAAATAAATGTTTGTCTGGAAACTAGATTAGCTACACAAGACAGAACCATAGTCATTTTTGCTATTACCACTTCCTGGAAGATCCTGCTATTTTTCTAAGACCAGGTACCTCAAGTTTTCCACCTTGCTCTCCCTATTAAATCCAAATATCCTTTATTAGTCTCTGTCCAAGTTCACTTGCTGACCATTTCAATATTACTAAATAAAAAGAATACAGATCTAGTTATGAATCCAAGTAACTCATCCCTTCACTGACCAAAATTCAAAACTGAAAATTTCTTTGACTGATAGTTGAAAGATTATGCTAAATATTCATGAGAAGTCTTTTTACTGCCCCGACTGTAGACTCCCAGAGCAGTTCCAGTTATGTGTTAAAAAGAGATCTTATCTTGTTTTTTTATTCTATAATCTGGGGTTAACAATAGTATTTAGCTTACAGGGGTGATTCTGGGAATTCAGTAAATTAGGTCTCTTTTAATTCCTAAGAAGTTTCAGTGATGTGCTGAAATTTAAGTAACATGTGCATTCTTAAATAATAAGCAACACTAGATAATATTCATATCTTCATGTAAAGTCATAAGTCCACAACTTAAAATACAATCATTTCTAAATGATCTCCAATCTAACAAAGTGGATTAAAAGTATTTTGAAATTATTTTTTCTGCTTATAGATGAAATTTCATTTTAGAAAACTTGAAAAATAAAAGTACAGAGAAATATATAACAAAATCACATATAATTCTAACTCCCTTTGTCTCTATTAATATTTTGGCATAACTTTTACCCACTAGGTCTATTTATACTTTTGTAGTAAAATCATATGTTCAGAGTTTTACAATTTTTAAAATTAATTTAAATTCATATCATCAGCTTCTCTGTGTTTAAAATTAAAACTCTCAGTAAACATACTTGCTAATGTTTATATACTATGCCATGAAAGTAATTAGTCTTTCCAATTTCAGGCATTTAGAAATTTTTTAACTACTTTTGCTAAAAAGTGTTAAAGGCTTTGTGCAGCAAAAGTTTTTTGTTTATTTTTTTCTGTATACATTGCTAGAATTAAAGTGATATTGAGAAATATTTTTAAAATACACTTACCTTCAAAATACTTTAAAGTGAGAAATTACACATTTACATGAATGTCTGTTTCATTTCATCCTTGTAAACATTAGGTATACATTATTCTATGTATGCTTTGCTCATTCATAGATAAAAATGTTAACTATTTTTACTTGTTTTGACTTTCATTCATTTCTAACAAGGACAGTGTTTCAATTATTTTTCAGTCATGTAACTTTCCAGTTTCATCTACACATTTATCTACCCAAATGTTTATTGAGTATTTGTTAAGTGATAGGCACTTTTCTAGCCCCCAAGAAATATCTGTGAACAAGGAAAAGAAATTCTCTTTCTTAAGAAGATAATGGGAAGAAACAGACAATAAACTGCCATGAAATATGTTGAGTATTAATAAATAGCAAAAGGAAAAATAAAAAAGGTGAAGAATTTAAAAACTGGATGAGTATTCTAGACATGGTTACGGAAGACTTTTTCCTATGAAAAAAGAACTTAAGAAAAAGCATTTGTGAATTTCTGTTCACTGTCTCTAACACTGACTTATAACTCATAAACTATGAACCCCAAAAGAAAAATAAGCCTTCTTGGAAGAAGTACCTATTTAGCTATTCTGACCATTTTTTGATTGGGTTATTCTTTTCTTTTCATTGCATTATATGAGTTCTTTGTATATCTTAGACATCAGCCCCTTGATGGATGCATGGTGTGCAAATATTTTATCCCATTTAATAGGAATTTTTTGTTTGTTTTAATAACAGTTTCTTTTTTCTGTGCAGAAGCTTTTCAGTTTGGTGGAACTGGAGGGTGTTATGCTAAGTGAAATAAGTCAGAGGAAGAAAGACAAATGTCAGATGGTGTCACTTATATGGAAATAGCGAGAAACCAAACAAAGGATCAGATAAAACCAAACCAATAACAAACCCTAGAAATCTGACTATAATTGAGGCTACACCAGAGAGGCAGGGGGAGGGGCTAGAATAAAGTAGGAAGGAAGCTTAATGGATGATGGCCAGGGATGCCAGGCTTCAGGTGGAGGGTATGGTGTGGTGTCAGCCCCTGACCAGGGAGAGCCTATACCTCTAAAACACAAACAACATTGTGAGTCAATATTACAAATAAATAAAAATCAATTAATAAATCTTAATGAATATCAATGCAAAAAATAAATAAGGCAAAAGACCTACAATACTATTTCTTTTAAATAAAAATAATATATTATATGTATTCCCACACAATGTACAACCAGATATATATTTATATCTACATCATCTTAGCAACTAAACTTTGCAATTTACACATCTATCTCTTTTTCATAATAATTAAATCTTGATCACTCAATTCAGTTTTTCTCTGAATATAGAAAAAGCACAGTTTTGGGAACAAACACTAAACTCATAAGGTTATTGTTAAAATTATATGAATTAACTGTATGATTAGCTGAGTGTCTAATATATTTTTATTTACTCAATAAATATTTCAATATTTTCATATTAACTTAATTAGCATCATACACTACTCAGCTGGACATAGTAACCCAAACTTAACTCTCATCTCTTTCTTGCATTGGCTTTTGGGAACTCAAGAAACCATTAAGTTCTAAGTTGAAACTGATTATGATATTCACTGCCATTTAATACTATAGCGGGCCCTCCGTGGTGTTGTAGAGGGTTAAAGCACAGCACTAAGAAACTCAAGCCACTTCAGCATGAGTTCAATCCCCGGCCCCAGAGTTGACCACATGGTATGGCAGACCTCTCCTGGCCTGGCCCGCTGCTCCCCTCAGCAGTGTTTTTCTTTACTCTGCCTGTTCTGCTCCCAAATCTGTCTCTGGTGAATCCTCTCACCACCCCTGCACCTCTGGCCTGTAACCCAGTTCTGTATGCATAAATAAATACACAAATCTTAAAAAAAAAAAAACAACTATAGCAATGTACTTAGACTCTGAAAAATACAGTTGTAATCCGAGAGGGGAAAGAGCAAGGTATCACTTAACAGTGGGAATGACACTAGTACTTTGATTTTAAATAAAGGGAG
>NW_004567108.1:45735281-45749345 GCF_000260355.1 Condylura cristata | reverse complement strand
GCATTTTAAATCTACTTTTTAACCCATGATCTTCAATATTATAGACCTATGAACACTTATTCTTAAAGAGATGGAACACAAGCCCCCAATAATACTTCTTACCTTGCTTTTAATTATTCATCACTTCTGTTCACATCTCCTATTCTGTGCCCTTTGTGTGAGCATGAACAACTGAAAATTTGAAGTTTCTATCCTTTAAAAGAATTAATTTAAAATGTGCCTGTCGTTTTTTAAAATTCCATGAAAACATCATAAATCTATGAGTGGTCAATAAAAACACTTCGAACCAGGGCCCCGGTAACATTAGCAATCAAAATTCATCATGATGTGCTTGGCACAAAAGATTTTCTTAATGAATTATCCATTAAGATGTCAGATAAATTAATTGGCATGGACTTTTCTGAAAGAAAGTGGAAGGAGAGAGAAATAGTTAAGAGCCCTGAAAGCTAAAGGAAATCAATAAACATTGAAAAGAAGTCTGCAGTAACTGTCCTGGCTTCTTTCCACTTTTGACTTCTTTAAACTTGCTATTCTGTTCTCCAAATATCACACTTACTCTTCTCGGAAAGTATAATACATAAGTTGACTTCATTGTCCGATTTGGCTTTCGAATCCTGATATGGGAATTCTATATTAAGTATCAAAATCCGCAGTTTCATTTTACACTAACTTTATTGCCCAATCACCCATGACCCCTGGACAGCCTGACCCATCATCACTTTCTAAAAAGTAAAACCTCATGGTCTTTTACATTTTACAAGAGAAAAGCCGCATTATGCCTTTAGAAGGTAAAAGAAAACAAAGTGGAGTAGGATCATATTTTTAAGTTAGAACCTTGTGTTAGGACAAAAGAAATGAAACACAGCATACTATTGCCTCTTCATGGCACAATCATTAAAAGAAACCAAGTGTCTGGTCAGTATAAGAGTTTAGACTCTATAAAAAGACGGTATCTTTTACTACTTACTTTCACTCTGAGAAAAACATCGGGTATAAATCAATACACTTGAAATTGCTACTTCCCACTCCTCAACTGCCCCACCTAATGGCAAGAGGTATGAATAGCAGGCATTTTCTGGATTTAGTTGAAGAAACCCAACAATTTTCCATATTTGCAAATTTACAGACTTATACTTGAAAAAATATTTCTCTCCCTTCCTCTTCACACTCCTATACTCCATTCTAAGGCATGGGTAAAAAGAACATGGGTTAGAATTTAGTACGGCCACTTCAAGGCATGGATTCAGGTGTGTAAAATCTGTAGCAACATCTTCCTTACTAGAGTTGAAGGCTTGAAGTGATGGCCACATGAGAGAACAGATGAACATGTTTAGCACATTCCCATTCTATTCAGATTACAGAGGACCAGAGATATCAACAACCACCATCCACTGTCTATGCTGTACAGGAGACTGAGGTGCAATAATATTCAATTATTTTCTAAAATTAACATACATCATTAGTGGCAGAATCCATGGCTTAGAGAAAGAGGCTTCTTCCCCACTCTACCTGCACCCATGACCCCTGGACAGCCTGACCCATCATCACTTTCTAAAAAGTAAAACCTCATGGTCTTTTACATTTTACGAGAGAAAAGCATTATGCCTTTAGAAGGTAAAAGAAAACAAAGTGGAATAGGATCATATTTTTAAGTTAGAACCTTGTGTTAGGACAAAAGAAATGAAACACAGCATACTGTTGCAAAAGGAATTTCATTGAAATAGATTTATCCAAAACATGCCCCATATATGGCAGATTAGCATGTGTGTAAATTAGTAATGACTTCCATGTCCAGGTTTGGAGTCACTAACTGAAGTTAGGGCCTTCCTGGCTACCTAGGGGTTAAGTGTCAGCCCAATCATTACTGCAGCCTGTGTTCCATTCCCAGTCAGGGAACTGACCTACAGGGCACAGCAGACCTCTCCTTTCTTGCCAACTGCTCCTCTCAGCAGTGTATTTCAGTCAATCTGCCCATTTTGCAACCCACTTCATCTCTGGTGAATCCTCTCAATCCCTGCACCTGTAGCCTAAATCATATTTATTGTATGCATAAATAAATAAATAAATAAATAAATCATTACAAAAACTGAAATTAATGATGGTACTTTGAAAGATTTTCCATTTTTTCTTGATGTTGACTTAGAGTTGGCCTCTTTATATTTCAGCAACTGAATTTGATCAGATTCCATTATGTCTCTAAGAACCTGTTTGAAATCCATTATTATTGGGTTTTCCTTTGCTTTGAATCACTTGCTTTGCAGTT
Source organism: Condylura cristata (assembly GCF_000260355.1). NCBI lineage: Eukaryota > Metazoa > Chordata > Mammalia > Eulipotyphla > Talpidae > Condylura > Condylura cristata. The sequence continues at coordinate 45,747,082 of NW_004567108.1, read as the reverse complement.
GTACTATTTGGGTTTTTCTGGAGAATGTGTGTGTGTTTACATGTGCTAAATTTTTTTTTTAAATAAGATTTTATTTATTTATGCATATAGAACTGGGGTACGGGCCAGAGATGCAGGGGCAGTAACAGGGTTCACCAGAGGCAGAGTGGGGAGCAGAAAAGGCAGAATGACAAAGCACACTGCTGAGGGGAGCCATGTGGGTCACCTCCCCTGCAGGGGGATGGAACTTGACGTGAAGTGGCTGCAGTAAGCTTCATGGTTCTGGATTTAACCCATTGCTCCACTAGGGAGGGGACACATGTGTTAAATCTTAATAGTAATAGTTGAACTATAAAATGACTGTCCTGGATTTATCTCCCAAACATGTGATACAAATTTATGATTCTAAAAGCAGCATAGTTCAAGAGTAGTCCTCAGTCTCTATCTCAAACACCTAGACAGGAAGAGGTTCCTGACCTCTTCCCAGGGACACTGATGAAAGTCTCTGGACGTGAACTTCAAAATATGCATCTTTCAGCAATTACTCCTGGTGGTTCAAATGCATATTAAGTTGTGAGAGTCATTTCCAGGAGGATAAAAAAGATGCTACCCATCCACAAAGGGCAAAGGAAGAAATTAATTTTCTGCTACTCTCTGAAACTCAGCTTCTGACATCCTTCCCACCTGTCACTACATCCTGAGTTTGTAGAACCCCTCAAGTTAATGAGATAGCAGGATTTTAATGATTTGTTCCTAGTCCTGTCCTTAGAACAAATTACACACAAACACAAACAGATGGTTTTCAGTTATCTATTTTTTAAACAATCTAAGTAAATTGAAAATACAATGTGTTATTATGAAACAGCAGCTGCCCCAAAACCTACTAAACTAAAATTCAAGGTCATTTTGAAAGAAGAAAAAGGTAAATGGGTTTAAGCATCTCTAAACCTGAATTTAATCCTGGACTCATTCTAATGTTTCATAAGCAGCTTTGATCAGTTGTTATAAAACGCAAGAACACTTCTTTTTTTCTCCTTTCCATCATTATCATTTACTCCATTCTTTTAATTTTTATCCCTCTTGTCTTGCTAATTCATTCTTCTGAATCTTCACCGATTGAAAAATTTCTTGAGTCTATTTCTGCTTATTGTGTCAATAGGCAATATTAGCTATACATCACTCATTTCTTTGGAGAAACCTGGCCTCTTGGGCAGCCTTTTCTGGCAGTCTTTTCTGTTTCTGATAGGAAATACAGTTTTGTGTTTACCCAAGTACAAAGTCACTTGTGGGTTTGATTGTACACACAAAAAAGGAACAAAGCACTGGCTGCTCCCAACTTTTCCTAAATCTGTTCTCTTGTGATGATTTTCCTCATGACTTCAAGGAGCCACTGTCAGTGCCACAGCAATACTGTGGAAAGGAATGAGGTGAAATGCAAAGTAGTTGACCAAACTGTGGAATGCTCTCTCCTTTAGCAGTGCGCCCATTAGCTAACACTGCCAAGACTGTAAACTTACTTTATCCAGCCGATAATCTTCAAAGATTCTATTTCTCAACTTTTCAAGGCTTGGGATTTGAAAGAGAGGATAAGACTGGGGGAAAGGATGTTGACACTGAGTAGGAAAGATATAGAAGACAAGATGGGTCCTGATAACATTGCTCCTCAACCACAAATACCTTGAGATACAAGTATAAAAATATTCCAAATCCAAATAAGTTATTTTGATATCATTTGTCCCTCTGTTCCCCTTCATTACTATAAAAACAGATTCTAAAATTCATAGAGAGAATGCAGTAATAATAAACTGTTTATTTCTACTCCTCCAGATTTTAACATGACTTGATATCATTTAAATTTAAATATAAAGGTAAGTTATTTTTACTTTGCCCTATTCTAAAAGTCTAAGACACTAATATCAGATGAGTTTGCTATACTCTTCTTTTTCTGCTGCATTTTTAACTGTATAATTTTCACTGATGACTTTTTCATTGAAACTTTACTGAAACTTCAAAATTTTAGAATAATGAAGATTTAAGTAGCAATGAGCAGAAAGGAAATCCTGCCTTTGTTATGCAGTTATTGTAGTGGGAATGTTCCATACTAGGTTTTCATAACAACTCTAGGTGTCATGGTTAAGATAATTTATTTCACTACAGATGAGCCAACTAATGCTCAGTTTTAGTGAAGTAATGGCTGGTTAGTGATAGACTGGCCTTTGAACATTGGTCTGCCCATCCAAGGGACTGAGAATGAAAAGGGAAAAAATTTAAAAGAGGAAGGGTGAGATCATAGGGCTGAATTTAAGGTCTCCTCTTCAAATGCCTTCCCCATTAACTGGTAAAAGTATTTTTTATCTACAAAAAGGAGAATAACACTATCAAATTCACAAGGTTATAGTGAGTCTCAAATAAGGTAATGTTTTTGAAAATTACTTTGTAAACTGAAAGTACCACAGAAAGTTTTTATATACCAATTATCATAAGTTCTCCATACACAGACAAAAGAACACTTGATAAGAAAATTAAAATGCTTCAGAAAAACTATGATGCCAAAGATGGAATAACAGAAGAGAATATCATACCAAATTACAATAATTGTTTCTAGAATTCTGAGCATACATTTATCTCTGACTCTTTAGTTTCTTATATTTGGTATTGGAAATGATAAAACAAAACATGAGTTATTTAATTTTTAAAAAGAAAAGAAACTAGAAAAGCTTAAGTAAATAGAAAATCCTGAAAGATGGAAAACCCAATAGTCTAATCATGAACATATTTTCAGGCTATTGGATCAAAACTAGAAATGTTCTTAGTTATACATTTCAGTCATATTTGTTGAAATAAATGACTTTCTATTGAGATGCTGTGAAATTGCTTTACTGCCAGAAGCTAAATTACAGTGAAATTCGATTTTTTTTTTTTTAAAAGGAGGCTAGTCCTTCTATCAGAGAGTCACTGGAAGGATCACCACTCGTGGGTATGTCCAGAGACTAAGTGCAAAGGTCGAGCAAAGGTAGCTTACACAAATCAAAAGTAAATGCTCTTTATACAAGCCAGCTAATGAGCTACACAGGAGATGATGATTTGTAATATAAAACAAAACAAAGAAACCGACTTATATACAAAGTAGATAGAGTTGATTTCTGAAATTAACGTGTGCAGAACATGTTGAAAACACAACTTTGGCAGAGGCAACAATTCTGCTGAGGACTGTTGTAAGTTTTTAGGACTTTTGGTCTGGGTTCTACTGCAATAGAACAAAGAAAAAAATTAAAAATCGTTCAAGGATACAACAAAAGTTTAATTTAAAAAAAGTATAAAACTGAAATAAAGTAAATATGCTGATTGGGAGAGGAGAAAGAATTCATTCAGCCAAAGAGTGATTAGAATAAAAACTCATAATCTAACCTTGCTTTAGAAAATCCCTTTTCCAAAGAGGATGAAAACCTATCTAGACAAATCCACTCAACTATGAAAGGCCATGCTCTAATTTGAAATGAAGCTTTTGGAAAACACATTCAAAAGATCACATGACCCATCTGGCTAATTATCTGGAAGAAATTACTATTTGCAAAGATAGCATCTTACAATCTATTTGAATTTACAAGAAAAATATTGAGTATCTTAATATTATTCATCTCTATATACAGAAAGCAAGACAAAAATAAATTTTGATTATGATGTATGTATGTAACTTTAAGATTTTAAAATAGTTTACTAGTATAACCTACATAGAATTTTGACATTTTCCACCTTGTCTGTGCTATTTCAAGTGTTTTAGGCATTTTTTAGCAGTAAGTGTCAGATCCTTTTTGTACCTCAGTTTATATGTCCATCAAATAGGAATGATAATAGCATCAATAGAATAGTTTATATATATTAGCAAATGTATATAACATGCTGACCTTTAGTAGACACTCAAAAATTTACTTACAAAATATGATTTACAAAATTATTTTATAGGATAATTTAAAATAGCATTGCCTTATACCAAGCATCCAATAGCTGCTACACACATACATGTTTTAAAAAAAGCAAGTGTATGAGAGTGTACATGTACATACACATATACACAAACTTTTTTTTTTAATATTTATTTATTTATGCATACAGAACTGGGGCATAGGCTAGAGGAGCGGGGCCCATGAGAGGATTCACCAGAGACAGAGTGGGGAGCAGGAAGGCAGATTGACGAAGTACACTGCTGAGGGGAGCAGCGTGTTTGTCAGGAGAGGTCTGCTGTGCCATGAGGGTCACCTCCGGGGCTGGGGATCAAACTTGTACTGAAACTGTAACAGCGTTGTCCCTAGGAAAAGGGGAAGTTCCAGGCCTCCCTGCCCCACCCAGAAGGAGGGCGGACCTGAGGATAGAAAAATAGAAGAAGAGAAGGAATCTAGAGAAAAAGAAGGAAGCAGGATGGAGAGCCGAAGGAGACCTGAGGAAGCCACATGGAGCAGCAAGCATGTGAGGAAGAAACAGTGCTTGTTTCCTGGCCTTGAACTGGTTAAGGCAGATGTGGGTGAGATACCTGTAAGGGAGGTGACTATGGCAGTGTTTATATTGATTTTGATTGTGCTCTTTTCCTCCCAGATTTGTCTGGCCATTTCTGACCCTTTTCCATGGGTCCCTGCCAGAAGGTGCTTTAGTCTGGTGGCAGGCTTTCAGGCCTTGCTTTGGGCCAATCCCTTTTGGGTTGACTTTTGCCAACGAGGGGATGGGTAACTTCAGGTGTTTGATTTAAACATTATATTCTTTGTCTTCTGTATTGTATACTCACTGTATTAAAGTCCCTTTTCATTAAAGTTTTATATGTTTTGTCTTGATGCGGTGGATGGCAGAACCCACTTAGAGCAGACAGGTTTGGGGCCTCAGGGGTGCCCCTGTCTCTCCTTGCCTGGTAACAAAACGACTACAGCTAGCTTGCAATGCTGCCCTTAGCCCATTGCCCCACCAGGGAGGGTCTATATAGAAAGTTTTTCAATGCCCCCAAGTATTCAGGCTTTTGTGAACAAATCATAATAATAATGAACAAAGCCCTCTTCCCAGAAACCTGTAATATGAGAACCTTTCCCAATATTTCTGGGCCTACCCAATAGGAGGCTCTTTCATACACCTAGCTATGTGTCACACACCCCTCTAAACCTTGTCTCAGTGCTGCTGCCATTACTTCCTTGCTCCATTCTTTCCTGCCTTGTCTCAAGTATGAAACACCCCTCCTTCATCTCATATTCTGAGGCAAAATTATGACACTATTTTAATCCCAAAGATTTGATGAAAGTGAAAAAACAAAAACAAGACTAGTAAAACCAACTTAGTACTTCTAAAGCAGCTTTAACCAAGCCATTCCGTCCCCCAGGCCTTGCCCGCAGTCACAGGGCCCAGTGCCTGCAAAGGCTTTCTTACAGCTACTCACTTCCCAGAGTCTCCCAGTCTCTTGGCATCTCCCTAAATCCTATCTTTCTTGAGCAGCCAGTGGGCAAGTTAAAAAATTCTAACCCTTAATTATGTAAAATAACCTGTCTTCTTTGTTAGAACCTCTAATTCTAATTCTAATGAAGCTAGCCAGAGCTGCTTTTGGAGTTCCATCCTGGGCCAGTGAGGTGACCCACATGGCGTGGGTGATACACCTCTCCTGCCTCACCCGCTGCTCCCCTTAGCAGAGTACTCCCCTCAGCAGTGTACTCAGCTGCTCCCCACTGTCTCTGATGAATCCTCTCACAGCCCCTGCACCTCTGGCCTGTACCCCAGTTCTGTATGTAGAAATAAATACATCTTTTTTAAAAAATCAGTGAATTATAAGTTATTGCAATAGGAATTATGCATCTCATCAGCTCCTATTTTGTGAATTTAGTTCTTAGAACTAGTTTAATTCTAATTAGTGTTTAAACACTAAAGATACTACACTCCTAATAGGAAAAATAAGAGTTGGTAAGAAATTGATAATGTAACAATAAGAAAATGAAATGTAACAAACAAGTGTCAGTAGCTTCTATATACAAGTTATATAATTTTACTGGTTCTCATTAATCTGGTATATTGTAATGATCTTGCTTAATAAATAAAAATAAGTTAACCTCAGGTCTTTGAAAGAAGACTTAAGAGGAGATCTTTGAAAAATGCAGCATACAGATAAATGCAACAACACTTTTTTAGATGTTGGAAGGGATAAGAGAGGAGTTAAGGAAAGTTCCAATGACTCCTACTTAGGCCATTGAATTGACAGCAGGGACTGTAAAATAATCCAGGATAGAAAAGCTGCAGCACACTTAGAGCAGAGGAAGGACAGTGAGTGAATCTAGTTTGGAAAATGTCCTGTGGAAGTAATGTGTCCAACCTACAACTAAATAGTTCTGAGTCTAAATCCAGAAATCTAAGCTGAACAAGAAAATTCAGAAATAATAGGATAGAAGACAGTTAAAATCTGGAAAGGAGATGAGATTATCTTAGAATACCATGTGTGTCAAGTAAAAACTTGTTAGGAACAGCATTGTTTAGGGGCATATAAAGCAGAAAATACAAAAATAACAATCAGAAAGATGAATACAGAAATTTTCAAAAGATATATGCAAGACCAACTGTGTCAAAGGCAATTGGAAGATCTAGTTCATAGACCAGGATAAGCAAAATGATAAAAAAGAGATCACCGAAATTTCAAGGAGCATGTGGGAGAGGTGACATGAGTGACTGAGTCCTCTGTGAAGATGGAGAAGTTGGCCTTAACTGGATAAACATCTTCATCCTCACGTCTACAGAGAAGGTAAGCAAAAAACATGAGAGATGGACAGGTTGCTTTGGGATGTCAGAAGAAATAAGAAGCTGGAATTACTGGCTCTCCAAAAACATTTCAACTTTGTGTTTTAAGTGTGTTTTACTGGGATAGAAATTGGGGGGTTTGTTGTTTTTTTCATTCAGTACTTTATAGATGTCACTCCTTTGTCCTCTTGTTTGTACAATGTCTGAGTGTAAGTTCTTCTGTAGGAATTCATCTTTCTTTCCCTGATTGCCTTTAAGATGCTATGTCTTTGGATTTTAACATTTGAATAAGATTTGTGTGTTGGTATGGATCTTGTTTGGTACACTTTTAGCTTTTAAGTATGATTTCGTATCTGTCATTAATTTTGCAAAATTCTCCATCATTAATTTTTCAAACATGTTGTCTACACCATTTTTCCCTCCTTTTCTTTCTTCACCTTCAATTATGCATACGTTATGTCATTTAATAACACACTGTAATTTTTGAATACTCTGCTATGTTCTCTCTCAGTGTTAGTTTTCTATCTCTCTCTCTCTGGCTCTTCCCACTCTATTTTCTCTATAATTAGTTTGGGTTATTTCCACTGACCTCTCTTCAGTTCCCCTGACTTTTTAGTTGTGTCAAGTGCACAAATGAACTCAGAGACACTCTTTGTCTGTTGCTCTGTTTTTATTTCTCACATTTCCATTTGCTTCTTTATGAGAGCTTTTATCGCTCTGCTGTAATGACTTATTTAATCTCACATGTCCTCAGCCTTTCACATTATATCCCTTAATATAGCAATCAAAGATACTTTATGTTCCTCATCTCATAATTCCAACACATGTGGCATGTCTGGGTTAGACTTCTGTGCATTATTTTCCTTCTCTGGAGTATTTTCTCCTGACTTTTCATATGTATCTGTTTTGTTGTTGTTGTTTGCTGAAACTTGGATATCTTGCAACGGATAGTGTATACTAAATATATGCCTGTGTTAACCATGAACGCATTTTTCCCTTCTGCTGGGAGTTTAGTGTAGGAATTTTAATTAATGTCAGAAATAGGATTCGATTTGAGGGGGCTTTGTTGTTATAATTAACCACACAGGATTCAGATTTCTCGTGTGCTCAGGTTGTACAATAACTTGCCAATAATTATTTTCGTAATGCCTGCTTCCCACTTAACTTTGGGTCTTCCCTTTAAACTGGCACCCAAAAAAATTCTGTCACCTGAATTCCTCTGCTATTTTTACTCAATGTTTGTTTGAAATCTGGTGGGGGATCAAAGGATACAGATTTCCCTTAATGTTATGATTAAGTCTTCATCTACGGTAGACACTGTCTTTGGACACCAGGAATGTGGCCTGCACAAGCACTCCTACCCCACCTCCAGTGCCTGCCTCCTGTGTTCCTGCCTCCAGTATATATCCTAACCCCACCCCAAGGGCTAGGGCTCCCTATTCTTTTCTTCATCAATGAAATTTAGCCATTTCCCTAAAACAAAAAGTCTCACTATTCTTCTCCTTACATATTAATTCTTTTATCCCACTGGGGAGAAGAATATGTTTTCAGTTTTGTTCTCCCCAATCTCCCCTGTGCATATCTGGTAAAGTGACTTTGCATAGAAAAAGCCTGATGCAAGACGCCCACATCCATGCAGCCTACAGTGTGTCCAGACTCTCATGCTAGCACGTACTCAGACATCAGCAATTGCTGAAAAATTTTTGCTGACCCTCCATACTGGTTTACAAGGCATCTGTGATGGCTGCGTGATGGCTGCCTGATGTCTGATGTAAACAAATGATGGTACTCTTTTTCTCCTTCTTGATAGATACCTGTCTCTTTTCATATCTGAGGTTGGCTAAATTCTATGATCAGGATTGTTTTATTTTTAAAGCTATGAATGCACAGTTGATCTAGTTTTGTCCTTATTGGAAGGGTGGGAATGGCATGCTCTCTAACTCTCTACATTTCTCCATTTAAACAAGAAGCTGAATATTTCACTCCTGAATTCCTCAATACTCTAAATTTAAGAATTGGGGTAATCTCAAAGAAATAGACATGATAGGGATTTTGGTAAGAATGGTGATTCTTTTAATTTACTGATGATTCTGTGCCCTTGAATATTTTTAGTAGAATAAGATACACTTGCCTGAGAAATAGGGCTAATATTTTGCAAGGTTTTAATAGAAAAAGCTGTGAGTCAGAACATGAAATTTTCCTTTAAAGGAGACGTTTGATCCTGCACAGAGAAAATGTATCTTTGATTTGACAAAGTCCAGGGTAAAGTCCCTGCCTGGAATATTGATATTCCAGTCTAATTTGCTCAGTATAAGTTGTAAAAGGAATTTTCATTGAGCAGAGCTTAGCTTTGTAAATGTTTACTCAGATTTTGAATGGGGCTTCTTCCAGGTTTCATGGAATCCAGAATCTGAATGCCCAAAAAGGATACAAGAATAAAGTCATTTCACTCTAGGGAGATAAACAAAGCAGCAAGATGGCCAGTTAGTGAAGGAAGAGAAAAAAACTCAGTAGTAGATTTGTCCTATAAATGTCAGAAGTTAGTATTTCTTATATCAGTTTTAAGGGTCTTCTTTTCTTTATTGTATTTTCTTTCCATTATATCCAGAATTCATAAAGTGTGGTTGCATGTGACAGCTTGGAGTTGGTTGCACCACAAAAAAGTAGGGGAGAAGCTGGAAAGTACACAATCAGGTGCCAAGATAGCTGTTAACAGAGGAAAGACAGACTTGGTCTCTTCACCACAGGGAAGCTGCAGGGACCCTAAAGCTGGTAATCAGCGGAGAGTTGACCAACGCTATTCTCATTGAAATACAAAGTAAAAAGGTTCAAATTTTTTCAAAGCAGAGTCACTAAAAATTTACAACCTTCTTTCTACCTCTGCATTGGCAGCATGGGCAGCTCAAGTAAGAGGGTTAATGTTTAAAGCAGTAATAATTTGTAAACAATTAGAATCTTCCAGTCTTCGGTAGAGTGAAGGTCTTAATGTCAGAGAGTGACTTTGCATACTTGGCAAAGACTTCCTGGGCTCAATTCAGTACCAGGATTCCATTTAAATTTTATATGCAAAGGGTAGCTATTTGTTAGTTTAAGAAGAACTAATACTTTGACTATAGGTATCATAATGTGAAAAATGTTTAGTTAGTATGTTCTGAGAAACAATACAATTTAGGAAATATATAGTTACAGTGTTAGAGTTAAAAGAAATCATTCCATTCATTTAATTTACTCCCTCATTTTAGAGATGAGTAAAATATACACCAGCAAGGCAATTTAACCGAGGTCATGTATCAGTAAGAAATTGTGAAATTAAAGTTAATTCAGTGAATGATGTACATTATGAAGTATACAACTTTGGTTTTAAAAAAAAAATAATGCCAGTTAAAAATATCTATTAGTCATCCTCAGTTGTGTGTGTGTATGTATTTACACACATGCATATATATGTGCACGTCACCATTTTTGTAATGGTGATAAATTAAAAATTATAAACAAAAATATTCAAATTACATATAATACATAGTATGACATTAACTATATACATTTCAGGAACAAAAATACTTGATCAGATCTTTGAAAGATATTAATAGAGACCATCTCAGAGTTTTCTCAGGAAAAAAAAAAACACACTGTCCTAAACCCTATCAGAAATGTTTATTTACTTCTATTTTGAATCATTTTACCAACATTTAACTCAATTCTTTGATTTTCGCTTTTCACCTTAGAGGTTGTCATCATCATTGCTTTGGGAAACCAGAACATACAATAAAAAACATACAAATGACAATGCCTGCTGCAGGACATTGCTCTCCTTTCTTTTTTTTGGGGGGGGGGTGGATGGGGAAGTAATACATGTTCTGAATCCTTACATCAGTTCAAAAAGAAAAATCTTTCGCTTTTATCATGTTTTTATACCTACAAACTAGTAATTTCTCATCTTTTACTCAACTCCGTTTTTCATCTTTGAATATTCCTTCAGAGACTACTATTTCTGAGCAATCTAGGTATTTCTTGCCAGGATTCATATTATGTTGATGACAATCCTGCTGGTAAGTGTTATCTAATAGCCTCTTCAAAAAAAAAAAACAAAAACAAAAACAAAAAAATACAAGTGGTAGTATTGTAATGCTATGTTTTAATAGCTGTACTTAGTTTTAAGGCTCAGTGGGCCAAATTTTCTGCAAAGCTTCAGTCCCAATCTGAAAGTGAACAAGTAGACTGTTAACTCTCTAATCTACTGGGTACCATTTGGTGTTCAGCTCCGTGGAAGATAACTGTTATAGTGCCACAGTCAAAGAACTGGTGAAGACTTAATAAATATTGTGGACTAAACTAAATTCAGCATTTTGAGAACTATAAGATGGTGAAATCATTCGGAAGATGCAACAAGACCAAACCGTAACTCAAACTGTGAGAATAGCATGGACATATAGATATGACTATAAGAGAATCATAAGTTAAATGTCCTATTCCTAGTCTTTATGGTTTAAATGAGTACAGTCTGTCTGCCAACCAAGACAAAGAAGGAACTGGAAAGCTCAGTCAGGGGATCTCCAGCTGTATAACCATGAACCATTTTGGCCTGGCATCATGGCTTTTAACAGGCACAACTTAGGGGAACATGTCAGTTGACAAAGAAGTGTAATAATAAAGCTAAATTTTGTTAATTTGCTCATTGGTGGATCAATTCTTGAAAAATCCTTAGGCTTAACTCATTTGGTAAATGAGCACATAATACAGTTGAATATCACATAACATTACTTTGGAGATTTGCTTGGTTGATTTGGCTTTTATTTATTTTTAATTTGCAATGTGGCTTTCTCATTTTATCCTTGAAACAATCAAAGTAAATATAGAGAGAATTTGATAGTAACTTAGTTATGTATGCTTTTCTTATCTCCTTCCCCCTACCAGACAAGGTGGCAAAACCAGCATTACAACTCAGGACACTGAGGATCACCCCTATGTGCTGTTGACAGACAGCACTGATCTTGGAAAACCATGTTAAAACTTCAATAATTTTCTGGGCCCTCCCTGGTGGTGCAGCAGGTTAAGCACAGCACTGAGAA
>NW_004567108.1:45622308-45735091 GCF_000260355.1 Condylura cristata | reverse complement strand
AAAAAAAAAAAAAGTCAACAATTTTCATTAAAATCATTTTCAATTATGGGTCTTTGGTAATGAATGAGGTATGGTGTGGAAATATATACCTGAAGAGGCATCAACATATACCTCTAAATCATATGGGGGGGGGGATATAATTTTAAAAATAAAACTATTGCTTAAATAGTGAAAGTATTTAGCCATAATTTTTTAAATGGATAACTGATTTTAGTTAAAAATAAACTTTACAATTTTTCTGGAGAAAAATACTGCTAAACGAAAACTCCACCAAATCAATGTGCTTTTCTTCACAATTTTATATTGTTATAGAGTAATACTATATTCAGGACAACGTCTTTAATAGTCATCATGAATTCTTTCCATTTTATATATCTTTACATTGTTAAGTATAATATCTGTAATTATTTCTTGGACATAATCACTCAGGATTCAACTTCAATTTGAAATTATCCAAAAATGAAACAGCAAATGCATCTCAATATAGAAAAAAAAAAGTGGAAGATTTTCTAAGGTGACAATATAATGGTTTTGGTCACTAAAACTTTGTGACTGATTTTAAAGTAAATGTTGCTCATCAGTCCCTATTCTTTAGACATTTCCTCCATCCTCACACTCATTTATACTCTCAGTTATTCTTGTACTATTGTTGATTATCTAAGAAAATTTCCTTTAGACCACTTTAAAATAACCCCTGTTTCTGTAACAATAAATGTAATTGACAATTATGGCACATTATTCACAGTTCAAAATATCTCTATCCAACAGAATATCCACAGTGCGACGAAGAACAACAACACAGAGTGTGAAAGCAATAAGACTCAGACTCCCTGGGCAAAACTGAAGGTTTAAGTGAGAGAGATGATCAGTGTGAGGGTGGGTCTGGGAGATAAAATAATCAAAAGAAAATTACATATGCTCCACAGGATAAAGACTGTATGTATATTACTCACCACTGGACTTATACAAACAGTTGAGTCAATAAATATTTGTTGAATTTTGTAACGAGAGCTACAAGCAGGAATCAAATTTCTCAAGTTGCTAGTCCTTAGTTTAATTGTTGCTAAGAAAAAGATATATGATATAGAACTTTTAGGAGGAGATTTTGCAATGTACTTTGCACTTTACAAAGCATCTTGTCTAAAGTATCTCCTCTAACCTTCTTTAGACCCTAATGAATAACCACAGTGAAAACTCCCATTTCCAGATACGCAATTTTATCAGGATCCTAAATTGTGATTACATTGTCAATCTTGTATCTTAGTTGATAATAGACAGTCAAGAAAGGAGGCAATCTGAGAAGAGATTATTTTCACTTTAACCAAAAAGAAACCCACATAATCAGTCATACAGGATAATCTTGAGTAATACTAAATGCGGATCCCCCAAAGTGCCATCACAAAATGTATCAACCTTTCCAAATTTCTTTTTAGTCTTTCCCCTAGGGGAGACACTGATGGATAATGGCATCAATAACTCACCTGAAGTAATTGCTTTCCAAGTCTCACCTACATAAAAGAATAACTGGGATTTTTAAAAATTTTTTTAAGAAAAAAGATATAAATTATTTTTAAAAATTGGTACAAGATTTTAAGTCTTTTCTGAAAAGAGGCAACTTCCAGGAGCCTGATGAGTATTTTTCATGAGGTGGACTCCCAGTTCTGGGACTCAAAACTGGCAGTGCATTTAGGTGGACTTTAAATTCCATATGTAATGAACTTTCCAGATACTCTCTGCCTTTCTAATAGCCAGGATCTGCTTCCAGTTTTGAATAAACACTAAACAACAATTCTGTAAAAACAGAACTTGGAACATCAATTAAAGACATCTGGTGAGTGTCAGTTTTATCCAATTCTATGGCATCCAAAAGAATCCTGCCACACAGAGGGCAATTTCATAAAAAAAAAACTAACAAATCCAAATGAGCAGAAAATACTTTAAATCTCTCCAAAGTGGTAGAAAGAAAATAATACAGCATACTTGGATACTGCAAATTTAATGCAATACACTACAAGGTACTATAGAATTCAATACATAAGTGATTTGACTAATAATGAAGAATTACAAGTTATTTAATCCAGATGAAAGACATAAAAATTCATGAGTTCATAGAATATCTAGATATTATAAAGATGCTTTAAAAATTTTTATAATCTCTTATTTAAAAATGTACTTCTATAACTGTAGATATTCTTATATGCCTCAACCTTTCTCTGTATCTTTACTTCCCACTTCTGGTTAGCATATAAGTGGTGGCACTGGTAAAAAATAAGTAAATAAATAAAATAGAGGAGTTGCTCAGATTATCGGTTCGGAAATTTACAAGTTAGCTACCTGGTAAATCCATTGATGACAAGGAATAGAATAGATCAAGATGTCATTCAAACGTAAATACACAATTTCATATATTTTTTTGAACTTCATTTTTTGTAACTGATAAATCTACAGTTAATACATGTGTGCAATCAATTAATAAATGCATAAATTAGGAAAATATATTCAAAATATTTGTATTTTGGGGGTATGTAATTAAGATAATTTAGAAACCACTGCACAATGAAAAGGAAATAGTTATAATAGCATATATACATGTTAATTCTAACAGTAAACATGAAACTTGAATGTTATATGCAGTTACTTCAATTAAAAAATAATTTTTAGGGCCCTCCTTGGTGGCACAGCGGGTTAAAGCGCAGCACTGGGAAACTAAAGCCACTTCAGCATGAGTTCGATCCCCAGCCCCGGAGGTGACCCACAAGGTGTGGCAGACCTCTCCTCACCCACCTGCTGCTCCGCTCAGCAGTGTACTTCATCACTCGGCCTGTTCTGCTCCCTACTCTGTCTCTGGTGAATCCTCTCACCCCCACATCTCTGGCCTGTACCACAGTTCTTATATGCATAACTTAAATATTTTTTAAAAATTAAATTACATTGGTTCCTTTATAATAATAGTCAGTAAAAAGCTAGATCAGTGATAACATTTCACAATACTTAAAAATGCCAGGGTTACTATTCTAAATATGAAGAATAAATCTGTTATTTTTAAATTTTCTTTTAAATTTAATTTTATTTTGTGTGCATGGAAAAACTGGGGTATAGGCTAGAAGTGTGTGTGGGTGTGGTGAGATGAGAGGATTCACCAGAGATAGGGAGGGGAGAATAAAAGTTGGATTTTACTGAATACACTGCTAAGGCGAGCAGAGGGCAGGACAAGAGAGGTCTACTGTGCCATGTGGGTCAGCACCCCAGCGCGGGTTATAAGTCAGGCCACAGTGATGATAGCACTAAGTCTTAAACCCTAGGATACCAGGAGACCCCTTTCCAATTATTTTCAACAGAAGCCATTAAAATTACATCTTTAACCTAAGGAAAATCATAACATGTGAATATTTCACTGGAGAAATGGCAAGGAAACTTGTATCATAGGTTACTGGAGTCACTATAAATGGTTCCTTCCCTCAGAGACTAATGGACTGAAGAGTGAATAGAATTAACACAGATTGCTAAAGGTCAAGGGCACAATGCTGACCACCATAGCAAATTAAACTATTTAATTAAAAGCAGAGTTGTTGTTCTAGCTCTTTTCCATAAAATCTCCTAGCAGCCTTAAAAAGAATGGTCTATATTAATAACTGTCTCTTTCTGTCTTAAATTGCTATGCTATGTAGGTAGAATGAAAAAAGACAAAACAAAACAAACAGATGTTTACAACTAATTACTGCCCTAGATTTAATGACTTCTTGAAAACATATTTGTGGCAGAAGGCAAGTTTAAATAGAGAAACAAGTTGATCCATTATAATTGGGAATAGTAAACAAAAGCAAAGCATCCTTTCTACATGGGATTTTCCTGTGAAGAAACTTATAATAGAGTATTACTTCATCAAGCCTCTCTGTACAAACCATGGCCTGGAAATAGAATGGTTTTATGTCAAAATTTGAAAATTTATATAACTGACATATAAACAAGACTTCTTCAGTCCCATTTAAGCAGAAGTCAGAACAGCAAGAGTTGCCCCCAGCTTCCAGAAAAGACAAAGACACTTCCAAAGTTTAGCACAGAGAGATCATTTATGCTCCGCCCTTTTGCTGCATGGACATCGAGCCAGAATTTGAGAATAAAGCAAATGTGATTGGAAGCAGTCAGCAGTATAAAATTCCCAAGCAGTCACACAAGAACTTTGACTAGACCTGAAAAAAAAAAATGTCAGTCCAATACAAGGTGATTTGAATTTTTTAGAAAACAAGTTAAGCTTTTATACTACAAAACCTAAGGGAGACTCTTTGGCTGCAGCTGAAGCTGTGTCCTGTTAGTAATAAAAACTCTAAGAAAAGGTTATATATTAGGTCAGGATTTGCTTTTCTTCTCTTTCATTTAGCAATTATTATTAAAATCAGAAAATCTAGAGTTTTTGAAGCAGGTACCATCTAAATGAACATTTAGTTTTATTTTATATTTTTTCATTTTTTTATCTTTTTTGATATAGTAGTACTTGTGGTCAGTTTTTATTAAATTGAATTACATTAGATTATAGTGCTGTGCATGATTTAGAGCCATAGCATCATCTCCTTCAGGCTTCTGTTACCACACCACACCAGCAAGCACCCATACACCTCCTCCATAATTCACTGGACCCCCTCACCCTATAATCCACACCCCCAGCTCCCTCTGGTAGCCTCAACCCTATATTCTGAATACTGGTTGACTTTTGTATGACCCTTTGTTTTGATTCACTGTAAGTGACACCGTCGGGTATCTTTCTCTTCTTGACTTGTTTCATTTAGTACAATCCCCTTTAGTTCCATCCATGTTTTACTTTCAGTGTCCTGATTTTTACAGAATTTTATCTGGATGACATGGTTTTTCCACCATTGGCCTGTTTCAGGAGCTAAATAAGATTCAAGGGATCAGAGATTATTTTTGTCCCAGCTTTGACTACAGTTTGGGAATCAAGAGAAAGAAAAGAACACAGGAAGTGTCTCTCACAAGCTTTGGAGTCTAGGACAGTGTTAAAAACACAACCTTTAGCTACTTTTGATGGTCCAACCATGGTATGTTAATATTCCCATGCTCTTTAGAATTGCGGAGTCAGTGTCTTGTTAAATGTTGCACAGCTGGAACCTGAAAGCGTCAGATTTTGAACTCAGTTCTATATGCTTGGAAAGCCCACATTTTCTTCAACTGAACCAAATTACCTCTTAGGCAAGTTGTTTCATCTCCCCAGGCCAGAAAGCCAATTTCCATATCAATAAAATAAAGGTTTGAGAAAGAATATCTTTTATCTTCCAACTATATGAAGTAGGAGTTGTATATCAGAAACATGACAAAATTTATAAACTCTATAATATTTGGTGAAAAAAACTTAATGAGGTAAATATTAATACTATTTATTCTCAAATAAATGATGGAGACAGGTGAAACTGTTATGTCAATCAGAAATGTAAAGCTTAAGTGATTTGCTTTCTGTCATTTTCACTTGATGTACTGAACATTGCAACTTCTGAATTTTTTAATTTGTAGTCATCTTTATTGTCGTGTAAATTTGTAAAGCACAAAGACAAAATTCTAAATACCATTTTTATAGTAATATATGATAAAGAATTTGTTTAAACATTTTAATTTAGGTCCATTTATTATAGTCTGCAATATAAGTTCATCCTAAAATAATGGTTAATAATAATGATATCTAAGTTACTTATTTTCAAATTAGGCAATAGCATAAGTACTTTACTTTCAATAATGAAATTTGTGTTATTTGAATTGTCCTGAATAATTTCACAAGATAATTACTAAATTTATAAATTATATATTTTGGCTTAGGAAATCAGTGTATATTGTCACATTATAATATCAAAAATAAGGGGATAGCTCCTTTATGAGCTGATATTTGGAAGTTTCTCATAAATCAACTAGATTAGGTCTTGCTTTGCTTATACATGATTAATAAAAGAATCTGTTTATGGCTGCTGTTTCCAAGTACTTCCCTTCCATAAAATTATGTGTTAATGGATAGTCGTATTCTAATATATGAAAATGAAATTAGAAATAATTGTCATTATATTTCACTCTCTCTTAAATCTTGAGTTCCAAAGGTTATATTAGAGGTCCTATATAGGAACTTTAAGATAGATTTGATGACTATAGCTTGGGGTCAAATTTGCAAAAATAATAATAATAATAATAATTTCAATGAAAATATTTCTTTTTGTAATCAACAATCTGACTGGGGAATAAATTTAATAAATAACTTGAATTTATCTATCTATTATATGGGTTAAAAATTGTTCTCCTGGGCTCTCCCTTGTGGTGGAGTGGGTTGAAGCACAACACTGAGAAGCTAAAGCCACTTCAGCATGAGTTGGATCCCCACCCCAGAGGTGATCTACATGGCATGGCAGACCTCTCTTGACCCACCTGCTGCTCCCCTCAGCAATGTTCTTCATCACTCGGCCTGTCCTGCTTCCCACTTTGTCTCTGGCGGATCCTCTCACCACCCCTGCACCTCTTGCCTATATCCCAGCTCTGTATGCATAAATAAATATATCTTTTAAAAAAATGTTCTCCTACTAAAAGCAATGTACAGATTTAATGATATTCCAATGAAAATTTCAATGACATTTTTCAAAGAAATAGAAAAAATACTGATGAAATTCATTTGGAGCCACAAAAATCCACAAATAGCCAAGGATCTTCTGAATAAGAAAGAAAGAAGAGAATGGAGGTATCACACTCCTAGACTTTAAACTACACTACAAAACCATAATAATTAAACAGTATGGTACAGGAACAAGAACAGACATACAAACATTCCAATGGAATGGAATAGAAAACCCAGATATAAATCCAAAGCTTTATGGGTAGCTAGTCTTTGATAAAAGAGAAAAGAATATGCAATGGAACAAAGAAAGTTTGTTCCACAAATGGCTAGGGCCAAAAAAAAAAAAAATGAAAGAAAGAAAAGAAAAGAACCTAGATTATTACCTTATACTATGATACTATGCACAAAAACCAACTCAAAATGGATAAAGAACTAGACATAAGACTTGAAACCATAATATATACAGAAGAAAATATTGATGAAACATTACACGACATATACCTCAGTAGCATCTTTAAATATACATCACCCAAAGCAAGGATAGCAAAGGAAAAGATAAACAGCTGTGACTACATCAAATTGAAGATCTTCTGTACAGCAAAAGAGACACTACACAAAACAGACACCCCACTGACAGGGAGAAAATTTTTGCACATAATACAAATGATAAAGGACTAATTACAAAGATATACAAAGAGCTCATGAAACTCAACAAATATAAAATTAACAACCCCATCCAAAAAAAATGGATGGAAAAGCTACAAAGACACTTCTCCAAAGAACTGTACATGGCCAACAGGCATATGGAAAAATGTTCAGCATCTCTTGTAATAAGAGAAATGTAAATCAAAACCACAATGAGATAACTCATACCAGTGACAATGGCACACCTTCAAAAAACTAGCAATAATAAATGTTGGCAAGGGTGTGGAGAAAAAGGAACTCTCCTACACTGCTGGTGGGAATACAAATTGGTGCAACCACTATGGAAAGCTGTGTGGAGATCACTCAGACTGCTAAAATTGGAGCTTCCATATAGTCCAGCAATTCCACTCCTAGGTATCTACCCAGAGGACACAAAAACATTCATTCAAAAGGACACCTGAACCTCTATGTTTATTGCTGCTCTATTTACAACAGGGAAGATGTGGAGTCAACACAAATGCCCAAAAATAGATGACCAGATCAATAAGATGTGGCATATATACACAATGAATATTACTCAGCAATCAAACAGGATAATCTCCTGTCATTTGCAGCAACATGGATGGAACTGGCAAAGATCATGCTTAGTGAAATAAGCCAGAAAGATAAAGAAAAATACCAGGTGGTTTCAACCATAGCAGGAGTGTAAGGGATCAGAGAAAAATATATGTGTGTGTGTGTGTGTAGTAATTGTCATAAAGTAAAAATGAACACCAACTAATAGCTATAAGCCAGAGACATTCTACAAGGGAGGAGAAGGGAACACTATCAAAATTGGGAGGGGACAATCATATGGGACTATGGCGATGGCACATGGGTGAAATGATGGTGGAAGTACACAGGGATTACAACTGAGATGAAAAAATGTACAAAAATGAAGATCTAATGTAAAAAATATATGTACATTTAAAAAAAAATTAAAAACTGTTCTCCAGACTCCAAGGACTTAAAACATCCCGACTTAACATCCTTAAACTTATATTCACCTTCTCCCCTTTTCCAATTTGTTTTCTTCAGCTCAGTGGAGGGACCACACTCATCCTGTGAGTACATCAGAAGCCCAGGAAGGTAGCCCAGGAAGCACCTCCAATCCTTTCCACTTCCCTAAGTCCCAAATATAATGCCTTACCAAATCCCTAAATTATTTTTACTATAATTTTTTCTTCAGTGTGTTCACTTGACTCTATCTCTCTACCACTGTTATTGATGAGTTAGTTATCTAGCTTTTGTTCATGACCTTGAAGTCACCACATGAAGTCACTGCATTTCACACTAACTGCCTGGGAGCACCTCTAAGCCTACTGGCTCAGGTCACAGTTGTCAATTATCTTTCCCAAGAAAAGACTTGCCTGACCTCCCTGACTAGGCAAATTTTATTACCTGTCATCCCTGTACTATGACATTTCTCTCAGCAGGTATTATGATTTATTTATTCATTCCTTCAACACACCATAATCTGCTAGGTGAAAGGCACTATGCTGATGATGAACAGTCATGAATAAATAAGCAAAGCCCCTGTCTTCAAGAAGTTTATATTCTAGCATGGAGAAATGTTAGAGATCATTACAAATGAGGACAGGTTGACAGAATCTTCCCCTATGGGAGGAAATATACTTGTAGGTTATTTTATTCTTGTTTGATTCTCTTGGGTGTCTCTCACAGGAAATGGTTGGGACCATGGCCGCTGGGACCACAGCTCAGATTCTTCCCTCTCAACCCATCACAGCTACAAATCACCCTCCCAAACTAGCCAAATATCATTTTAAGTATAAAGGTGGCTTGTTTCTATTTTCCTAGCTAAATTTTTCATGGGCCCTCCATGGGAGGAATTCAGGGCATTAATCATTCAGAGGGATACTGCACCAGGTCTTGAGTGTGAGGAGAAAAATATGAACACTGATTTAAGTGTGCATGAATAAATAATGTGATTGTCTAAAGATGGTCTTTTATTTTATTCCTCCTCTTTTGTATGCCGAGTTTTCATGATGACAGATACAAGACATACAGAGGCCGGCTGGGAGTAAGCGAGGCTGTTTTAACATTTAGAACACTCTCTTTGGATTTTCAAATGTCATAATGCCAAAGAAAAGCATTCCCAGACACTAAATCAAATTAATTCCTTAAACTTTTCTCATCAAAACAGGAAATATCCACCTCCCAGTGTATAACATTGGGTTCTATTATGACAAAGACTTACAGGGTGGGGGACGTTCTTAGACCAGTGCAAAATCAACTTTGGAAACTCTAAAATGACAAGATTGAAGAAGGCAAGAAGTCCAGCTCTCTGCTCTGATGAACAGTAATCTCCTGCTTAGAGACATTTAATTAAGTGGAAGCACTTTCTTTATGCCAGCAGATTTCAAGAAGCTATAAAGTAGTGAAATGAGAGCTCTACTATTTACACTGGGACAAACACAGACACCTCAAGTTCTCTTAATCTGAGAAGCATGAATCTCTCCACCTAGATGAAAATTTTTGCATTAAGCAAATATAAATAGGAAATCTGGCATCATTAAGTACTCGCAGTTCCTTAAAGTCACGGCTCATTTTAATCATTTGCTTTTAGAATATTTTCCTCCAAGAACAGGGAAATGTTTAATATATTTTTAATTACCAAAAATGTACTTTTGGCTTTCTATGTTTTTGTATCACATGTCTCTGAAATTTAATAAAAAAAAAGAAGTGTTATGCGAATGGTTTGCTTTCATATTTAATTTATAATAACAAAACCCAGTATGATGTGTTTGCAGTTTGGTAATCTGTATGCAGATCACCTCCTATTACAATGAGCAACTCTAAATGATGATAGAAGGAATTTCAGGCTCCAAGCCATGACCCTTTCCTTTATGCAATTATCCACACAGCCAAATACCAACAAGTAAAACAAATGAATTTGGACATTACCTCAGAGTTTGTTGAATTTCTTTGGTTGGTTATTTAACACAGGCAGAAAGCACTCAAAGATTTGGCACACATCTCATTTTTTAAGAAACCCTATTCGGCACCTTATACAACCTTCATACATTGCTAACCCCTGAAAGATTGCTGGTAATTCTCCAAAAAGAAAGAAAAATGACATTGGGCCATCACAATAGTCACTGCTTGTGACACAAAGCACTCCCATACTAGAGAAATGTGTTTGCTTTTGTGGTTTCTCTGATGCTTTCAAATGAATGTTCCTACGTCACAAGTACATCTGTTTGGATGTTTCCCCCCTTGGGTAAGTGAACAAAAGGACATGTTCTTAGAGCAAGCCTGATGGAAATTAACAATCTATTTTCTTCCCTGCCTTCTGTGCTTTGAATTTCTTGATTTGCTTGTACTTTCTTTCATCAGTTAACAGAAATTTAAGTGGTATCACTAATTTGGTACCTCAAAAGTACTAAATAAGTAGGAAGAGTTTTCACCTCCCCTGGGGCCCTCAGGGTATCCACGTGAAGCATATTTGAGGAAGAAGAGTTAAGAGACACATGCCAAGGAAGAAGGCTCATGGAAGTGAGGTCCCACTGACCACATTTTTTACACATTATTCCCTATGTACACAAAATTCTCAGTGATTGTTTGAAGTATGTGGTGATACAAGTTCCAATTGTCCTACCGGACATGCCAGAAAAGTCTGACATTAAAGACAGACATAAGTTCAGTTTTGATTTTTAATCATATATTTCCTACATGCATCCAAAGAGTAGAGTGTCTGATATCATGCCAGTAAACCTACACAAGTGAATGGTTAGGCATATAGAGAGTGGCTGACAGAGAATTCCCATCAAATTTCAAACCAGACCTCATAGACAAACAAGTCTTGTTAACAAGCTCTGCACGGAGAACTGAAAGTCCACCAAATGTCTCTACTAGCCTTACCAAGAGAGCACAGTATTAAAAAACAGCAGAAAAGTTACATGGATACATTTTTTAGAAAAGAATGAAAACATAAGTACTTACACTTTTGCTCCGAGAAAGCAAATCACAGGTATTTCTTTTCATGCTGGTGTTATAAGAAATTCAAACAGACAACAGTTGTTTCCAATGTCACTGCTCTCACTCCAACAATTATCCACTCAAAAGCCAACTGGCATGCTGAAGAAAAAGGGAAGGAAATGTTTAATCAAGTATATGATTAACATGTGCACATCGAAATGTGGTCTTAGACTAGGACAACAATTCTTAAATTATTCATCAGAATAGGCTAATGTGGTGCTGTGTTTAAACCAATAAAAGTACATACAAGCAACATTTCCAAAACAACTTTTATTAAATGTGAGCTAGAGATTTCAAGCACCATCTGTTTTGCATTGAATATTCAAGCCTACTTTTCTAGTGGCTAGAAAAAATAGGTATGGTGGCCACAGCCTGAAGTTCTATGTAAAAAATGAAATACCTGCTGAATAATGTTTGTGAAAATTCTGTAGAACAGCTAGGGAACCCTCAATTTTCCACTGGCGTAGCTTTGTCCACAGCTGGAGGTATCTTACCTACATCTAAAAGTCCGCTTACCACTGTCTTATGGCCTCCAGTTTTATGAGCCATAATCCAGAGTACACTGAAGCCATCCAAGGCTCTTCCAGAATTGTCGCAAATTCTCCACCCTCTTCGTTCCAACCAATTGTAAGAAAATGCTGGGAAAAATAGTCTAACTAGTGATTATTACTTCAAAGATTACGCCAGAGTATTTGTTCCTTGAATGGCATGGAAGCCTCACTACCTATCACATTCCACTGGGCAGTCTCTGGTTTAAGTTTGAAGAAAGAGCAAATAGAATAGCTGCATGTGGTTTTGTTCATTTCTGATATTCAGTTACATCAGGACAGGACTTACATATTCATAGGCATTTTCATGTGGGCTAAAGAGCCTTTCAGGCAAGAAGTCACTGTGAAGGAACAGAGATGATGCAAATGGGCTTGACCAAAACACAAAAACTGACATTATACATGTAGCCTGACATTGTGGGTGCAGACTGATTCTAACAACAGCATGTAGTGTATCTTTTGAAATTTCTCTAAGCTTCTCAAAAGCTTGTGTCTGAGCAACAGGGAAAAGAGAAACAATGAGAAGGCCTGAAGGAGTCATTTTACTAACATGAGTGCAGAGAAGTGTGTGTGTATGTATATATAACATATTCAAAAATTAAACTAAACAAAGTAATTATATTAATTTTATACCTAAAATGGTATGTATCATTATATTTATATATATATATATATATAGGAAATATATAGTATATCTATAATACATATATTTGCTGTCTATAACATCTCTAGATTTTATGGACATAAATAATATTATAGCTATTACACTTATTATAGATATATAGGAAATAAATATATCTATAAATTATACAGAAATAAAAAAGGAGGACTCCAGGGAAACAGTATTTAGTGGGGCCCCTCCCACAGCTGCAGCAGCCGAAACCAGTGGTCCCCTACATGGAGAGAGAGCCTCACCAAGCTCTCCAGCTACCTGTAAACGCAAATACACTAGGTTGAAAGACTGATGTTAAGCACATATAAGTTACTCTCTGCAGACATGAAAATAAAAAGGAGAAATGTTTAGAGAGGTTAGATATCTTCCAACTGCAAAGTACAGCTAGAAACAGACAAATAATTTCTTATTGTTAAGAATATCCCTAGATGCAACTGAGGACCCTGAAGGCACTGAGGGGTAAAGCCTTATGGTCTTGAGAGAAATCCTCGCCTGGTGAAAATGCAGAATCAAATGTCAGTTGCTAAGGTAAATGTGATTTCCTGAAGTGTATATGGCTTTTTTTAAGAGTACAGTTTGGAGGAGAGGCTCATTCATAAATCCTCAGCCCTTTTACAACTCTAGAAACTTAGTCACCTATACTAATGAATTATAATGCTGATCATTTTTTTTTAAGTCTTTAGAAGATGTGGAATTATTCACCAAGATCAACTAAAGAAGCAGACTCAAAATAATGTAAACTGTGAACTAAATATTCCATACTGGTGCAGGGGGTGGGGGAGGTTAGGGGGGCACTAAATATTGTGGATGTTTACACACTATTTGAGAAAAAGTCATTCAAAATATTTAATTATTCATTTAGTATTTAATGAGTATCCTTAAGGGCAACCATGGAAAAGTTAAGCCAGTGGGATAGTGATTCATTGGTTTTAAATAAACAAATCAGTTCAATCAGCCAAATGATGGATTGAGTTGCTGCCTTAATCATATTTGCCTTCATAGCGCTTAGAGGTCATTATTAAGGGATATGCTCACATAGAAATTTAGAAATTGTAGAAATTTGAATAGTCAGATGGAATGAATTGAAAACTGTTGGTGGGTTGACCTTTCTCATACTGAATATCTGGAGGCAGTTGACCTTGCTAAGAGAGGATGAAACTTGGAAGCAAACAGCTCAGGTTAAAATTTCCCCTGTGACATTCTGTGTAGTTTTAAGTAAGTCACTTAACCTCTCTCAGCTTTTCCCAGATCTGCAAATGGGTTAGAGCATGGTCATCCATCATGACTATCTTTTGTTCTTCTCTTAATATCAAATTGCAAGCAATAACAACAACCCATTCTTATTTTTCCCCTAAACGTGCCAAACTCCCTCAAATAAAACAGAATTGGGTAGATATACTGCTTTCAACGAAGCAGTTATGATTACTGCACCACTTAGGACCCCATGAGTAAACAGCACACTCATTATAGTCGTTTAGGGAAAGTTTAGCAAAAGAGACTACATAGGAAGATATGACTAGGACAGAGGAATCCACAAAGGATGGTATAGAGGCTGGAGCTAGTGGAAATGAAGTTTTACCACCCCAGCTGGAGAGATACAGAGAAGGATGGGTCATCAAACCCCATAAAGTGGGTTGCATGAACAAGGGAAATTATTTTCTGGGACACAGCTAGCCTCAGGTGACCCTAAAATGAAAGAGATGAAGAGATTATCATGATTGCATTCACAAATCCTTCTGATTCCAACTGGGATTCACCCCCTGGCCAAATGCAACAGAGTCAGAGTCCCAGAGCAAAGAAGCTGTGCTCCACACCCCACTGGTGAGTCTGCAAGGACAGAAAGTGCCCGGGGTGGAGCGGACCGAAACTGGAGAGGACAATGAGGAGCTGGGTTTTTCCCATCTGCAGTCTATGAAGAAGATTGCCTTTTTCTGCTTTGTCACGTCATCATAGGAAAAATATCTATTATGTACCTTCAATTTTCCCAATAATCCTGTGAAGTAGATATTGTTAATAAATTATCCTACTGCACAAAAGAAATCATTTTCAAGAGCTTAAGTAAATTGCCCAGTCAACAGCAGAATCAGATTTCTGACCTGATTTGTGTGACTCCAAAATTTGTGTTTTCTCTCATTATTCTGCTCAGCTGCCAATATCATGAACCAAGGTACTTTAATTATCAACAAGTGGTAACCTCTGCAAATATCAAAGCTATGCCTAAACCAAAGAAGGTTTGATAAAAAGACATTTATTCTTAGGAAGGCAGTTATCTCAGTTTCTACAAATTGCTCCCTCAGCTAAGATAGTAAGACAATAGAAATGTTTCTCCCTCCAAGTATGTTGAAAACCAGGTGAGAGAACGCTTCTAAGTGCAAATTCTTATGTTTCTTAAGAAGTGCAAACCTTGTTTCATAGCAGTAAAATTGCATTTCATTACCAAAGGAGTTCCCACATAAAAGTTAATTAGGAAGAAGAAGGAGTCAGCCACTTCAGGGAACACTTGACAAATAAAAACGAAAAGAAGATGTAGGCAAGGTAGATAGATGGTCCTGGAACATTTAGACACAGAGTCAGAGCTGGGGGAGCTGCATAAATTTCCCACTTTGATGTAAGAAGTAAGTAGTTCAGGCAAATTCTCTCCTAGAAAATGAGGATTAAATGGAAAGAAAAGCACTGAACTAGAGCATCAGAAGAAACATATCCTACATCCAGCACTGCATCTTCAACACAAGTTGTAGGAATCAGGATAACCCCTTCTTCCCTCCCTACCAGTTGCTTGCTTCTTTGTAAAGTGCACTTTACAGTATCTCCACAAGCCACTTCAGGCGGTTGTGGGAATTAGACAGTGTCTCAGAATGTTTTCTAGAAATTATCAAGTTCCCTGCAAATGCAAATTAATCCTATTCAAATGGGCTGATGCATGACGACACTGTATGAGTAGAAAAGTCTTCTAACCCCTTAATGTTCTTTATACATACATATACATATATACATAGATATATGCTATATATCTATGTGTGTGTATATATATATATATATAATCAGTTTATTTTTTTCATTTAAGGGGTTATATTTAAGAAAAGGAGAACTTTCATGCACTTTCAATTTTTACATTGTTTGAATATATTACAATGGACTAAAACATGTTTTTTGTCATCAAAGCAGTAAAGATATAATCATATAAACATATTTAATAAAAATGAGTGAAAATAAAAAAAAAGGCTTCTAAATTATCTGCAAATATAAGAGAGGCTATTCAATATATTTTACATATTTCAGAGAAATTTTCTATTCACCTCTTTTGGAACCAATTTTTTTCTCTGTACAGTAACTCAGTTTATGTTGTGACTCCTGAGTTCAAAAGTCACTCAGATGCACTAATTAAAAGACCACTGACATCTTGTATGTGCCAGGGACTGTACTAATCTCTCAGAGAAGCACCAGACTTTCCAGATTCAGGGAGAAGGGCTGTTTGGGTGCAATTATTTATGAATTGTTTATATTTATGAATTGATTAGTGTCTATTTTATCAGTATAGATTTTTCTAGGGCTACTTAAAATAGATGTCAAAGTAAAAGCAAAAGTAAAAAATAACTAGATATCACAACTTTTTTAATATCTTTTTTTAAAAGATTCATTTTATTTATGCATATAGAACTGAAGTACAAGCCAGAGGTGCAGGGGTGGTGAAAGGATCCACCAGACAGGGTGGGGATCAGAACAGACAGATGAATGAAGTACACTGCTGAGGGGAGCAGTGGGCGGGTCAGGAGAGGTCTGCTGCGCCCTGTGGGTCACCTCTAGGGCCTGGGATCAAACTCACACTGAAGCAGCTGCCAGCTGTGGCTAGCTTGAAATGCTGCGTCCTTACCTATTATGCCACCAGGAAGGGCCTTGATATCACACATTTTTTTAAGGAACTTGAGTCATTATAAAAGGCAATCCCAAAGGATCCTGAGATAAAAGGCAATCCCAAAGGATCCTGAGATAAAAACATTCTCTGTCTCAAGGGCCATCAATCAAAATAAGTGCAGGCAAGAAATTAAGAGGCAGCTATGCAAAACCTAAACATTTAAAGGTTAAAGGAAAGTAGCACAGAAGGGAATAAAAAACAGGAAAGAGAATCTTCATGGAAAAGTTTGCACTATTTCCATAGACCCTTAAGGCCATAGACCCGCTGGCCTTCTTCAGTGCCTTCCCATGCAGAAGATGAGTCACTCAGATGTTCATCTCAGTGTTCCACTGATGATTCTATGACAGAGACAAAGGGGAAAAGCCCCTGATATCCTTAGACCGTCAAAAGGTGTGAATTAAGAAAAAGGTGTCTTTTTGGTCCAGATCTATGGATGACCATAGAGGTTTTCTGCTATTAATATCATGCCCCTTTTCTCTAGAGGGCCCAAGATAGGCTATCTTTATGAGTTTCCATAGGAATTATGGGGTCTGAGCTTCAGAACGAGCTTGCGGTGGTAATGAGGAAATTGGGGTGCATCGTGGTATATAGCCTGAGCTCACAGAACCACCTGACGTGATGTGGAACTGAGACCGAGGCCTCTGTGTGCCTTTCCCATGCTCTGTCCAGCTGATGATAGCATCCTGTGCTCTGATAGCCCTCGAGCTCATTCTGTAAGGCCAAGAAGGGTTCAACACTTCAATTTTACTGGAGTCAAGTGTATTTGTAACACGAGGTAGGTTCCTACAGTCAGGCTGCAGCTTGTGCTCTGGAAGACCCTAGTGACCTCTCTGAGGGCCTTGCAGGGGTGAAAGGGATGTGTTTCAACCAGAGGAGCTAGGTGATCTATGATTTACATGTGGAAGACCACTTTATCTCAACCTCTATTCCCCAACATCAACCATCATCCTAGCCTGACTGGCTAATCCCTCTAACACAAGTGATATATTCATTTCCTCCACCTATGTCCAAGTGCAAATTCTTAAATTGTGTTCTATTCTTCATCACTCTGAATTTTTCTATTCTTCAAAGTCCAGCAAAAGCCCTTCCTTTAATGACAATTTACCTTGATACTCCGCATAGGTTTCTAGTTCTCTGAATTTCAACAATAAGGGTCATGTTATATCACCTATTATCTTCCATTTTTCAGGAGGTGTTTTATGGATTTAATCTTGCTTCCTCAACTGTGGATTGAAGGTTGCATTTTGAGGCCCTTTCTATACAGCTAATTGTATGATTATAGAATTCAAATTCCTAATGTTGAGAGGAATTCATTATCATTATTTGGCTTTTTCCATAGGGCTCAGGATGTTATTAAACACTGAATATCCACTTAAAATATAATTTAAAAAAAGAAATACAAATCCATTAAAATTAGCATTCTGATTTACAGTAGTTCAAAGCGGAGAAAATGATATCAAAATATGGAAAAGAGTCAAATGCAATATCTACAATGAAATAATGAAATGAAATAGTGAAATTAAAAATCTCAAGCCTTATTTCACTTATCTAAAAGTTAACAAAGTTTAGGTTTTTAAAGATAAAATACTTAGCAATCATGTATATATGATTGCATTTCATATATTGCTTAGCTTCAAAATGATTTGAAAAAGAACTAGACAGCAGCCCCACTTAGAAGAGCCCCAAGAATCCATATACAACATGCCCATAGATGAACTCAACATCTTTCTTTCTTTTTTCAAAATATATCCAGCATCTTCTCTAGGGGTGCTACCACTCAATTCCTATCACCTTTATTCCCACCCACGCTACACCACTAGTGATTATGTCCAGTTGGAGAAATATCTCTCTTCTTGTTGGCAAATATTTCTCATCTCCATCCTTTTAAACACCACTACTCTCTCCTTCAGATTCTATCTACTTCATCCAGTAACTTCCACGAGGCATCTTTGCCTACTTATTGCTCTGTATACCATAGTGCAGTCATTTGATACAATGAACCACCTGCAGCTCCCCAAACACTACATGCTGTTCCCTCCTCTGTGTCTTATTTTTTCTTTTTCCCTCTTCCCCATATCCACTTCCTTTCATCTTACTTCCTGTTTCAACACTCAGCTCACATGACACCTCCTCTTCAATTTCTGATTCTTCCAAAATCTTCAGCAACCCTCTCCAGTTTGAACCAAACTGGTCAGTTTGAACCGATGTCCTTTTTTTCCCTCCCATAATGCCTCTGAATGCCCCCGATGACATTTACCTGAGGTTGCCTTATACCCAGATGTACACCCAATGGAATTTTTACCAACTCATATTGAACTGATCTGTTTACCAATGTCTCAGTGCCACTGCTACCCTGCATTTAAGTCTCTTTAAGGTAGAAAACATTTCATGTTTGTTTATACAACCACAACATAACATATGTTCAGTAAATTTTTACTGAATTCTGCCAAATTGATCTGCTTCCCTTGACTAGAATTATGAGGAGGCAGGCACATTTTGTCACTAGACTAAAAAGAATCCAATATTTTCCTTTGTAGTTTATACCCATATAAACTATCATTTTATTCCCTTCTCCCAATGACAACAGCAGTCCTTCTTATTCATTCACCAGACATTTACTGGGCACTTGTGGTATGTGGTGAACTGCACTGAGGTCCAGGGATGCAAAGATAAAAATCTCTCCACAAGGAGCTGAGAAACAACTAAGGAACAGTACACGCGCTAAGTGCTGTGACAGAGTCAGAATAGCTGGTGTGGGACCCAGAGGAGAGAGAAGTGATTCATACACCTAATGGCTTCAAAGCCTGTTCTGAGTTTTTCTTCTTTTGTGAACATTTTGCATTTAGTTATTCAAATGCCATTTCATACACTGATGTTTTCCCCAAGTAAAAAAGTGGAGTCTGGCAGGTCCTTCCTTCTCTTCTGTGCACCAGTGAGACCTCTGCCCCTGTGGAAAAGTGCTCTGAAATGCCTGTTGAATGAATAATGTGCAGGCAGTCACACTTACATAAGGGAACACAAGTCACTTTTAATTTCAGTACAAATTTATTATAAAATAATTAATATTTTGAGAAATAAATACACCATTTGGCGCCCAATGTAGCCCATTCTTCTCTTTCAAGGGTACATAGATGCCAAAATACCCACTCTTTTAACACTCACCTTGACCAGTATTTCAAAATAGTCCAGCTGAGTCACTTAGCAGCAAATAAATGACCTTTCTTTCCAGGATTCCATGCTTTGTGATCGCCCCCCCCACCTGAAATAATTGCAACTCCCTAAAACACAACTTCATCCTACACAAAAGGCCAAGGACTTTCCACAAATGTAGGGTCTCTCATAACTGTAGGGTCTGTTACTTGAAAATATCTTGCTCTGGTTTTGCTTCCTGCTGCACTGAAGAATTACAACAGAAGCTTCTTTTCAACAAGTTTCCTAAGCACATCCCTCCCACTGCCTCATTATGGTGCCCTTCCAGGCAGTGGGAGTTGACTAGAGCAGTTTTGTCCTGGGAATCATAGGAACGCGTGGCGCAGAGACTGCTGGCCTGAAGCCCAAGATGGAGGGAGCCTCCAGCATGTGGCATTGCCAGTTAAGTTATAACAAACCCATTGAGAGCCTCAAGAAGAAAACCCTGACTCATCATGTAGGTAAACAACATGATGGCAAGACAATTCCCACAACATTGATGGCTTAAGGGCCCACTACCTACAAAGGAAGGTGGAATTTACTGAGGCATTGAGTTCTTTACTTTTTCAATACTTTTCTGTCCCATATCAGACTAAAGTGAAGTTTACCATTTGAGTACTTTTAAATGCACGCCGTAGTCAAAGGACAATGTCATTGAAAGCTGAGATATATGCAGACTATAGTTTATAAATCAGTTATTGAAGATCATAAGCAACACTTTCCATCATGGGAAATTTCTAAAAGTTCAGTTATAAAATATCTCTCCAGCTAAAATAAACATCAGGTATACACACACACAGACATGTATATGTGTACGTATACGTATACGTATATGTATATGTATACGTATATGTGTATATATATATATATAGAGAGAGAGAGAGAGAGAGATCTAGATAAGTAGATAGATAAGTCTATCCTTCTACTAGATAGACAGGTAGATATATCTAGCTAATAGACAGACAGATTGGAGAGACAAGAGGCAAAAAAGGAAGAGAGCTAAGGAAAAGAGGAAGAATGCAAAGAAGAGAAGCCCTGTTACAGATCTTGGACTCTCATGCACAGCATTTTTAATCTGAGCTAAGGAGCAAAATTATCACCTCACCTCTAAGCTATCCTGAGCTATAACCTTTCAGAAGTTCAGACAGATCTTAGATAAGCAGGCATATAAAAAGTTTTTTCTAATAAAGCTTCAATAGAACCTCTGTTATCCAAGCATCAAGTAACTCAGTACCCTTGAGCTATCTATCACTTCTCCCTGATTAACAATTGCTATCCCAGGAATCACTACCTGCAGGCTATACAAATGAAAGTAAAACAAGTCATAAAATAAAAAAGCTCAATGTTAATTAAAAGACACATAAACAAGAAAATTAACACAACCAAGAAACCGAAGACTAGGAGTAAAAACCAAACTCTGTCAGTTCTCTACCCCTTAGGAAGAGACAACCCATTAGCATCCTTGTAGGAAAGTGGCCCACTGTGCAGGCATCATTAACCGCAGACAGTGGAAATTCTACATGCTCCTTAGTTAGAGTTGGAGGCAAGGAACAAAATTTTAGTCAATTATAAAAAGCATTTTTTAATGTTAAAATTAAAATAGTAAAGAAGTTGGGGGGAAATCGATCTTTTTCTTCTATTCAAGAGTTTTATTTTTTTACCATCTCATGGTAAATTCAAAACAAAAGTCCAGCTCCATTAAGGCAGAAGTTATAAAAATGATTCAGCTATGAGACAGTCATTTCCAACATACTCTTTCTCTTGTATTCAGGCTATTTGAGGGAGATAAAATCCAGCTAGTGGCCTGTACCCCAGTTCTGTATCCATTAATAAATAAATCTTAAAAGAAAAAAAAGAAAAAGAAAAGAAAGAAAGAAACACAAAGGAAAACAGTAAAATGAATTAGTGGAATATTGTGAGTTTTGAAATTAGTCATACCTGCATTTGAATTCTCTTTTACCACTTCCTGATTCTGTGGCCTTAAGGAAGTTATTTAACCCTCTTGACTGCCCAACTCACTGTGATTATAAAGGCAGATAGCGGAGCCCACACCGTCTAGGCTCTGAAGTGCCCATACACACTAATTGTTGTGCCTGATCTGAGGAGGCTTTCTTAAATGTTAACTTCATTTACTTTTCTTTACCCTATGTGAGTAAGCAAGTACTGGTTTGGTTTGGATGTTTTATATGTGTGTGTATATACATATATGCGTGTGTGTGTATTTATTACATTATTCTTCATTTTGTACATTTTTTCATCTCAGCTGTATTCCCCGTGGTTTGGATTTTTTAAGGGATCAGATTTTAGTGATGTTGCAAAAATGGCTTCATTAAAAGTGATTTCTTCCCAGGATCACTGTTCTGCAACTGCTCGGACACATAATGAGAGGAACCCAGTACAATACTTAACCTTTCATTTCTAGGCCCAGACCTACGCTTTTCTCTGGTCTTCTGCAAGGTCAAATGAACATTGCAAACCTTACAGTCAGAAGTTTGAAATCCTTTTTACTCTGACCCTGCCTTATTCAATGCTCATTGAATGTCCTTCAAAATGAACACTCATTTTTTCCAAGAACTTAACTGTAACTCCCACTCTTGGCTGTTAGCACTAAGCAGTTACGAAGTTTCTCAGCAAATCTGAATCTGAAGGCACAGAAGGGACAAGCAGAAAACCTTGACACGCAGAAGAAAACTCATCTCTGTTTGCCATGATTCCCAGGATTACCAAGAGCTGTTCAGAACGTGGCCACTCTAATTGGAATCTATGGTGACTCACTGCCATTCATGTGGTACCCATCTGGCACATGAAATTAGGTTTTGTTCCCTCTTCATTCATAATGGTGATGAGGGATGGAGGTTCACTACAATAAACCCCCTTAAAGATTATTTTGCTAATAGATGAATTTCTTTGTAAATTGGAATATGAAGTTTCCTTTCTAAGGTTCTGGCTATCTTTTTGTCACCCAATGGTTTAGGAAACCAGAGCTTTGTCTAAAAGTCTCTTTAATTCACTGAAGAAGCAATAAAAGCTCAAGCACATATGTTGTAAAATAAAGCCAGATTTTAAGGTCTGAACTTTAAATAGCCAGAAGAAAGAAAATTGAGATTAAAGGGTTTTTAAATTTTTAGTTCATGGAGAGGATTATACTAAGCAAAATAAGCCAGAAGAAGAAAGACAAATACTGAAAGGTGTTGCTTATATGTGGAATATAAACAAGTCAAACAAAGGGTCAGATAAAGCCAAACAAATAACAAAGCCTAGAACTCTGGCTATTGAGCTGAGACAACCAAAGTGTGGAAGATTGGGAAGATGAGATCCAGGTGGGGAAGGAGCAGAACAGACCATGGTGGAGGACTGTTGTGCTTTTATGATGCAATGATAGCAATGCCTGAAGGGAGGGACACATCCTATATTTCTAAAATACAAACAGTGTAAACCAGTGTTATCTTAAATAATACTAGGTGTTACCACAAAAAGTAATTCCCAGGTCATCAAAAATGTCATCAAGATGATACCCTACCACGACATGCCACACTAAACCACAGCAAAGACATTGTCATTGATCATTCTAGTCTTGAGCATTACTTGAAAAAAGAGACCATTCCATTTGGCCACTGCAATAGCTTAGTAAACTCGGGAGGGACAGGACACATATTTAGCAGAAAGCACGCTATTGTAATATTTCAGATCTACAGATTTTTATCGTAATTACTATTAATTACTATTAAGTGAGCTGCCTATCTCAGTTTCCTTATCTTTAAACCAGAACCATAATGTCCTATTTCAGATCACTGTTGACAGGAATGCAGAACTCATGGAGGGAAAGGGCTGAAAACAGTGACAACATAGCAAATGTGAGGTGCCATTATCTTCATATCTATTTAACCCTAAGAAACTATACAATAATGTGCAATGAATATGTAATTGAGACCACTGTTTTGAAACTACTACTCCGACATGGTTTAAGTAGCTGTAAGTAAATCATGTTTATCTGTAGGTATCCCACTTAGATTCAATTATTTTAGCCTGGCCTCTCTGAGGGAGAACAGAGAAGACTAAAGCACGAGAAGAGCTGAGGAGAAAAAATTCATTTTAGACTTCCAAACATAGCCTCTGGATTTCTTCACAGTAAAATAGGGCAGCAGCATTAATTTAGGTAAAAGGGGAGTCAAGTTTAGCATCCAAAATGTTCATTCAAGGACCACATAAATCTGAAGGAACTCTCAAACATCCCTAACAGGGGAAGGGAAACTAGGAGATAGTTGTGGATAAGTTGATGGCATGATGATCTGGAAAAGGGATAAAATATAAATAGTACAAAATTTCTAGACAGGTATATGGTAATTACATCAAAAGTCTGATAAACACACATGTTCTTTGAACCAGCATAAGAAAAGATATACAGATGGGCTCAAAGCATTGTTCATAGTAGGTAAAATGATGAACAAATACCCCAAAATAGAGGATTATCTAAATTAATATTAATATAAAAATGCAGTGTAATATTATGAAACAATGAGAGATAAAGATATATATATATATATATGTATATATATATTCATGCTAAACTGTTGTGAAAATCATGTGCTATAAAACTACTTTGAGTATATCCTGTTTCTATACTATGAGATATACACATAGAAAATAATCCAGAAAGACATCAACACACAACAAGAAAATCATGGATAGTTTTTTTCCATTTGCTTATGTTTCTACTATAATCTTATTTTTCTACCAAAAAAAAGTGATAACTGCATTACAAAATTCTTAATTATTAAAAAAAATGTATTGTGATAGCATATTGTTGAATATGTACCCAGAACAATCCCAGTCAAGAGGAATTAAGAATATATCTATATTAACAGACACTGAAAAAGAAAAACACATTTGTTATGTAACAGCTTTTTGCCAGCCATGGTGTTGTTAGTTTATAGCTAGTATTCCACTTAGCTCTTCACACTCTGCATAGTAGCTGAAATTTCTCCCATTCTGCAGATGACAGAACCAAGTCCAACATACATTGATTTCTCCAAAGTGTCACACGTAACAAGTAGGAGACATAAGATGCAAACCTCTATCTTCGAAGCTGTAAGTTTTATGCCTTTTCTGAAAGGCTGTGAAGATGAATCTGTAGCAGTTAGAGGGGGATACCTGGAGGTGAAGTGGACTTGTGAACCAGACTGCATTGTTGGAAGTGTGGCCTTACACTTCTGGCATTCCTTTGACTCAGTCTCTTCCCTGATAAATTGGGGGTGATCGTAGTACCTGCCTCATGGTTTGTAAGGATTGATATCAGTTCAGATAGGCAAAGAACTGACATATGGTAATCCTCAGTAAATTTTTATTATTATTTGCTGGGGATTTTATGCACTATTCTCTACAGCTAGTCTGTCTATTTCCTGCCTACCTTGTCTGTAGCTTTTCCCCTGCCTGTTCCATAAAGCTGCAAGTCTGATCCTAGTCCAGCAGATGGGCCCCTATTGGCTGCCAGAGGTCAGTTACATGCCCAGCTGCCTGGGAGGCCAAAGTGCCCATGCTCAGGATCTGTTTGCTCTGCTCTGCCAGTCTGTGGGCACCACCTACAAGCCTCTGGGGGACCCTGGTTGTGCCAACTTACTGCTTGTCATCCTTCTTTTAGTACATTGTCCACCTGCGAACTGGCAAAAATGCTCTTTTTTCTCTACCAGTGTTATCTGTCCCTCCTTTCAGAACAGATCCTGTTTTCAGATTCAGGCAGCACCACATCTGAAAATTCTCCCCTTTGGACCCAGCACTGTCCACTGAGCTTCTGCTCACTTTCAGATGGAGAGGAAAAAGAAAGCTTGTCAAGTGAGAGCTGTAGGCCCTCCAGTGTCCAGAGCACCCTGAAAAGACAGTGCAGGGTAAAAACTATAAACACACTCATTTTAAAAATTAGACAAACTGCACAATATTTATCTCATACTACTAAATTAAGTATCTCCAAACGTAGTATGATTCTGTATAAAGAAATTACATCCAAGTGTTTCAAGACAAGGCTGCATTCTGAATCCTAAGCCTTTCTGCCAAAATATATTCACTGATTCTGTACATTTCATCAGACTTATCTTGCCAAAGGCAGGATTTGTAGTGTTGACAACTGATTGGAAATCACCTGCAGCTCTTTCATCGCTTTGGCCATCTTATGTTAATAAGTGCTTAACATAGCCTCAGAAGTTCAAATCCTTCCCAATTACCTTTAATGCTACAGGCACCTCTCTCATGGAAACAGGGAGTATTTTCAGCAGCACAAGGCTAAGCAGAAAAAATAAAATATTCTGGTGTTTCAAAGGAGAGGTTTCCCAAAGTTGCTAATGCCCTATAAACAAAACAATATGTTTTGGCTTCTCCATTCCTCTAAAGCTTCCTGCCCTTTGCTGTGAAATTCCTAAAATTAGCATTTTCATTTTGCATTTGAAGATGAATACTTTGTATCTACACTACACCTCTCACCCAAAGTTCTCAAAATTGCTTTAATACAACATTTCACAACATGGAAGCTGCTACTCAAATTTCAAAGAAAATGAAAGGGGACAAAACCTTTCCTTTCATTAATATACCTGGGCACAAGATGCATATAGTAGATATTATATTGGAAGAAGCTGCTGTCAGATAACTGCATTTTGTTCCTGTCTGGTTCTTAGCAGGACTCAATAAATATTAAGGATAAAAAGTCAAGTATGTGTTGAGCATCTCCTAATGGTACAACAGCTCAAGAATGTATTATAGGGAGGAAAAAATGCATACCACATAAATCACTTTAAACACTATCTTGTTCAGAGAACAAGGCTGATGCTAAAAACAATTATAGAACACTATATCTATAATTAGAACTTAATAAATTACTTGATACTGCTAATAATTTCAGATTTAAATTACAAAAAGAAAAATGAGAATGGCTATTGTAAGCTAAGGACAT
Organism: Condylura cristata; assembly: GCF_000260355.1. Lineage (NCBI taxonomy): Eukaryota > Metazoa > Chordata > Mammalia > Eulipotyphla > Talpidae > Condylura > Condylura cristata. The sequence goes on along the minus strand of NW_004567108.1, from coordinate 45,708,550 downwards.
GAAAAAAACAAAGATATAGTTATGTGATAGTTTCCAAGCAGACCTTTAAAAGTAGGTCAGTGTATGGATAGGCCGAAAATAAAGGAACTCTTCTTTTATGACTGGAAGGAACAGCATAAGGGAAATAGAGATGAGGTCATTGAAGAAAGGACAGTGACTAGTGAAGATGTATTTGATGGGGGAAGATGGTAAGTAAAGAAGGAGGAAAGAATCTTCTCAACCAGAAAAAAGAATGTTTACAGGGAGTAGAGGGATATATCCTGGAGTCATGATGTGGAAAGGATATTATGGGATGACATTAAGTATCTTTTGGGCTTGATCTAGTAGGGAATCAGGAAGACTCTTAGCAGGTGAATGATATGACAGCATGATGCTTTAAGAAGATGAAAATACAGGAGGTGATCACTGATGGTTTGTTTCCTTACAGATGTCCAGACTTTGCAGTACATATTAGAAAGGCTCAGTTCTCCTTTCTTGTTATTTCTGAAATCTTTAGTCATTATAAAGAAATTCAGTAACTCAGTTTAAATAAGACACAAACATGTGTTATTGTTATAAGAACTAAATTAGATTATGTATGAGAAGTGATTTATAGAAAGCACTTTGAAAATATCAATTCTTTTCCCAATAAACTGTTTCAATATTCTACAAACATTCAAAGATGAGTTATAAATGAGATTTAGACAAAGTTGTTACGAGAGTACTCAGAGTTATAGAACAATCAAAGTTTTGTGTTTAATGAATCAATGGTCTGATCTTATTTCAGTGTAATCAAAATATTCCTAGGACTATTGTTCATTCCAAAAGATTTCATTAACAAATGAGTCTAATGAATTTTGACATTACATTTCAAAGGAATAAGTCTTGACAGTATCTCTATCACAATGAGATTCAGGTTAAAAAAAATAATTAGAATAAGTATAGCGTTTCCATCAATTCATTTATTCTTTCAATATTAATTGAGCACCAGAACCATTCTTCTGGGCATTAAGAATATAGCCATAGGCCCATAGGGTTAAAGCACTGCACTAAGAAGCTTAAGCCATTTCCGCATGAGTTCAATCCCCGCCTGCCCCGGAGGTGACCACATGGCACCTCCTGACACGCCCGCTGCTCCCCTCAGCAGTGTACTTCTTCTATCTGCCTGTTCTGCTCCCCTCTCTGTCTCTGGTGAATCCTCTCACCCTCCACATCTCTGGCCTGTACCCCAGTTCTGTATGAATAAATAAAATCTTAAAAAAAAGAAAATTATTTAAAAAAAAAAGAATATAGCCATATTCTTTTTTATAAAATCTTAAAAAAAAGAAAATTATTAAAAAAAAAAGAATATAGCCATAAACTAAAAACAAAGTCCCTACTAGTACACTTAGCTTGTATTCTAAAGGAATACAATCAGTTGACATATAACTAAAAGAAATAAATAAGTGGTGGATAAAATATGTTTGCAATCTTACATAGAATAACCAACGGGGATTCTCTGATAAGATAACTTTTAAGTAAAAACTTGAAAATAGCACTAGAGAGAGATTTGTGTTTGGCTTTGCCCTGGTGTGTTTGAAGAACATTCAGGGGCTGGGGTTCAGTCAGCAAAGGAGAGACGATTTAAAATAAATTCACATAGCTAAGGTGGAGCTGGGCCTTTGGAAGACAAACTATAACAAATCCCTGGGCACATGGTGGCTAGTGGATCAGAAGCTCATAGCAACCCAGTAACTGGGCCTTGGAGAGCACAGAAGTCACGGGAGAGAAGCTGACCGGGCAACCAGGTTTGATTCTTCCTGATGGCTGATTTTTATTGACTCTCTCCAACACCTACTCTCCCATGTAGCAAAAAAAAAAAAAAACATGCCTCAATTTACTGGGCTTTCCTTTATTTCCCTCTGCAAATAAAGCCTTGTTTTTTTTTGTTTGTTTGTTTGTTTTGGTTTTTTTTTTTTTTTCAAACAAATGGAAGGGTTACAGCAACTCTGCATTGAGTAACTTTGTGTCATTTTCCAACAACATGTGCACACTTCATGCCTGTGTCACATTTAATTAAGGTGTGTTCATTCTTTCTTTTTTTAGACATAATGATATAAAAACCTGAATAGACTATAGTATATCATAAATATAATTTTTAAATGCATGGAGAAGCCAAAACCTGTGACTCTTTATCATGATATTTACTTTATTTGTGGTGGTATGGAAACTGACCTGCACTATCTCTGAGGTGTGCCTGTAAATTAAAATTGCAACCATTTTATCACTTTGTGTATCATCAATGTGTCCAAGTGCACATTGGACACATTGGACTAGCTCCAGTAACAGGCCACCCTTTGAGACCCACTATCCTAAACCTGGCAGGACACTTTCCAGCATACAGGAGGTGCCAGCAAGGGCATAAGGTACCAACATGAACAGGTGGTGTCTGCAGGAAACCCACCTCACCCAACCTGGACAGCCAGTGATGAACACGAAAAGGAAGAGGAACAGACAACTGGAGATTTATAAATTAATACCAGAATTCTAAGACCCGCCCCTCTCCACCTATGAATTTCAACTGAAGTGGTTAGATTCTTATTTTCATTGACTTGCTAGAAGAAAGCCATGTACTAGAAAACTCCATCTAAAGTCAAAAAGACACCACCAGGAAACTTCAAGCCTCCTTCCCTGAAAGCAAAGTATTCTTCTTAACTAGCATTAATGGCCTGGTCCCCAGTCTGCTCCCTTTCACACTAGGGCCTTTATACTTCAAGTCATTGATAAGGAATTCCTAATGACACATAGTCCCTCATTTCCCTGAGTCAACAGAAGATTGGCATACTTTTGAAATATTCAAGGCATCGTTATGTCATTGTTTTCTCTCTGGGTAAAGATAAGAATTTTGGGAAAGCTTCTAATTGACAAATTTGGCATCCAACTAAACAACACAACACTAGAATTCTGTCCACATTTCACTCTATCAAACTACCTACTGTTGCATGACATTAAATTAAACAGAGGGACACCATGATAGTAACACCACAGGATGGGAAATGTCACTGTCATCTTATGGCAATTTCCCCAGAATCACTCCAGTCTGGGATCTCATTTATCCTACAGTGCAGTTTTGGCATTGTGTTTTTTATTTCCTGAGATATGTTTAGAGATGACTGCACTTATACTGGCAGATGAGACACAGAGCTAAAAGGAAAGGAAGAAAGAAGGGTGGTAGCACTGGAGAAAGAAAGAGAAAGAAAAGGAGGAGGAGAGAGGAAAGGAAAAGGAGAGACCATAATTACAGGCATAAATTGGTTGTGTTTTTAATTATCTTGTACCTAATGAAGTATTTGCTTTAAGTAGGGAACTTCCCTACAATAATTACCTTACTTGAGAATTTAATAAAAGCTGCTGTAACATGATCAGAAAACTTGCTTAGAAAAATAAATTACTTATTTGCAAGTATTTTTTTTTACTTTTGCAGATATAAGGGAAAATACATTCAAATCAAGAAAATGCACAGTTGCTCAAAGTATTATTTCCTTCAACATCAATTGCAAGTGCAAATTTTGAGATTCCCACTTAGAATCCACCAATGTCAAAGTAGTTTCTGAGGTGGAAAACAAAATAATACCACTGGTTTACTTAACTACTCAACAGATGTACCCAATCTGATGTTAACCTACAGCATGAAGTTTTAATGAAATTGCTGTTTGTGATAAGTTCTAGCAACTTTCAGGGGTGGTTTAAAATTCAGTAATTCCAGCAACAGAAACTATTGCTCAATTTACTTTAAAAGGAGACATTTCTTTAGTTAAAAAAAACTTTTTAAACACGTTTTAAAAAATACAACCTAGTAAAACTACAGTAGCAAATTTAACATTTGAAAATAGCTAAACAACAAACATACATAACAAATATATCAGACTCTTAAAACGGGGAACAAAACTGGATTCCAAAAGGCAGGAATTGCATTACTGAGCACGTGAGCACTTGCACTAAGTGGCGAGTCAGGGAGGATTAGTCATCTGCCTCAGTGGCCCAGATGACCAGTGTCACTTTGTTGCTTCTAAAGGCTGCATTTCGAATCCATGACATTCGTCACTGCCTGGAGGTCCAGCCGCTGCATGTGGATCGAAAATCCAAGTGGCACAGAAACAGCTGGCAACACTCGGGCCAGACCGCAGCAGGGGGAAGCAAGAGCCTAGCGCCCCGCCTTCCCTCTACTTCAACCCTCAAGTCACAGCTCAGAGGAGCCCCCCCAGCACTGAGGAGCTGGGCACTAAGGAAACGCTGCACTTACTGGAGCTCCAGGCACTCTGGGAACCATTCAGTGAGAGCCTGTTGCAGCCTGGGAGCCCTTTCTCACAGAGCCTGGTGCAGTGGGATGACTGGGCACTGGTCAGTTCTAGCCAGGTCAGGCAAGAGGAACCAGAGTGAAGCGACTCCATTTTAAGAATAGGATCCCCATAGCAGGGATCAGGCCAGCTCCACCAGGTCTCTATGGTGTCTGGTCTCCACATTGTCCCCAGGGAAAGCTAACCCCTTTCTATTGGGTTTGCTACCCTATACATATAAAAATTTTGGAAACAGAAAAGACAAAAATTTAAAAGAAAATTTAGCTAGAGTAATGCAATTCCTGCCTTATGGAATCCAGTTTTGTTCCCCGTTTTAACAGCCTGCTATATTTAAGTATTTTTGTTGTTTAGCTATTTTCAAATGTTAAATTTGATACTGTGTACTGTAAGTGTGCCCCCTCTTAGCACCCACTTGCAAGGTCATTTTTGCTTAGTTTTCAGATTAGTTGCTTGGATAATCCACTTCTGGAGTGGTATTTAATACTAGGACTCCAGAAACATAATGAAAATGAATGTGTACATTTCCTCAACATCTATTTATTTAACGGCAACTAAAATTGTGCATAAGCTACCCTTGGCCTTCCATCACTTTAAGGCACGATGTTCATTTGTATTTGGTTGACATCAGAGTGGTTGAAATAGACTCCCATAGCCCTAAGCTCCCCTCACATCACATAGTGGAATGATGTCATTGCATGTATAATTTTTAATGTATGCAGAAATTGTTTCCATGAATCTTTTAAAATTTCCTTCTTTTAGTCTAAATTCACAATGGCTCTTTGTCATTAGATAATTGTCAAGTTATACCTTCTAAAATTACAAACATTCACATCGAACTATGGGCTGAATTTAATGACTCACAACTGAGTGATACAATACAGTGGGAACGATAGCTTGTGAATTCTAAGGCAACCCTGTAACTTTAACCCAGACAGTCAGAGACTAGTCAATGTCTCTGTCTGCTATCCCTTCTTTCATAACTTCCAAGGGCTCTCATGGGGAATCTTCCAAGTTTTCCACAAGGCAGGATATATCCCTGTCACCAGCAGGGTGGGACGGGTTACCCAAGCTTGGCCAATGGGTGTACCTTCTCCCAACAGCCCCCAAGAGACTGACACAGTGAAAGGCGCATAACACAAGATGGACAATCAGTGTTTTCCTTGAGAACTGATGTGAGAACTAGAAGAGAAACAGTTTCCTCTTCAGGGCTGTCAAGCTCTAAGTAATAAAAAGGCCTGGTGTCCAGAATCCATTTTTTTCCTAGTTTCTTAGAAAAGATGCTGCCTAGCAATGAAGTGAAGCCAATAAAGTAGGCAGAAGAGCAAAACTAAGAAAGGAGAGAGAGAAAGTTTTAGCCAAATGACACCATTGAAGCACATGCTCTATCTGTGTCCTCTAGACTAAAAATCAGGTAAGTCAACAAGTTAAAATTTTTACTTATATTACTTTAAGTTGATTTTCTTGCTTTGCAATGAAACAAAATCTTTGTCACTGAGAAGATTTTAGTAAAAGGAGATCAAAAATTAAAAAAAAAATGTATGATCTCTTTACTACAACATTTTTACACTGCTGCTTTATTTCCTTCCTCCTAAACTTTTCTCTTCCTTTGGTTGTCACTATGTGACACTGCTAATTCTTCCCCTAACTCTGGTCATTTCTATGTTTTCTCAGTTTTCCCCTAAGTGTTGGCACTTCATGTTCCGTTCAGCTGCTTCTTTTTTACTCCCTGTTTCTTCAACCAGTTCCACCTACCTTATATCTGACAGACATGAGGAATTAGTTCTCAGCATCCATTCCTAACTCCTTCTGGGGAGCCTGTCCTCGCATGGAGACTGGGAAGATAAAGACCAACAAATCCATGTCTTTTTTTCAACATGGGTTCTGAAGAGATACTAGGTTCTACCAAAATGATGGGTTCCAGTGAACTATTTGGAAGCACAGAGGTGAAATAGGGACTAATTGTCTGTTACTTTGGCTATTGCTGTTGGCAAACAGGGGTATAGAAATGAGGGGGTCTCTGCAGCACTGTCCCTGTGCAGCCACTGACAGAGCACTGAGGCAATGGTGGTTGTGGTGCACTCTTCTACCTTTCCTAGCTTGCAGGCACAATGCATTCTCAAATGCCAGAGATTCAACAGCAGCTTCCTGGTGCTTCTGGGCCTCTCGGGACCCTTAGACAGTCTTGTTTTGGGAATCAGTTCTGGAAGTCCCCTTCTTCAGCTATTTCAACACGCTTGCAATTCTTCTGAGAAAAGCTAGAGGAAGTGTTGGCTAACCAATTTCTGCAGAGTCCTCACCATTGACAACAGGATAAAAATTAAAATACTTTATGGCCCATACTGTAGCTACTACTTCCCAGACTAGAATTCTCTCCTGTCAGTTTCTTCCTTACTCCACACAATAAGTCAGTCTCCCTGTATCACAGGTTAATGTTTCCTGCTTTCCTATATCTTCCCCTCCTTTGATCATCTGGTAAGTGTCCACACAGCTTCACAGACTCCTCCAGAAAAAAGGCATCTACTTGTAGATACCAAAGGACTTTATGCGCATCATTTTTACAACAATCATGCAGTGCATTAGAATTTTTATTTTCATTTTTACCTATAATTGCAGTTCATTGAGGGCATGAGTGGTAAATTTTTCTTGGCTTTGCCTACACCTAACACTATATGACACTTCAACAACAAAAAAATAGAAACTAAATTCTCCTGCTAAGACTTAAGTGTATTTATTTTCCTTTAGCTTTATCTCATGGGAGAAATGACAAGATAAAATTAAAGGGTTTCTACTTTGAGAAGACAACATATACATGAAACCTTTATAAAGTTCTCCATACATAGCTTCATAAAGTTCTCCAGCACCACCCATCACCACTGCAATTCATGTAAAGCCAAGGAAGCCAAATATGTTCTCAAATCCATATGCCCTCCATTCTCACATGATTCTCTCTCAAATTTATGAACAGGCTTCTTTGATAGTCTATCTCTCCTGGTGTCCTCAAAGCTTTCTCCTGTGTGTACATATAAAACACAGAGTGAAAACAGACTTAAGTGGAAGAAGTGCTACACTTGCTACCTTGGAGTAAGGTAATAAGAACAGGAAACCTTAATGTACCAAACACTGTTTCAGTAAGACTGTTCTTCCCCATAATTACAGAAACATTAAATCTCATGCATTAGTGTAAGAGTAACAATTGGGAAGTAAGAGCAGGGTATTAGCAAGGATGCCAAATACAGGCTCTACTTGGGTAAGTATATTATTCATGGTGCAGGCCCTTCAAGCAACTGAATATTCTATTGCTGCCCTTATTGATCATCAATGCTTACTTAGAAAGGAGAAAATGCCACATTCCAACAGGAGCTGAACTTAATAGCAGACATTTAAACCCCAAAGGCATCAAAAGAGAAAACCCTAAAGCAAAATCTCAGCGCCACAGGAACACACAGACAGACACACACACACACACACACATCTGCCCCGCGCCCCCCCCCCACCACCACCACAGAGGCCAGGCAATACTTAGGCTTCTATTCTCTGAAATGCATCAAATGAACAAAGCCATCACTGAGGCAGTAATTATAATCGAATCTGTACCTCCCCTGCTTCATGCCATCCCCAGCATGATCTCCTGTTTGCCAATACTGACCCAACATTGCTACCAAAAAAGAAAAAAAATAAAAAACCTTGTTTCCACATTCTAATTTCCGAGGTAGGCTAACTGCATTTCACATTCATGATTGATAGGAAAGAGTGGTGTGATTCAGTCCTTTGCAGCAGTTTCTATGACTCATCTAGTGACCAAGTCTGGATCTGGCAGAATTTAACATTACTCCTTTTAATCTCAGTTGGAAATACTGTTTAGGGACATCTGATTCCTGGTACACATATAAGAAGAACACTCAAAGCCGAGAAAAACAAGCAAGTCAGAAAACCCTATTAGGCTGAATGCATGAGGAATTTTAGAGAAGAGGTGAAAGTTATTTGCGACCATCCCTGTGAGTCCTCCTTGTAGCGATCAATAATGATATCAATGTTCTTCTCTCTTACAAGTTGTATGACCATCAAGAAATTAATTTGATTGTGAAATCTACCTTTACTCCAACTCATAAGCAACTCAGAATTGCAATAGTTAACTGGACAGCAATTATTTTTGTTTTTTTTATATAATAAGGATTTTATTTTTGAAGAAAAATATCATTTTTTCAAATTTCAAGTTCCCTGAATGTGTTCAAATATGATCTATAAAAGTCTTACCCTTGGCTCAAATCAAAGATGCATTTATTTAGTTCTTAAAGTATGATCCCTGGACAAGTAACACCAGCACATCATTAGGAACTTATTAGAAATGCCAATTATGGACCCATCCAGTATGATGAAATTGTAAACTCTGGGAAGTTGGTTTCAGAAATCAGTATGTTGATAAGGTATCCAGATGATTCTAATGTGTGGTAAGGTTTGAAACACCAAGATAAATTTTTAATGAATAGACATAAGGATTGAAAAGAGAATGAGTACCCTAAGAAGGTTTTGTTACAAATATTCCAAGTGGCAATGGCTTGAAAGCAACCACATTGTTATTAGTCACATTTATCAATTATCCAAATGCTATTGTTATAACCACAAGAATTCTATACCCATGTTGGAAAAAAACTGGAAAAGGGTTGAGCATTGAATTACAAAAGCAATATAGTCTAGTGGCGCAGATTTGGGTGATTGCAGGCAAAGCCCCAATTTTGACCTGTATTAAAAAAAAATGCAGTTTGACATTGAAAACTCATGAACATCATTTCCAAGGTAGAACCTTTAAAACAGCATTTTAGATTACTGCTTTCGCGTAGTCCTTCCAGGAACCTCTCTGGGACACAAGTTTTGAGAACAGAAGAAAAGTTTCTGAGATTCCCATTATAGTTCCTATTCAACAAATAAGCATTATGCCTCAACCTTGCTTCAGGCACTTTCAACTAATTCTCCAATTAAGACTTTCAACAACCAATTCTTCCTTTTTATTCCCTTCATAGTGTGTAGCTATTATTTATATCTGCCCAGCACTTTATTTCCCTTCTCTTGGCAACAGCATAACTACTTCTTTGTGAGATTGTTCTCTTATTTGCTTCCTCCTGGGACTAATAATAATGGTTTTCTCTCCCCTTTGATCACACGAGTAAAGGGATGACACAGGACTACCCAGATTCGTTCACTAGGATTATTATATCCTCAGATGAACAGGACAGAGATGATTTCTTTTTCCTTTTGAGCTTAGCTGGGGTGTTATGAGTCTGAAGTCACCAGCTGACATATTTTTTGCTATATAAAACCTGTTTGCTATCAATAAGAAAGTACCCAACACAAAGGGAAAAACAGATACACACGGTGACTGAATCTTTAAGACCCGTATGCTGATGATAATTCAGGAAGCTCTTCTCTAACTCTCAGATCTACCCTCCTTCAAGTCACCCTTTCTTGCTTGAGCTAACTCAGTATAGTGTTGTGTACCACTGACAGGCTCCTGGCTGGCATACATATTATGAATGACTAAAAGAACTTAAGAAGATGAAGCATATTGCCCAAGGTAACTAATTAGTAATTGGAAAAACAAGGTACCTAGGTTATCATAGTTAAATATAGTTTCCACTCTACCACATGTAATAATCATCTTTAACACTGAATCTAGAGTCTGTCTAATGAATGCATTATGTGGTGGCTAAGTTTTTAAATCACACATTAAAGCAAAATATTAAAAAAATGAAACATAAAAGAAAATGATAAATTGGAACTTCATTATAACTAAGAAATTTTGTTCATCAAAGAAAGCATTAGCAAAGCAAAAACCATAACCTGGAAGATTTTATGTGTGTGTAATACTGAAAGACAGAAATATACATATTTATGTATCTACCAGAATTCACAGATAAATTAGCAGAAAATTAATAAAAAGAAAATGCCTAAAATATTTGGACACAGTAGAAGAGGTTTTCAAAAGACCAGTGAGTATATGAAAAGATACTCAACATCATTTTTTATCAGGGAAGTGAAAATGAAAACTATAATGAGATACTAATACACATATACCAGAATGATAAAAATTGAAAACACTGACAATATCACATATTGGCATAAATGCAGAGGAATTAGGGTTCTCATACAGTGCTAGTGAAAGGGAAAATTAGTACGATCTTTTTGGAAAACACTTGACAGCAACTATTAAAGCTAAACTATGCCTGCCTTATGAGCTTGCAATTTTAATTCCAGCAGTAGCTACTAAAAAAAAAGAACGAGTATATATGTCTCTCAAAAATCACAGAAAAAATTACAGTGACTGAAAAGTAAAAATAAAGGAAGAGCCATCAAGAGGAAGATAATATATCCAAACAGTGGAATACTACACAGCACTGAAAAATAAAAAGAACAGACTATAGTGAGAGGAGTGAGAACAGTGGCAACCTCTGAATAGGGAAGGTTAACTGGGAAGGAACAAGATAGATTTGATTTTTAATCTTGCTTTATATTTTGGTCCAGGTAATGGGCACTTGAGTACACACATGTGTGTGTGTGTGTACATACATGTGTATGTGTATAGAAACTCACTGAATTGTACAATTAAGATCTATGTACTTTCCTGCCTACATATTATGCTCCATTTAAAAAAACAAACATACCACAAATATATCTTCATTATTCATAGTTTATCATTTTAAAAGTTATCCTTGAGCATTTGAAAACAAATGAGCCCAAAGGAGTGGGGGTAGAAATCATCTGAAATGGAGTGAGTATGTGATACTCACTCAATTCAGCTTTCTGCCTACATAAACTGTGCAACACAAAAGTGTCTAGAAAATATTGAAATATTTCAGAGATGCTTGGGGACAAGGTGTAATAAAATAAATAATTTACACGTTGTAAAATCACCTTTCTTGATCCACAAAATCACTCCACATTGAATTTATATTCTCCCTGAAAATAGGAGAAAACATTCATCCAAGCTCATAAATCTTCCCTATAGACTACATACAGTCATGAACTCTGTTTTGAGGAGTATTACGTTATTAAGTTACTATTTAATTTTCTAAATATATCCACCTCTTCCAAAAGCACCCTCAAATAATTACATTTTCTCTGGATTTTCAAATTACCTTAGAATAATGCATAAATAGCAGAGCACTAATAAAATAGCACATGCAGCAGCCTTATTCTTTCTAGGTAATCATTAAAGTACAATAAACATGACTAAAAGCATGTCTAGGCAAATACATACACTCACAAATATTATCCAATCTCTTTCAAACCTCCTGTATCCTGACCTTATCAACCCAATTAGACAAGTTACCCATTTCCAAAGCAAAGTTAAAAGCAGTAAACATATCATTAAGAAAAATGGGCAAAGGTTAGCTTCCTGCAGAATTGTTCTTACAAGAAGTGCATGATTTTTGTCGATTTGTTTTGAGAAGTGACAATTACTACTGGGATAATCTGTGTTTGCTTCATTAACTGATGTAATCTAGTAGCTGTTACTGAATATATAACATTTTAGAATTGGAAGGGATTTTAGGAATAATTTAATTTTTCTAGGTGCAAAACTGAGGACCAGAGAACTTTAATTCCTTGTCAGGCATCTGAGGCAGACATAACTTAGAAGTGTAACTTAGAGTCAGTCTGTGGACATTAATAGGAAAATATATATTTCATATAAGGTGCTTGCTGCTAAATCCCTAAATCCACTATTTTTTCCAATTAAAACTTGTTCATAGAAGAGTTTCTTTGAGAAAGAAATACTAAGTCTAATGTTCTGGAACATCTTTCCCTGAAGTAAATCCATGGATTGGCTACTTTGAGCAACCCCAGCATACTTAGAATTATCCTGATGAGAGGAAAGGAAGTGGACTTATATCCCATCACCATCTAGCAGTGCTTAAGGATGAGAGAGGGGAGTGGCTCTCGCCAGGCATTTACAGAGCTTTGAGAAGGTGAGAGGCACTCTGATAGTCTATCCACAGGAGAAACAGGTGCCAGCTTTTCAGGGAGCAATACTCCACCAGTGCATGAACAAGGTAAAGGATGCCTAGTGATAAGGAATACTAGCGTTGTGAAAATTACCCAGAAAGTCCATACTTTTGCAACAGCATGATGCTTCTTTGCTATATCTAGCCTCTATCTTTTCCATTTCATCTCTAATTATATCTTATACTACTCCATTTTACCCTACATAGTGGCTTTCAATTTTGCTACACATTGAAGTCTCTTGGGGAGATATTAAAACTACTGATGTCTTGTTCTATATCCAGCTAGTCTGAATTTATTGGTCTAGTAAGGACTCAACATTAGGGGCTTTAAATTCACCCTTGGTGATTATCTTGTGAACTCCACATTGAGAACCACTTCCTTGGCTTTTCTATTAAACTACTTGCAATCCCATGAGTTTGTCATTGTATGGTTCTGTTTGCTATGCCTTGAATACTGTAGAAATAGCCTGCTCCGTCTCTTTTGAAATCCAGTTGACAACCTACAATGCTAGTCACTCTTTAAAACTCAATTCAACCACCGCTTTCTCAATTACAATGGTCAATAGACACAAACACAATTAGCACCTAGTCAAAGTACAATGGAATGTCCTTTAGTATATCACTGATAAATGCAATAATTTAAATCCAAGGAAAAAAATCTCCATGTACAAGTCTACTGTGTGACTTAAATATGATAAATAACCTAAATGTCCATCACTAACAGGACAGTTATATTAATCTTGTATAATCTTACAATTGAAAAATAAGACTTGCAAAGAGTTTTTAATACTATGGGCAACTAGTTTATGCTGTAATTAACCATATGCTAGTCACATTTAATACATGTACAAACAGCTTATACACAATATTTACTTTTCAAAATTACATGAAAAGGGAAAAAATAAAAATGAATTAAGTTACAAATATTTCCATGAATAGATTATAAATACAAAACTAAGGCATTGTTAAAATTATTTAAAAATTTTATGTTTTTACATTAAAAGATCCTACCCCTCTCACATTTCCCCTCTCTGTGTTAATTTCTCTGTTATTGATTATAATATACTGTTAATTTATATTTCTCTTGCGGCTCTTAGATTATCTTATAATTTTTATTGTGTTTAATTTACATCCTATGAAGTCCTCAGAATATAAGCGAGCTGTTGAACTAGTTTTGACAAATCTGACAGAACAGTTCCATTATCCCAGAAAGTATTCCCAATCAATCTACCTCCTACCACATAAAAAGCAAATGCTGATCTGATTTCTATCACTTGGGTTAATGCCCAAGTCTAGAATTACATATAAATGAGTTCATATATGAGGTTTATTTCCCCCTACTCAAAATATATTTTTGAAATTAATATTTTTGCAGGGATTAGTAGTTAATTCCTTTTTATTACCAAGTTGTATGCACTGGTGAATATACCAGTTTATTGAGATTTCTATTGATAAACAACTGGGCTGTTTCCAGTTTGGCTAATTATACATAAAGCTGCTATGAACATTTTTGTACACGTTTTTTATAGACATTTGATTTTATTTCTCTGGGGAAAATACCTATGTGGCAGCCTTTAAGATGGTTCTCAGCCCTCCTTGGTGGCACAATAGGTTAGGACACAACACTGCAAGCAGGCCACAGCTGCTTCAGTGTAAGTTTGATACTCAGCTCTGGAGGTGATCCACATGGATCAGCAGATCTCTCCTGTCTCGCCCACTGCTCCCCACAGAAGTGTACGTCATCGATCTGCCTGTTCTGCTCCCTCTCTCTGGTGAATCCTCTCACCCCCCCTCCCCCCTGCACCTCTGGCCTATACCCCAGTCCTGTATGCATAAATAAATAAATCTTAAAAAAAAAAAAAGATGGCTCTCAGAGGTCCTTGTTCTCGTGTATCCAAATTGTATAGTCATAATCCCTTTTCCCCATACACATATAACACACACTGGATAGGGATAATCTATGTAATTAATAAGATGTTATGGAGAATGACTTTTAAGGCTGGATCATCAAAGTTACTACTTTCTTCTCTCTTGGATCACTCATTTTAGAGGACACTTGAACAACAATAGGGAGGTTTACTCATGGCAAGGAACTGAGGCCTCTGACCAACGGCTGTTCTCATCCTGGCGGATGTGGGTGTGCCATCTTCAATTCAGAGTTGGCATCCCCAGTCCTGCCTTTAGGGAATGTAACCCTGAACAACATGTCAAAAGGCACCTCATGAGAGTTGAGGGCCTAGCCACCTAGCTAAACCTGCTCCTGAATTCTCACCCTCAGGAGCTGAATGAGGTAGGAAGTATTTATTGTTTTAAGTCATTAGGTTGTGGTGATTTATGATACAGAAAACAAGTGTGATCTAGGAGTGGAATTTCTGGATTATTCATGTCATATCATGTCCAACATTTTTAAAAGGATACTGAAAGCTTTCCAGGATGACTATACCGTTATTACGCTTCCAGATATTCCCAATCTTTGCTAGTGCTGGCATCTGAGATTTCCATGTTAGCTTACAAACCTACCATTCTGTTAATAGAAGATGCACAGCGGTATCTCATTAGGGTTCTAATTTAGAACAAAACTGACTATGGCACTGAATATTTCACATGCTTATATCTTATGTAGTTTACACAAGACTGCAAAGAAGCATCTACCACAGAGCTTGGTACTAATCAGAAATTAATAAATGTTTGATGAATGAGCAGGTTTTTCCTATTAAAAACTTAATAAAGGTAACCTTAAGCTTTTTCAAACATAGGAATTATAATTTACACTAAATGATCTATAGCTCAATTACTGGGTGATAGGAATGTCTAATGAGATGCTAAAATTTTCCCTTTCATTTCCTAGGGTTAAATATATAATATCCCCCCTTATTTATTAGGATTCTTCTTGCATTGCATTGTAAGTCTGGGAGGACAGAATGGGAACAGAGTGACTTCTTAAGCAGAACATGGGAGCAACAGTGAGATCCAAGTGAAATTAGTAAATCAACACATCATAAATTAAGTCTGATATCCTCGGAGATCACCCATAAGATAGTTTGCTACAAAGCTCAAAATGGGAAAGTCTTGAGTGTAACCTAATTAACAGTGTAAACATATCTACAAATTAAACTTGCCATTACAGTGAATAGTCACATTAGAAAGAAGTAAGATAAACCAGCATTTGCTATGATTTATTTAGTATGTAGAGAAGAGAACAATGCTGAACTGGGTTTAGGCAGGAGACAGCACAGGAATGCTAATAGCTGAAGAGCTCTTCTTCATTGTGTGGACAGAGGTGGTTCGTCAGGTCTGGTGGCCTAGATTACAAAACTTCTCCTTTTGCCTTTGTTCAGGCCTGCTGATAGCAAAATAGCTTGATGACTAATTTAACTTCCAAGCAAAAGTATGCACTGGAACAGATCCAAGGGTTCCAATCACAACAAAAGAAACAGTTCCCATTGTAAAAGAATAAATGGACCCAAGAAGAGATGAGCTAATCAGATCATAAGCATATTCCTATTGGCTCACTGGTAGTATTCCACATATTTAATTAATATGACAGATACTGATTTCACAAACTGCTAATTTAATTGTGCTCAAATAAACTGTCCTCATTTTTGTAATACTACATTTAATTCCTATCTTAAAGTCTATTTTCCCTAAATGAAGATCAACGTTAGTCATTTCAAAGTATTTTTTAGTCAAATCCTGGGCTCCTCTATCACATCAGAATTTTCCCAGGGAAATCAAGATTCCTTACCTTGCCTTAAGAATTAGTGGGTGACTCACAGGCCAGCTATGTTGTATAACTTCAAAAACACCAGCAATGGCAGCATTGATGTGTACTTCTTAGTCAATATTTATCTGTTCTAATGTCCATTGCTAATGAGCAAATGAATGGGTTTTTTCTTGTCAGTATTTACAAACAGAAGTACTTCTCTTTGATCTATGGAAGGTAGGGATTAAATAATCATTTCCAGATAAGTAAGCCTATGAATTCCCCCTTGCAAAGGGTTTCTTAAGGTCAAAGTTAGACAATTGGCCCTACTTCTGTGCAATCCTAAGAGCATGTGAAGAGTTATGTCTTGGCTATCTATTGTGCTAGTAGTGCAAACCAACCATTACAACAGTAATTATTTTATTGTGCTCATGATTTGGAGTTCTGAGGGGCTGGCCTATTTTCTTTGGACTCCTCTGGAGTCATTCAGGGTGGTGAACTGGTGGACTGGAGTCATTCAGTGTGGTAGACTAGTGGCTGGACTGGTTTGAAAATCCAAGATGGTTTCACTCACAAACCTGTTGTCTTAGTGGGAATGGCTGGCAATTAGGCTATAGCCAGGCCTCTACCCCAATCCAGGTGGTCTCAATTTCTTTCTCTCTTTTTAAAGATTTTTTTATTTATGCTTACAGAACTGGAGTACAGGCCAAAGATGCAGGGTGGAGAGAGGATTCACCAAAAAGTGAGTAGCAGAACAGGCAGATGGACGAAGAACACTGCTGAGGGGAGCAGCAGGCGAGACGAGAGAGGTCTGCTGCACCATGTGGGGCACCTCAGGGCCAGCAATCGAACAGGCACTGGAACGACTGCGCTAGCTTGCAATGCTGTGCCCTAACCCCTTGCACCACCAGGGAGGGCTGGCCTCAATTTCTCCACCACGCAGGGTGATCTGACTTCTTCCATAGTGTCTGGCTTTCTGAGACAGTATTCTAAGAGATGAAAGTAAACGTGCAATGCCACTGGCTTTGGAAGTTATAGAAGCTCTCACTTCTGTTGCACCCCATTGGTCAGCCATCCCACTAGACCAGTCCACATTCAAGGGGAAGGAAATTAGTCTCTGTCTCTCAATGGGAAGTAGCAAAGATGTGGTGATATTTAATCTGGTGGGAATGGGAAATAAGATTTTTCCAAGTCACTCGAGGTCACAGGAAGCAATAAGGTTAACTCAAGTTCTTATGGTCTAGACATTTTATATCATCCCATGCCAACTAAGATCTCTATTCAACTGTCATCACACCATCCTAGGGTATAGCAAAATTCACAGATGGGCACATATCCTCACTGCTCTTGCAGTCTCAAATTAAGTTTGGGACCTATATCACCACCTCCTCATGGTTTAGCATTGGAGTAGAGTGCCAGGTAGAGAATTTCTTTTCAGGACCAACACCCACATTTACTCCAGCTTTGTCTTCCCTAGTTCTTTTTCTATCTAATTCAGGATGATCCTCATCTTTACCCAGCATCCAGTAAAAACAAGTCTCGACTAAAAGAATATTCTTGCTTGCCTACTATTTTTGCCAGAATTTTAGAATTTATCCCTAAAGGCTATTAATCAACTTTTTTCCAATGTGGTCTTCAGAGAAGCCTCCCTTCTCTGAATCATAGAGACCAAGATCTAAAACTAAGAGGCATCTAGAACTACAGGTAAAAGGGGTTGTGTAAGAAAAATAAAATTACCTCACTAATTGCTTCAAATTATTGTTTCTGTCACTTCAACAAATGGAGCTTCTGACTTTTACACTAGTCACTCATGAGTATGTTCAATTCCATTTCTGAGAGACATTGAACTGGGATTATACTAGGAGCACAGCTAACATTAAATTATTGAACCTGCAAAACTGAAACCTCAATGCCTCGCTTCACTGAATTCTAAGGGCACTCTTAGGAACACTTCTTAAATAAAAGCTATCTTTTAATTAATTGATACCTAACACTGTACTAAATGCTTTCATGTATTACTTTATTTAAATATAATAAAACCCTATGGTGTAAGGTTTATTATTTCCATTTTACAGGAACTGAAACTGAGTCAAAGGTAAAGAATGGATGAAGGGATTTGCAAGTCCCTGAGGGGAAGGGGTAAGATAAACTAGGCAATCTAACATTAGAATTCATGCTCTTAACCACAATATTACTGACTAATTTTTGCTTTAAAATGACAACTTTATTTGTATTATATTAAATTTGACTATATCATCATACCTTGAGTGAGGTTTAAGTATTTGTTAACCAAAATCTCTTTCAGCATAATACCAACTGATGATTTCAGTAAATCAGTATATGAGTATGAAGGTTCAACACAGGTAGGAAAAATTGTTTAATGATAGTAAATATAGAAAACACCATAAGATACATAAAGGCAAAATAGCCTGTGTAACTTTACTTGTTTGAATCTGAGCCTCAAAAAATTTTTAATAAATCAAAGCAAGTGAATATTTTTGAAAAGAAAATAATAAACTATATATTTCCTTCTATAAATTTGTTATTTATTGACACAAAAGGGGTTTTTGAAAATGACTATGCTAAGAAATAGCTTTCTTTATAACCCCGTTATATCTGGTGACAGTAAAGATTAACAAGTGAATCCCCAGTTGTGGACTGTTAAAATAAAGTACTAAATGTCAAAAATGTAGAGATATAGTAATAAAGAAGCAGTGAATCATGCATCCCAAATCACATATTTTCGAATAAATAAAATCTGGTGCCCCAGAAAACTCAAAGAAAAGACCTAGTTGAATTAAGTTTTCACAAGTTTTCACAAAATTAATGTTAGTCTTACTGCAATGTGTCTTGACTCCAAATCATTTAATAAAGAAAATATATCTTAAAATACAGTTATTTAATTTTTTGATTGAGAAATACTGTCTTCTTTTAAATGTGCTTTAAACAATACATTTTTTTATGCTCCATCGAAAATCATATGTAGTCAAAAGTTATACAAATAACAACAGTGAAAACAATCAGAACTAAGGCTGGAGGCATCTAAATCTGGAACTTAATTTCAGAGTGATGCTAATTTTTTGTTCTGTTTTTATTTCCCCTAAAACCCTCCTTTAAAAAAAAGGGGGGGTACATCCCCCATGCTTATTGCTGCTTTATTTACAATTGGAAAAACATAGAAGCAGCCCAAATGCCCAAAAGTAGATGACTGGATAAAAAAGATGTGGTACATATATACGATGGAATATTACTCAGCAACCACAAAAGAGAAACACATGTCTTTTGCAGCAACTTGGATGGAGCTGGAAAAGATCATGCTTTGTGAAATAAGCCAGAAAGAGAAAGAAAAATACCCGATGGTTTCACTCATAGAAGGAGTATAATGGACCAGGCGAGAAAATAACAAAAATAATGAACAAGCATATACCAGAGACATTTTGTGGAGTGGGGAATGGGATCAAAAATAGGGGGGTGGGGAGAGAAGTGCACAGGATTATGGTGATGGCACACAGGTGACTTGGTGATGGGAAACCTGTGGGGATTACAATTGAGATGGAAAATAAATTGTTGTAAAATAAAAAAAAGGTACAGGCCAGAGATGCAGGGGGTTGAGAGGAATCAGCAGAGACAGAGTGGGGAGCACAATAAGCAGATTTATTGAAATACACTGCTGAGGGGAACAGCAGGTGAAACAGGAGAGGTCTGCCATGCCATGTGGGCCACCTCCCTGGGTAGGGATCAAACTCATGCTGCAGTAGCCATGGACATCTGCCCTGTGCTTAATCTCTTGCACCACCAGCAAGGGCACCCTAAAATCCTCTAAGACACTAATGCCATTGGGTACCTATTAATCCCAAGTCATTCTTCTTGCATATTTGATTTTTATATGTCACTTAACTGATTAACTCCAAAGTCACCACTCAATACTATATAACCTTAAATTTGGTAATTTGCATTATAACTTCCAATTAGTCATTGGGTTGACCACCTATATTTTTGATACAGGAGTGGGAAAATACACAAACATATAGACATACATAAATATACATATACATATACACATCATTTATAATTATATCAGTATTCGTAAACACCTGAACTTGCAAAGTTTCTCCAATCAAATGCAAAGACAAAATGTATGTCCATAATCAGAATTAAAGATTTTAAATGGGGCAGTCACCAATCTCTGCTAATATGTTTTTAGTTATTAGATGCGATAATATAAGTGGATATACTTAATACAGACTTCACATTTAGTAAACATTCCCTTTCCCTGAGTTAGACAGGAAATATAAAAATTAAAGAACACAAAATTTGTGAAGAAAGATACTGAGAAAACCTTCCTTGACCCTCTAATAGTGCTTAATATTGCTATTTAATCTCTTCTTTAAAACTTTTTGGTGTCTGTCACTCTTTTCTGGATTCCCCCTCATAGTCAGTCTGTCTTTGCCTGCTCAAACTCTTCTCTGTAGGTTCTAAGCAGTCCAGTAAGGCTCATTTGAAAGTCCCCATCTCTTTGAATGTATTGCCTACCCAATGGGATCTCAATTGTGCTCATGGTTTCAATCAACAATTAATAACAAATAGAATCGTTGAACTTCTCTGATACTCAAACCCTTGGATCTAACTCAACATCTTTTTAAAATTTCTTAAAGTTATCAAGTTAAATATATACAGATCCAAGTACTTGGTTGCCTCTCCCCTTTTTCACACTAACACCTGATTTCTTGGATAAATAAACAAATAGATAAGACACATATATATACCTATGTGCGTAGATGATAGACTTAAATATAGGTAAATCATACCATCATTCAAGTCACTCTGTCAATCAAGAAACTATTCTTCACTTTTCCTGTCTTCTTTCACCCGCCATGAATACCAATTTAAGTCCTATATATTTTTGCCTTCCAAACATTCCTTGGCTCCCTTATCTCCGTATCTTTCTACCATTATATCACATCTAAACTCTTGTGAAAACATTTCAATCAGTCTTCCCACATTCACTCTTGGCCTTTTAATTCATTACCCATACAGAGACAAGATTTATTTTTCCAAATTGTCAAATGATTATTTGCCATCATCTGCAGCTAATCCTTTAAATCCTTTGGTGGCATTCTATTGCTCTTACAAATTCCAGTTATGGCAGACAAGGCCATATGTGCTTTGACTCCCATTTTTGATCTCAGCCCCCATGCGCAACACTCTTGCCATAGTTTACTGCAATATAGTCACATTGACTATTTTCATTTCTTCAAACACCCCATTACCCCAAAGGACATGCAGCAGAAGCACTCTAGGGTCACCTCCCTGAATATATCACTCCCCCATCAATTCATTACTCTTGTTATTCTTTATCTCTTCCTCATAGAAATTATCCCAATTGCCTTCTATAACATAAAATTCATGTATCCCCAGGACACACTATATTTGCCCTTAACCATTCATAATGCAGTTAATAATTTTAAACACATGCACATGTGCGTACACATATTTTTTTAGTTATTTTATTATACATGTCTCTTCTCATAAATTGTCACCTACACCAAAACAAGGTCATATTGGCTTTTGTTCACCAAAATTGAGGTAAAGAAGACATCATGTAGAGACTAACATAAGTTAGCCCCTAGGAATAGGAACTAGGTCTAACTAAATCCATCTACCAGGACACAGTAGACTATATGGATAATTGGCAATAATTTCACATAATATGGAAATGTTACACGTCACATGAATGAAATAAATGCTAACACAGGAGACTGCTATTTTGGTGTCTCCCTATAAATCACGCTTCCCAATTTCACATCTTCTTATCATTCTCTCTCATTTAACTGAGAGGAACCTGTGACTTGCTCTAATAAGCAGAAAGCTGTGAAAGTAATGCTTTGCCAGTTCCAAGCCTAAGTGTTAAAAGGCCTGAAATTTTACTCCTGTACTTTGGTACCATGCAAAATGTTCCATTAGTAGAGAGATCAGTGGAAAAATCACATACAAAGGAAGAGGCCCTGAGATTACATGGAGAGAGACAAATCCAGTCCTTCCAACATCCCACCCTTAGCCCACTGATGGCTCACGAGCTAGTAAGTCACATGCATGACCACCAGCAAGTCCAAAATATGCTTGCCAAGATAGGTTTACAAATCATGAAAAACAGAAATTTTTTTTTTTTAGTATTAAGTTCTAAGGTAGTTTGAAGTCAGTTGCAATAAAATAGCTTTGAATCAAGAATAATTAGTTATAAATTTGAGAAAATGTTCATACAAGTTCACTGCAGCAATTTTTTTTCTGCTTAAAATAAGAAATAAACAACCCTAAATTGATAATTTGGAGACACTAGAAGATTATATTTTAATGCTTGAAAATATTTATTCTTACCACTCATCAGCAAAATATATTCCAACGGTTTGGATATGTTCACTTCATAACTTCAGTCCTCATTTCATACCACCATTTACATATATTACCTTTTAAAGTTGATGATGTGCTATTTGCATTCAGAAAACCACAAAATGAACCATTCTTCTCACGGTTAACAAGTCTACTTTTCTTAAAGAGTATTATTTTTGTCAATCACAATGTTTTCTCCTAAATTAGACTATCAAAGTTATTTAATACTATCATCCATAGTTTATAAATGAGCTTCTAAATCTGAAGGAAATGATCATTAACCAACGGACAACAGAAAAACCTGTGCTAGCCAGACAGGTCTCTTTCAAATCATAATAACTAAAATGTTCTCACCATATATTATCACCCAGTACTATCATCAAAAGCAAATTCCTATTCAGTTACCTTCTTTAAGCAATCACTTGAGTTTAATTTTTAGAACTCTAGCTTTTAAGGACTTGTTCAAGTAGTAAGAATCAACAATTTGATTTTGAACTCTTCCTCAGCTGCAAACCTAGCAGATATGCAACAAGGTTTCATTAGAAAAATCTGGAATTCAGCCCAATCATTTTGGACAGAAATGTTCTTGCATAACTCTTCTTCAATCTAAAGGCAGTTTATCCTCTTCCCTAAAGGAAAAATTTTTGCTGAAGGGTCATTTTCACTCCATTCCATTAATTGTTTGTAGTGCTGACCACATAATACCCCAGCTCTTCAAAGAAAAGAACACATCATAATAGTGCAGCAAGTATCACAGGAAGATTGCTGCCCACAGTGTAAATGCTGCGCTTATTGTTGAGTTTGTTTTTAATTAATGATAAATTATAAAAGGCTAAAAGCTAACCAAAAAAAAAAATTCCAGTAAAATACTAAAATAAGACTCTAGATAAAAACTTAAACACTCCATGGGAGCTTTATTTAATTTCAATGGAGTTTTAATTATTTTGAAACAGTGAGGGTTTTTCCAAATATCATTCAATAAAGTTGCCAGAATAGAGGTCCTGAGGAAAGTGCAAGTGAATAACTTCAGTCTGGATAAAAAAAAATTAGGATGACTTATCTTTCACAATGGAGAAATTTATTTTTATAGTACATATACATCCTTGAAAGCCACCAATATTCTGAATGACGGAATTATTCTAGATTTTTCTTTGCCACTACAAGAGGCACTCTGTCTAATATACCTACACTTGTTTTGGCACAAACAACACTGTGGAGTATTCATTGCTATTTCAGTTTGACATAAAAACTAGGACAGTGGGGTCTTCATTCACTATTACAAACGTAGTTCTTGATCATTGACTGTAATTACATTTAACTAAACAGAAAAGCTTTATGTCATTGGTAGAGCAGAAAATGGTAGATGAGGATAACATAAGAGAAGATTTTGGCTTTTATCATGTTTACCAAACCTTCCTTGAGGAGTTTTCCTAAGTTACTTGGCAGCCTAAAGTGAACTGAGGCTTGGAGAAACAATAGAATGATAAACACCATCTATCAGAAATAGGTGGATGCTGACACAATCTCTAGAAGATACCAGACAAAACCCTAAGTTCCGGCAGGAACAGATTAACTTTGCGGTTTTCATGAGTTTCTCATTACTCCCCTTTGTTTTCATGGAGAATATAGTGATAATGTAGGGATGCTAAAAGGTAGATGTTTGTGGGCTCTCCCTGGTGGCACAAGAGGTTAAAACACCACATTATGAAGTTCTCCAAAGCCACTGCAACACAAGTTTGATCCCCAGCCAGGGAGCTGACCCACATGGCGTGGCAGAATTCTCCTGACCCGCTCACTGTTCCCCTCAGCAGTGTACTCTGTCAATCTGTCTGTTCTGTTCCCCACTCTGTCACTGGTGAATCCTCTCACCTACCACACCTCTGGCTTGTGCCCCAGTTCTATAAGCATAAATAAATAAATCTTAAAAAAAAAAAAAAGGTAGACATTTGTTACTAAGGAATGAGGAGTTATGTTTATGCAGAAAAGGAAAGCACGTATAATTGGGTTCATAGAGTTTATAAAGGTGAGACAAATTAAAGTATGTATTTGAGGTATGGACAGAGTCATTCCCACTTCTTCCAATAATGATATCATGTTTTCATCTGGGGAAAACACTCTGTTCCATCTCAGGCAGTCTTGCTGATCAGCCTCCTCTGGTCACAAGGACTATTGCAGTGACAATCTTGTGATCCACACTGAGTTCAGTGAGATTCAGTCCTGAAACTGGTGAAGTCAATTACCATATGTCAATGGATTCGAATCAAGAGCCCAGAAATAATACCACACTAATCATATGGAGAGTTAATTTATACCGTAGGAGTCAAGAACATAAGAAAGGAAGTTGATTCAACAAATGATATTGCCACAGGCAAAAGAATGTAAATAACCACTATCTCATACCCTACCACCCCTCCAAAAAAACCTTTTAAAACACCCATCTGAATGGAAGAAAGTACATGCTATTATACAGCCAATGAAAGGCTAATATTTGAAGTATATGAAGAACTATGCAACTCAACAAAAAGAAAACAAATAAACCAATCCAAAAAATGGGCAGAAGAGCTTAGACATTGTTCCACAGAAGATATATGGTGAACCACAGGCACATGAAGAAATGCCCATCATTGCCAATCATCAAGAAAATATAAACCAAAATCACAAGGAGATATCATCTCACATCTTTGAGAATGGTCCATATGAAAGAGACCAGAAAATGGAAGCCTTGTGGAGAAAAAGGAACCCTTCCACACTGTTGGTAGGATGGAAACTGGTCCATCCCATGGAGGTTTCTCAAAACATTAAAAATAGTTCAGGCCCTGCCTGGTGGCTCAACAGGTTAGGATGCAGCACTGCAAGCTAGTCACATCGCTTCAGTGCGAGCTTGATCCCTGGCCCTGGAGGTCATCCACATGGTGCAGTAGACTTCTCCTGTCTCACCCACTGGTCTCCTTGGCAGTGTAGTTCATCCATCTGCCTGTTCTGCTCCCCACTCTGTCTCTGATGAATCCTCTCACCACCCCTGCACCTCTGGCCTGTACCCCAGTTCTGTACACATAAATAAATAAATCTTTTTTAAGAAAATAGATCAACCATATGATTCAGAATACTCCCTTAGGTAACTTATCCAAAGAGTGCATAAAGTTTAATTTGGAGGGGTATATGGACGACAGTGTTCACTGTAGCAACGTTTAAAGGAGCCAAACTACACTGATGAGGGGATTAAGAAGTTGCAGTATATAGATGCACTGGGGAACGACTCAAGTACCCCAGGGGATGAAACCCTGCCATTTGTGACAACATGGATAGACTGAGGAGGGGACATTTTACTAAGAAAATAAGGCAAAAGGTGAAAGACAAGTACCAAATGATTTCATTTTTATGTGGAATATAAAGAAACAAAACAAAGGAACAGACAAAAGTAACCAAACAAACCTCAGAAATCTCATTGCCACCATGAGCGGGCAGAATGGGAGCAAAAGGGGATAGGACCCAACAGAATTTGGTGGAGGATTATTGGTATCTGAGTGTTAGAGGTGGTAGCAGACATGTGAAGAGGTATAGCCCTGTAACCCCAACACTTATCTAATGACATAAATCAAAGTTACCTCAATAAACAATCAAAAACAAAAAAACTATTAGAACAGAGGCTGTCACTCCACTGAGGGGCAACACAACAGGATATAAACTGGTGGCAATAAAAACTAGTGGCAAGATGCTATGTTTGGAGTCTGCTAGAATGATTCCCACAAAGAGAAAAATCAAGCTGCATGACAGAACACTGGTGCCAGTGATATTTCTGAAGTCATGAATCTATATCCCAGACTTACCTGTTGGGCTTCTCAATGACCTAATTCATTTCAGTGGATTATCATCACTCTAAGAAAATCCCTGCCTAAAAACTACACAGTAGCATATCACAGAGACCAAAACTTGAACAAAACACACACACACACACCAAAGGGTCACAGTAAGTTGTTCAAATAAGACCATAATAAACTTATCAACATTGCCAGCTCTGTCCCTGGCATTATGACCATCAGTATCAAAAGCATATCACTTCAGCAATGGAGATGACATATTAATCTGCATCATAGTGTAAGTGATTATGTGCAAAAATGAGTTAATAGATAACAAAGATTGGAGTTATTCCATTGTAAACTGACATGGGGAGAACGAGGTAACAATCTTTGTCAATCAACTGTTTAATAAGTTCCTTCTAATCATTTTCATTAGCCATGTCCAAGGCTGTTATTTCACAAATAGGATCTATAAACCAACTGTTTCTAACTTTGTTATCGATCAAAAAGAAACACTTCCACATTTTAGTGCTTCATGCACAAAACAGCTCAGTAGGATATGTACATTTAAATTGCTTCAATTAAAGTAGTTTTAAGCAATTGCAATATAAAGTTTAGTAACATTAAGACACAATGAAATACTGTAGGAAGCACTTTAAAACAGCAGCAGACAGCAAGCAACACTGGTTATCGTTATGATTCTGTTCTGTTAAGACAGCGATTTAGTTGCTGCCAAGGGTGCAAGCAGGTTATACTCAGCTTTCTGAGTCAAAAAATAATCCTACTTTCTTGCAATTTTAGATCCGTTAAGTCTCTAGTCAATTCTTCCTGGGTTACCAAGAGGATCAGCAATAATTTTCCTGGTACTGATGTTTTACCTTCTGGCTTTTGAACAAAATGCTCAAAATGCTGCAGCTCTATTTCTTAGTCTTCTTTTTCTTTAATCTGGGGCCATCTTTGTTTATCCTTCACTTTATTGTGTTTTTTAATGTTCTTACCTCATTGTCCATTTTTACAATATCTGACTTCTCCCCTCAGTTGTAGTCCTCATAAATCCCCCACTGCCACAACAAATGTGACCGTCACTATAGTCCCATGGGTACTTCCCTCCCCTTCCCCACACCCTCCCCTGCTGTATGTGTCAGACCTAAGGATTTCTTAGTCTTAAATGTTCATAAGTCCAAACTGCAAAGCTCATCAAAGGTACACTCTGGAGATGCCAAGATGTGGTGTCTCGAGAGTGGGCCCTAAACCACAGCCTGATGCTGCCTCTTTCTACAAAGGCATTTCCAACACAATGGCAGATGGTTCTCAACCACTTACATTCTACACTGGCTAGGGCAGGTCACATCACATTACTAAGCATATTCACAGTAGTCAGCGTGATACCAACTGTTCACATCACATAGAGATGTCTTAAACTCCGCCCATGGAAGATAAAAGGTAAACCCAAAGCTGCTCTAGAGCTGGTTTTCAGCTATACCTAATAAATGCTCCAGCTTTTTGCCCAGGAACTTGAAGTGCTAATACAGACATTGAGAAAGACCAATGAAAATCATTTTCAGAGATTGAAATGAAAAAACACAAAAGTTTAATTTACCTCAGAAATCAAAATAATGAACACATGTAAATGCAACAGCAGCCATGCCACTAAAAGAAAACAGTAGTAAAAATTGAGAAGGGGGCGTTAAATAACTCCAACTATACCATCACACCTAGAGGGAAGAATTTCTGCAACTCAACTAAATAAACAGACCCATATAAATATCTCAAAACAAATTCTCATGGGAATAAGATTAGCCAAAACATATAAACTATGTGTATCAGATATAGCTATATCGTCTTAAAGAAGAACAGTATGAGGAGGATATGTATAGACACATACATTCAAAGAGCAAGTCATACACTTGTGAGCCTTCGTGTCATTCAGTCCAATACACCTTCATTAGTAACCACCACATAAGAAGCATTTTGCATAGCTATCATTCCCCTTTAACATCAAAAATTTTAACGGTAATTGTTTTTCTTAACACTTTCCAAAGACCACTGAAAACAACATCGTACTTAACCCAGTGGCTACCATATTCATCAATTAATGGTGCAATAAGCAATGTTCACATGCTAAAAAATAACCTTAAATTCATATACAGTAAAACATTGTATTTTTTTTCAAATTAAAGGCATTAGAATACAATTGCCATCTACAATAGCTATTCATGCTGTAATTTCACAAGATAATCATTAGACATTTCCCTCATTATGCTATGGACTGACAAAAATGTCTTAAGTCTTTTATCAGTCCACAATTGATGAACCAAAATGAACAAGTTTCAATACATTCTTTCCAAAGAAAGAAACTCCTTAAGGTGGCTCTCCCTGGTGGCGCAACAGGTTGAAGCACCACAGTATGAAGCTCTCTGAAGCCACTGTAGCACAGGTTCAATCTCCAGCCAGGGAGCTGGCCCACATGTGCTCCCCACTCTGTCTCTGGTGAATCCTCTCACCCACCACACCTCTGGCCTATACCCCAGTTCTGTAATCATAAATAAATAAATCTTTAAAAAAAATAAAAAAGAAATTCCTTAAGGAAAATTTGGAGTTGTATGCATGACAATCAGCAGAACAGATTTCTTTTTTTAAAGTTCAGAATCTAATCTTCAAGCCAGAAATTCTGATTTATGAAATCTGGGAAAAGGTCAGAAAAATTGCACTTGTAAAGAGTAGCCTGGCAGTCTGTCTCAAAATTTAATGTACAAGTGAGTCATATTTAATAAGATTTTTGTCTTGGAATAATTTTAAATTTATAGAAAAATAGCAAAGATAGCACAGTAGATTCCAATATACACTTCACCCAATATTCACTAATATTAATATTTTACATAACCATAGTACTTTGCCAAAACTAAAAAATTAATCTCAATATGATGCTGTTAGCCAAACCAAAGATTTTCTAAGGAGTTTACCAGTTTTTCCATTAATGTCTTTTTTCTGTTTCAAGCTCTAGTCTGAGATTATCTTTTAATGCAGATTCTGCCTCAGTAATTTTATGATGAAGTCAGAGATTCTTCATTTCTTTTGAAGCAAGCAGAATTCTACTGTAGAGGGCTTTATGCTCCCAAGCAAGCTGTTGGCCTGGAAATCACACTTTCAATGATCATCCTTGGACCAAACTATGAATAAGAAAGGTTTTCAGGGGTCACCTGATTCTACCTTGTTGGGGGATTAAAGGTAAAAATATACGGTCGCCTTGCTTTTCTAAATAAAAATAAAGACTATAATATCTATGAACAAATGTCATAATCTTTTGTTGCTTCACTGATGCCAACAGTTCTGATAAAAAAATTTGTTATTATTAAAGAAAAGCAAAAAGAAATAAGGATATCAATTCCCTCTTGCCAATTTCCTGCTCAAGTCCTCCTCAGTAGCCCTGCTGGAAAGATAAAGCCAAAGATAGAAACTATAATCTAGATCACAGGTTTAGAGTCAGAGCTATGTAAATAAATAGAAACCATTATTCTCTTTACATGTAATAGCTACATTATTAATTAAAATGTGTATATATAAGAAATATTTTCTCATGACAAGTTTAAAATTTACAGAATTAAACTTTTATTTGGAATTCTGCTGACTAAATCCCTAGCACTTTAGTACAATGCATTTTTCTCATTTTGTCAGATTTGTTTACAATTATAAATAAGATCTTATTTATGAACTTCCAAGTTCATACTCCTTATGAATAAAACAGAGGGCTTCCTACCCCCATGAATTACTGCTAGTTAACTATTCAACTTCTACATATAAAGTGAACAAGTTCTCTTTTTAAATGTTCATCCAGAATGACTGCCTGGGTCTCTCTTCACATCTCTTATGCTAAACTCAATGATGAGCAGTCATCACCTATGCTCTGAGCTTTAGCACAGCAAAGAGCTTAAGAATCATCTAATTCAAACCTCTCTGTTCACAGAAAGTGAATCTGAAACTCAGAGAGATGCCCTTGACACTGCTCAAAGTCATATAGCTATTTATCTGTGATCCACTGTGATTCTTATCTCACCCCATCATCTCTCACTGTCCCAATCTTTTTAGACTCTGAGAATGCCAGTGGCTCTTTTATGTTTTTAGAAATTATCTCAGTGCAATGGAAAAACATTTTTAAAACATACTACTGCATACTTAGTATACTTGGTCTTACCAAATCTTAACATTTATTATATTTCTCCTTTTTAAAGGAATAAATCAATTCATATCCACATAAATATGGCCAGTTTAATTTTTTCAAAGATGGAAAACTTTTCTATAAATGGTGCTGGATAGCCATATACAAAACAAACAAACAAAAAAAAAAAATATGACCTTGCCCTAAATCTTATCATTTATAGAAACAAATTAATTTAAAATGGATGGTAGACTTAAATGTAAACAAAACAATAAAACTTTTAAAAAGGCAATAGAAGAACATCTTTAGGATTTAGGGCTCAGTGGTATTGCAGAGTAACACAAAAAAACATGTTCTATAAAAGAATAAAAGAATAAACTTCATTTCATCAATTTTTTTTTTCTGTGGATGAACCTATAGAGTACATGAAAAGACAAGCTATAGGTTGAGGGAAAATGTTCTAAAACTAAACATGTGAATATGTAGATACACATATTAATATAAAAAAGATAATATTTTTTACAATAAATAAAATACCACAAAAGTCTTCTCAAAATTCAATAGTGGTAAAACACTCAGAAAATGGTAGGAAGACATATATATTTTTATTGAAGAAGACAGATGGAGGAGAGTTAAACAAAAAAGATTTGTAATACCACTATCTGTGGTAGACAGACTAATTTCCCACCTAAAAGATGTCCATATTTTATTCCCTGGAGCCTATGAATATGTTATGTGGTAAAACAAAATTAAGATTGCAGATAAAATTAAGGTTGCTAATCAGCTGACTTGTTAGACAGAGCAATTATCCAGGATTCTCTAGAGGGGCCCGGTGTAATCACAGTATTCTCTCAAACCAAAAACCCAACAGAAGAGATCAGAATGATGCAATATGGGAAGAACTCTCTCCTCACCACTGCTGGATGTAATAGAACAGAAGAAGGAGACCAGGAACAGAGGAAGCTGGAAAATGTAAGGAAACCATTGTCTCCAGAAGCCTCCAAAAGGGATCACACCCTGACACCTGTGTCAGACTTCTGATCTACAATCAGAAAGTAGTGTGTATTACTTTAAATCTCAGAGTTTATGGTCATTGTTATGGCAGCAACAGAAAATAATGCACTGTCCATTAGAAGAATGCAAATTGATGAGCTATCTCTGCTCTACTATTAAGACAACTAAAATTACAAATAGAGACAAAAACAAATGCTTTCAACGATGAGAAAACCTAGATTATTCATATATTGTTGGGAGAACATAAAACTGTATAGCAAACTTTGCAAAATAGTTTGGAAGTTTCTTTAAAAAGTAAACATGCAATAAACATGGTGGTGCAGGTGTTCTTTTGAATCAGTGTTTTTGTGTCCTTTGGGTAGATTCCTAGGAGTGGGATTGCTGGGTCATATGGAAGCTCCATTTTAGTATGTTTAGCCTTTTGAGAAACCTCCAAACAGTTTTCCATAATGGTTGTACTAATTTGCATTCCCACTTGCACTGCAGGAGAGTTCCTTTTTCTCCACATCCTCGCCAACATTTGTTGTTGCTAGTTGTTGGAACATGTGCCATTCTTACTGGGGTGAGGTGGTATCTCATTGTGGTTTTAATTTGCATCTCCCTTATTACAAGTGATGTTGAGCATTTGTTCATATGCTGGGGTGGGAAGAGTGAATTGGAATGTGGTGATGGCACATGAGTGAATTAGTGGTGGGAAGCCCATGAGGATTACAACTGAGATGAAAAAAATGCACAAAATGAAGAATGATGTAAAAAAATATTTTTTAATATAACAAAAAAATGTAAACATGCAATTACCATAGGACCCAACAATTCACTTTCAAGAATTTACCCCAGGATATTTGTTTTCTGTCTGTGCAAAAAACTGTCTTCAATTACTAATAGCAGCTTTATTGGTAACAGCACCAAAAAGAAAACCAAAATGCCCCTGAATAAATTATTTTAAAACTATTAAGGAACAAAAAGGTATGAGGTATTGAAAAATTTCAAGGATGTTATACTAAGTAAGGTCATTTTCAAAAGGTCACATTTTTTTAACTTTTTTTTTTTTTTTTTTAAGATTTATTTATTTGTGCATACAGAGCCAGGGTACAGGCCAGAGGCTCAGAGGCGGTGAGAGGCTTCACCAGAGACAGAGTGGGGAACAGAACAGGCAGATCGACGAAGTACACTGCTGAGGGGAGCAGCAGGCGGGTCAGGAGAGGTCTGCTGCGCCATGTGGTCACCTCCGGGACAGGTGGGAATTGAACTCATGCTGAAGCGGCTTTAGATTCTCAGTGCTGTGATTTAACCCGCTGCGCCACCAAGGAGGGCCCAAAAGGTCACATTTTACAGAGTTCAATTCATATAGGAGCCTCAAAAAGGTAAAATTTTATAGAGTTGGAAAATGCCAGGAGTTAGGATGGGAGGAGACAGGAATGGATGGGACTGAAAGCATATAACACATGTGAAGAGGTAGTACACAAATCCTAAATGTGATAAAATGACAACATACTATACAAACACATTTGACTAATCTCAAACTTCTGGCTTTGATAGTGCTCTATGATTTTGTAAAATGTGATCATTGAGGAAACTTGGGTCATAGGTACACAGCATATTTTTGTATTAACTTTAAACATTCCTGTGAGTTTATAATTATTGCCAAATAAAAACTTGGGAACAAAAACATTTCAAACAAATTTGAAGCCCCATTATATCCCTTCCCTTCTCATTCCATTTCCCTCTTCTTCTGACTCCTTTCACAGAACTTTTCTTAAATGAGTATTTGGAATTTCTATTCTCTTTTAATTACTTTACTACCTATGAACATATGCAAACATATTTCTATGATATTGGGTTTTTTTCCTTCAGGGTAGCTACATTTTCAACTTTATTAAATAATCTCAAGCTGCTTTCCAGCTGGTTGTACCAGTTTTCTTCTACATCATTGCCAATACTTGAGAATATCCTCTTCTCTAAGGTAAAAACAATCTATGTCACAACTGGAAAATCGAACCCTTTATAACTTACCAACTGTGAAACTTTATCAGTTCAGAGGATTTTTATCTAGAACTCAGTTACAGTTCAAAAACCACAAGGAAAAATTATATAATTTAGGCCTTTACAGAGACCCCTGCTCTGCACAGAATAATTAGAAACCCTGTACTGTACTTTACATTCATTTAAATAAGTCTTTCAATTTTCTGGACTCTCTCAGAAGCACTTCCAGTCACATTTTTCTGGAATCCCTTACTCTATATTACTTTTCATGTATGTTTTCTCTAGTCATTATCAACAAATTTCACTGACACTTCTTTCTTTCCATCCCTTCAAAACAATTTACTACTACTTGCTATATTCTAGATACACCAGGAGTATTACCAAATCACAATGAGACCCTGGAGTCAGGGTCTAAATTCCAGGGCAGGGAAACGCTAAAAATAATTAAGTATATTTTAGATTGAACCATATGAAGTAATTGATATTTTACTATTCTTGATCCACACAAAGGCTTTTCATACATTCAAATGCATAGAAAAGGACTCTTTGGGATTAAGTGCTATGAAGAAGACAAGGTAAGCAAATGGAGAATTGAGGTGGGTCTGGGTGCCTGTCTTAGAAAGGGCTATTTGGACAGAGAAGGGAGGAAGTAAGTTACTTGGTTATCCAGAGGAAGGACATTCCAGAGACTATGTATGTGGAAAGATTCCGAGTAAGGAATGTGTATGACTTCTCCAAAGAACATCAAGAAAAGCAGAGAGAATGGAGTGAAAGAGAATAAAAATGGTACAAGATGAGGGCAGAGAAGAGAAAAGGGGCAGGCCCAAGGAAAGTTATGTCAGTCGTATTTAATGTCAAGGCAGGCAGGCCTTATGGAGTTAGGATGAACATAAAGAATCCAGGGTCAAGACCATGGTCAAGAATCCAGGGTCAAGACCTTGGACTCAGGTGGTGACAAAGGAAATAGTGATAAAAATTTGGATATTCAAAACACTTTCATGATCCTTTCAATATTTCTTTTCTTGAGCATATCTGTCTCAGTGATATCTCATCCTCCCAAAAGTATCTTTTCAAACTCTCATAACCTGTGTTTGATTGAGCCTAGTATAAAAAACATTTTGTCTGATTGCTGTCTGATTCCAGTAAGAAACTTTGTAATCCTTCTAAATTCAGCACCCCCAAAATAAAAATTTGCACATCCCATCACTTCACACATGGCATTACTTTGTACCTAATGACTCTCAAGACAATGGCACCATACCTGACCAAGGAGAAGCTGATATTCTCACGCAAGGAGCACCACCAAGTCATGAGCATACGACTTCAAAGGCCTCCACTGTGCTCCTGTCTCTTCCCAAAGACTGCAGCTGAGGGTGGGCTGGGCCCACTGTGATACACAGTGGCTCCTTTGAGGAAGAGTATTCCCAGCTCTATTCCTGCAACTGGGCCACCTCCACTGAAGTTCCTATACAAACTCCCTAAAGAGGAAGTTGTTTAAGGGATTTACAACACTTTAGGGAGAGCTGACCACAGTTTAATGGCATGCGAATACAAATTCTAATTCCACTTCCTGCTCATACAGACAATACCAACATATAGCTAGGTGTATTATATTAAACATTTAGGTGTATTATATTAAACATATTAAACATTTATATTAAACATTAAACTAGTGGGGCAAGGTCCGTACCAGGTCATCATGTAATGACAGAAACTCAGTTTTCTGTCTTCCAGTGCAAAGTGTCATTCAAGAGTAAGACATTAAATTGTTTACAAAATGCAGTTAGATGGCGACACACTGGTGGTCTATGGTTAAGTGTCAGCCCTATCACCAGTAGGACCTAAGTTTGATTCTAAGCCAGGGAGCTGACCCACGTGGCGCAGTAGACCTCTCCTGTCTCACCCACTGATCCCTCAACCAAACATAGGTTATGAGAGTTTGAAAAGATAATTTTGGGAGGATGAGATATCACTGAGACAGACATGCACAAGAAAAGAAATATTGAAAGGATCATGAAGGCGTTTTGAATATCCAGCCACCTGTTCTGCTCCCCACTCTGTCTCTAGTGGATCATCTCTCCTCCTGCACCTCTGCCAATACCCCAGTTCTTCTATGAGAAAAAAGTGGGGTAACTATCACAAAAAAAAAAATGTAGTTAGCCCAAGAGTATAGTCAAGTCAAAATTATTTATCAAAATTATTTATCAATTTTAAAATATTAAAATATACCTTACATACAATATGCTAGCTACCAAAGAGAAAATATGATCTTCAAATGTCATTAAAATTATTGTATGGCTATAAGAATTTATAGCCCTGTAAGATTTTATGGCACAGATCTTATAAAGAATTGCAACAAACTGTATTAGAAAGAATGTTCAAAACCTATTTTCTGAAAAGGCATTTTGAAAAGATGAAAATAGGAATGCCTTTTCTGAGAGGGAAAAAAAAAACTTGACTTAAAAAATATTTCAGTGTTTAACACCATGAAATGAAATAAGACAAGCAAAACCCAGATGTAGTTTTACATTGTACATTTTTACGCTTGGTCCCCCATCTACCTGTAAATAAAGCAGAAACGATTCATCATAGTATTGGGGAAAGTCAAGTTAGATCTCAAATGATGCTATTTAAGACCACCAAGGCTGAATGTGACAGTCTGAATTCAACTTGCTATCAAAAGTAGATGCTAGATAATGTGAGAGAAATTTGAAACAGCTATCATAAAGTACACTAAAAGGATTTTTTTCTTAGAATTTCATTACTAAAAATGCCTCTCACATGTCAAGATTTCTTATTGTTACACCCTCTCTGGTACCACTAACTAAGAGCCTGCCTTCATGTCCACCCTGACTCTACCATCAAGTACACTGATTCTGTTGAAAACTGAGGTCAACTTTAAAAGAGTTCTTCACAGCACGAGTGTTTTTTGAGTTATAAAAAAAATCATTCACTTTTTCGTAACCTCATGCAAATGACATAACAACAACATTGAAAATACTCTTCTATTTTAGTTTGAAAAATTCATTGCACATGAAAGCAGGTGCCTCTGCTGTACCTGTCACAAGGACTCGGTCCCTGGTCAGGGAGCACCTCTACAAGCAGAAGGCAGAATCTCAACAAGAAGCCAGTAACTTATGCCCAGCTTGGCTCAAAGATGCTAAGATCTGTGCCGAAATGATTCTGGGTACCTGGACTTTCTCAGTTAAGTCACTTTATTTTCAAATACTGAAATCTATTGGTAATAGCAAAA
Organism: Condylura cristata; assembly: GCF_000260355.1. Lineage (NCBI taxonomy): Eukaryota > Metazoa > Chordata > Mammalia > Eulipotyphla > Talpidae > Condylura > Condylura cristata. Next base: position 45,671,944 of record NW_004567108.1, on the reverse strand, counting down.
ATGTTTAATGAGATGGAAATGTTATTCATATGCTTTTTTAAAAAAAAGATTTATTTATTTGTGCATACAGAACTGGGGTATAGGCCAGAGGTACAAGGGCAGTGAGAGGATTCACCAGAGACAGAAAGGAGAGCAGAACATGCAGATGGCGAAGTACACTGCTGAGGGAAATAGTGGGTGGGTCAGGAGAGGTCTGCTGGGCCATGTGAGTCAGCTCCCTGGCCAGGGATTGAACTGGTGCTGCAGTGGCTTCGGAGAGCTTCACAGTATGGTGCTTTAACCCATTGTGCCAATAGGGAGAGCCCATTATTCATACACTTCTTAAAGAAATACTATTTTTCATTTATCAATTATCTTTTCTGCACAATCAACACAGTTCTACAGCTCACTTTTTTTTTCTTTTTTGCTAAACATAGCTATGGATTCACTCCATTAAACTCTTTATCAAGATCTTTCATAAATAGTTGAAGTTAGGCTATAAGAGGAGATCTTTGAAATGCATAGCAAACTAAAGTCATTATTAGGCTTTGGCAAGAGTTGAAATAGGATAGTGATAACAGCAGGGCTATGGACAGAGGATGAGACATAGAGAAATAAAAATAAAAATTCACCCTGCAACCTTCTAGTTTTAAGCTTTTACTACTGTGGAAGAAATGAAAAATTGGAACATCTAAGACAGCAGGAAGGAACCAGCTGTAAGAAAGGTATACCTAATCCCTCTGACTTGCCTGCTTTTTTCTCCTCATGGATACCTCTTTATTAATAGATTTTAAATAATGTCCATACTACTCAGACTATTTCCCATTGATGGCCACATTTCAGACAAACAGCTCTGGGTAAAAATCTATGTGAATTATGGTGGGACATTTATTCCTACCACTTGGGACTTGACTAGAATGATGAATTGATTAGATCACATCTTGATGACTATACTCATTGGTTGATTAAGGCAATGCTCTAAAGGACCAGTGATCACTGGACTTAGAAGAAACAAATCACCAGCAAACATGTCACTATGAATTGTAGATAACAACTAAGAATTCAGAGGACATAAGTACCTGAAGCTAATCTTGAAACTAATCAGATGGTACAGTTGACCAGAAAGTATCTACAGGCCCGCTGAAAGCAATTACTCTACAAATTCAGTCATTTAATTTTCATTTATTCTTGTTTCAAATCTCACCAATATGAAAGTTAAATACACCAATATGATTTCATACATTTAGAGGAAAAATGTTTTCTAGTAAGTGGGAAATAATGCAGATGGTTCTGGATGACCTTTATTTTAAGCAGATACTATAGTGAAATATTTCATTTAGAAGTCTCCACCTTCTTTCTTCATTTTTCTTTAACCTACATTCACTAAATAGAACGTGTATTGATCATTTTGTTCCAGAGTCCTGGGTAGTTTTTTCTACTCCAACTGGCATCTGGAGTGAATAAAGCCACATGCATGACAAACAGCACCGCTCCAGTACTTCCAGACCCAATAAGTATGTGGACGGAGATTAAGCTAGAATGCTTCTTGGCCTGATTTAGGATCTAGCAGAGAATGTTTGCTGGGGAGTCCCTGGGCTGGGAGGGATAAGAGAACAACTGCATATCTCAGGACTAAGTCTCTCAGCCATTTAATTTTTAATCTGGGCTACTGTACCAAGGCTCTTTGCACCTTGCCCTAAAGATTCTGAGCAAATGCATTTTATTTTTAGACATTTTTCTCTTGACACAGGGTTCCACAAATATGAAAGAACAAATCATTCCCCAGGCATGCTGGGGGTTGGTGCTGTCTCTTTTCTAATGCTCTTTGAGCATTTAAAATAACAATAGGCTTATTCCTGTAGAATAAGACACCACCCTTGGCCCTTAAATGGGTATTCATTGAAAGGTTTTAGTTTGCAGTAGAAGATTATTTTGGCTATTTTTGATAAATGGAAGGTGCTTCAGAAAGACAATCTCAGTTTTCTAGAAAATTACTCTTGAGAAAGGAAGAAAAACCTCAGGTAGTGTTTTTATTGAAAATGCCATTATTAACAATTCTTGCAAAAGAATTGATTGTGGGGAAGAAAAGTCAAAACTATCTTAATTCTATTATTTACACTTCTTTTCAGATGTTCAGATAATAAACCACTTGACACACCTGGAACGTGTACTGAAGTCAGAGGAATTAAATCAAAAGTAGCCAAATGTCTTAATGGTTTCCAAAATAATTCAAAATGGGTTTGTCAATATTTCAGACACTATATATCTGAGATTAGCTTGTAATAATAGTACAAAGGAAAAACCTGACTCAGTAATGAACTACTCATACAACTACGTGGTGTGAAAAACTCAATAAAACCATGAACATATTATATTTGAAGCATCTTGTGTGCTTCTAAAAAGAATCATCAATCTACCTTGACTCATGAAGAGAATATCTTAGGTATATTTGTTCTTTCTCTCCCTTCTAAAATTAACTTTTAGCCAAAAATAACAATCAAAATATATCATTGTCAATAAAAAACTATTTCTCAAAGGAGAGACAATGCTATCTATACAGGAGGTTAGATATGACCCCTTTGTTCTTAGTATAAGGTCTGCTGGTGACTATGGCATTTCAACCAGAAATTTCAGCTTCATTCTGAGAGATAGCAATAGATTTCCTCCCACTATGACTTCAGCATACTGTAAATTACACCATTAAGAAGACTATGTCATGCTCATTCATACATATTTGCATGCCAATATGCCAAAATGCATTCAAATCCCAGACTCCCAGGGAATAGAACAATAAATGGATTGTTTGTGCAGATGTTCTAGGGATATTCAGCTAAGGACAGTATCAAGTCAAATGTCTGCATTTAGGATTATTCATTCAACTCTACATATGAAAGAAGGGTTCTGGCAGAACCTACCTGTCCTGATAACCAGTCCAATCTGCCTTCCAAGTAAATCAAAACAACTGCAGTAAAAAACACTCAGTGTTTCTAAGACACTCTTCAATATCACAACTGGAATGTGATAGGCCTCAAAACTACCTTGTTAGTCATGTGCTACATCATGTGTGAAAATGTAGAATGCTTTAAGTATAAGAAGTATAGGAGATAGTTGTTAGTAACACAGATTGTCATCATGACTATTTAGACATGATCTGATTCACTCAGTGATAAGATTAATGAACTTGAAAAAGTAATTAAATCTCTTTTTTATTGTTTCAGTTTTCTCATTTGTGAAATGAGACTATAATGCTACCTGCTTATAGCGTCACTGAAAAGATTACATGAGAAAGCATGATTTAGTACTTAATACTATACCTGGCATATAGTAAATGCTCAATTAATACAGCTACTAACATATAATGAAAATATTTATTAACAGTTATTGTCCCACTCAGAAAACCTACTGATAATTAGCAGCAACTTTCTATCACTTCCTAGAAGAGGACTACTCCCTCCATTCATTTGTGGTTTTCCCATTTCAGGTCAGTATCATATTTGCTTTTTTTTTTTTATGCTTTCTGCATATAATCATCCTTTAATATCTGATCATGTCACTATGTTAGCTGAAATCAGAATGAGCACACATATATATATTTCAGCTTTACCACCAGCAATTCATTGGAACAACTCAATATTCACAAGGACTCCCTCCTTTATATATCATGATAATGCTTTATGACTAATGTTTTATACTCTGGAAAATGTTCCAGTATCTACTGATTTTTTGAGTCAGTAATAAATGAGGTCAAGGTCATACTAGCTGCTGACTAGCTCTAGCTGTATGACCTGAGCAACTACTCCATGAGCTTGATTTCCTCATTTATAAGTGGACATAATTATGCCATAGGAAATTGTAAGGGTTAAATAATTTAAGTTCATAAGTAATTGTTCTTTATCAATACCATCAAGAGGAGACTAGCTTTTTGGTGCTGACTTACTCCTGTGTCAAGAAGTACCCTAAACAACATTTATCCACCAAGGGTTCTGCAAACATTACAGATATACATCTTTGTACATGTCTCCAATTAATGATGTAATTCAGAACTATAGCCCTGATGTTTTAACATGTTCATTTTCTATCTAGACACATGCATTGTCAAAGAGCTCATTCTAAAGAGCATTGTACGTAGAATCTCAGGATTTAATTTTAATGACAAAAATATAAGCAGCCTTCTATATATCTTTAACAAGTTTAATTCACATGGAATCTCCAGTGAATTAATACACTAGACTCAACTGTGAATTAATACACTAGACTCAACTCTCTTCTAAATTGTTGTCAGAACGAGTTTATGTAAAATTCAAAAAATGACATAATCACCACACCCCAACGTTACCATCAGCTGGCCCATTACTTTTACAGAGTAAATATTTTCACATGGCCTCATCAAAGAATTAAAAACATCTTTAAAAGTTTTAAAGCACACGTATTTGAAGACTAGGAGCAGACAAAAAGTCAGAATCTATTTTATTTCACAAATGCATAAATTATGGTATTATCTAGCATTTGAAACCAGTAACCCGAAACATGTGTTCCCTAGCTACCAAGAATGTACTTACAATTTGAATCTCATGAATGTTTAAAAGTGCATCAGAGACTATCAACACACTGAGAAGGACAGAGGAAGGTTCTCAGTCTCAAAGAAATAACAACACACATAACCAACAGGGTTTACAAGCAACATAATTGAATATGTGAGCTGACACACAATGTGGGCAAGACAGAATAAGAAGGAGATAATGAAACAGATGGCTGAAGAAGGAAAGCCTGCAAGAGCAGAGAGAGGACTGGACTTTCTTCTTGGATGGCAATAAATATACTAGGGTGGAAACAAAATGTTGATTTAAAACTATTTTAATAGTATAGAGTGTAAAATTCACACAGAGAAGATGGCCCTGGTCAAGAACTTGGATTTAATCCTACATGCAAATAAGAGGTATTATAGACTCTAGAGGGGGAAAAAATGATAAAAATAGTTTTCAGTTAAGAATTGTCTATCCTCAAATCTTATTTGTAATTGCTCCATCCAAACCTTTGCTAGTAAGGTTTTGTTTTATTTAGTAGAGGATAATTTTTGTCTCCCTAGCAATACCAAAACTATTTTTGAGCATCTCATTCAAGACAAAAATAACATTAAAAAAAATCACATGTTTTGATGTAGTTTTTAAAGTTCCTGTCTTGTTTTAAAAAGACAGCTTATAATTTGTCCAAAGGCATTTAGCATTTAGCTCCCCTATGCAATGACAAGGACTGAAATAGAGTGCAGATATTTTACAACAACGTCTATCATTTCCAGTGGTTGGGGGAAAGAAGCCATGCTAGAGAAAGTGTTAATGCTCACAAAAGCTGACAGAACTTAGCAATGCCTCAGACAAAGTGGACATTTTGCTGTCAGTATGGGCCCCTCACTTCCTTGAAGTGTCTTAAGCAATCCCAGCTGCAGAGGGATGCAAGATGCCAAATACACGCAAAATCTGTCCCCTCTCCTAAAATGAGGTTGATTCTCATTTATTCTTAAGGAGGCACACACAAGCTGCTGGCAATTTGTTCAAGTGGAGAGCAAACTATGTTGAGTGGTTGCAACACTTCAGAACTCATGGAGCTGCATAAAACAAAATGTGCCCAGAGCCCCACCTTACTGGTAATTCTGGACATATGTAATGAGTTGAGACAAAGGGAAACATGAAGTGTGTCCCACACACGTCACTAGCAGGCCTCACTTTTGCAATACTGAACTAACGGAAAGGGGACTGTTTAGTAACTCTGCTTGTCCGGACGTTATGTTACAAAACGATCCACAAGACATCCTGCCCTGACTGCTGGCACCGAGGGCAGCTTCTCCCTGCGTCACACAATGTCCATGGCATCAGCTAAAGAAACGAGGTGTGAGTACACCTACAGAGGACAGGTGCCTAATGGAATGTAGCCTTCATGTAGCCCAATAAGGAAAAATAAATGGAAAGACATGAATGGGCAATTCATAAAAGAACAAAAGTGATAGAAACAAATACATGAGAAAAGGTCTGACTTCACCCATGTGACAAAAAAAGAAAGCAATTTCTCATTAAAATTAAAATTCAATATTTTTAAAAGTAAAAAATAATTGTAGCTGATGAATTTTGAGTGCACATTTTTAGACATGGCAAACATTGGCACAAACTTTTGAAAAGCAGCTTGACAACAGGTACATAACACTGAAAATACTCAAAAGGAAAATATTCATGTCCAAAAAAATTTATAACACCCATTGTGCAAAATAAAATGAGTAAATAAAAATAAAATAAGGGAAAGACTAATAAGAAAAATGATAACAAAAGAATAAATTCTTAAGAAAGTCATGCAGAAGCAATTTAAAATTTCTGTTTGTAAAAATCATGTCACCTGGGACTTCTATGTTTTCAAAAATTTTTATTGTGAAAGATTTCTTATACAAAATAGCACATATAATAATTATAAACTTTATATAATTTTGAGTGAAAAGCTCAAGATACAAAATTGTGTAGACACTGTGATTACAGCTATATATAAAAATTAGCTTTGCACAAAATATGTCTATAGGGAAATAATCTCAAGACTTAACAGTGGTTATTCTTTAATAGTGAAATGATAGGATTTTTTCCTATTTTCTCCTTCTTTCAAAACTTTATTTAACTTTTGCTGAAGGTACACATTCACCATGCTTATTTACTATCTCTAACTTCAGATGCTAAATTGGAGAAGCATCTGGACCACCGTATTTCCGAATTTATTTTTTTAAGCAATTATTTGCTCTTACTATCTTAAGAAAATAAGAGGTGTCAAAAGAGAGATAAATGCATATGAGACAATTTTCTTGCTCTCCAAAGTTTGTAAGAAATACAACAGGGTATGGAATAGTGAAGAGCAACATAAACCCCATAAATGTAATGAATTGTACAAGCTGAAAGATGAAATAATTCCATGAGATTTTGTCCTTTCCTTATATATTGGTATTTGGACTAGTGCCACAATTAAAATTCCACATTTTCAAGCAGAATCTAGACTCAAAGGTGGTTAAAAACATATCAGGTCCAAGAAGACAGTAAGAACTGCCTTCTCTAATCTACCAGTGACTATATAGGAATCATTTCATTCCGATGAAATGATCTTATCTGTATAACTATAGGAAACTTTCAAAAATGCCTAATATTAGATATCATATTGACTACAAATTTCACCCATTTCAAAAATCTACTCTATAATAACATTTTCTGTGACAAGCAGTTCAAAAATTTCAGTGCTGAACTAAACCCTCTTTCTATGAAAGGGATAAGAAAAGGTTCTTATCCTCAAATATTCCACAATATGAAAGGACAACCATGAAATACATAACTGCTTACTTGTATTTTATCTATAGATACTGAATATTCTCCCTGGAATTTTACAGCTTTTCTGGGATGGTCCATTCATTACAAAGCTGCTACTTCTGCTTTGTAATGAGCATACTATGCATGTGATCCATCGTTGTACATGAATAACTTTATGAAATCTCTCTTTAAAACTGCAATATTTACAAGCACTATTGTTGTTTTTCTGTTTTATAGGTTCAATTTTTAGGGGAGAAATCTGCTTAAGTTCATTTAATCACGTGCCCTCCTCCCATTATAAATACCACTTATTCTTAAATGGGACCATTTTTCACTTAATATCTATTGACATCTAATGTAAAAAAACAATGAAAAGAACTGCTGTCTCCTGGTCACAAAGAGAATGGTTGGTAAATTAAGATTCAAAGGTGCAAAGAAAATTACTCATCCAAAGTCATACAGGTAGCTGTGGCAGAAACCAGCCTGGCACTAAGGCCTGTAAGTCATTGCAGTGCAAATCCTATATCCAGCAGGTCACAGACACCAAGAGTCATATTTTTTTAATCACATATTTTGGCTATAGACTGACAGATGCAGAAAGATTCTAACACAGAGGAAAATAGTACTGGCTATGCATAGAATGGACATAAAATATGAAGGTCTAAAGTGAACCTAAGCCAATGGTACAACATGAATTTAAAAACGAAAAGCCAGTATTCACAAGTTAGAGGAGAAAAGGCATAAACTAGTCATGGGGAAGGGATTGGATTAGTTGCTCTCCAGGGTAAACGTGTTCCCTAACTGTCTGTCAAGTTACAGACAATGAGTGTCCATGGATGCAACTCTGTTTACATCAAGAAGATCATCCCAGTGGAGGGGACAAATACAAAAATAGACAGTAACAGAAATCTTTTCTGAAAACCATATAACTTCACAATGAGCTCCTAGGGGAGCTTGTATCCCCTACACTGGAAGTTTCATTAAAAAAAATAGGATAGATTGTAATCTATTGGGAGTGGTATAAGAATAGTTTTGTCTAAAGGAAAAAAATGGACTTGCATTTGAAAGTCATTACAATCTTTCGATGCAGTCTGTGAGTCAGGATTTGGCCATCCGGCCTATGTGTTATCTGGAGATTCTGCCTCACATTGTACTTCTTTGCCTCATCTTTTAATCATTTGATTGTTTACTGGCATCTCTAACTAACCAATCAGTGAACATCAGAATGAAAGAAGACTAGAAATAAATTCTTTCCTAAGGAGATTTAGTTTTGAACCTAGCATATAAAAGAAGAAGGTAAAAGTACAACTAAAATATGATATGGATTATATATGCACTTTGATCATATATCCATTTATTGATCAAATAGAAGCAATCCTAAAGGTTGGGAGGTCCAAACATCATTAGAGAGGTATTAGTTTACACACATGACAAAATTAGGGAGGTTTTGATAGCCCTCTCCGCTAAATAAAATTAGGGCAAACAAAATTTTGTTCATAGGAAATTTCACGAGTTCCTTGTGAGCAATGGGTGACTGACACACAGATATTTTACACTGAGGTTGGTGGTTCATTGTGGGGGCAAAACAAGGAGAGGCCAAGAAATTTGAGCCAGGGTTACAGGCATTACAGTTCCATGAATAAGCTGGGGACCGGAGACAGTCTGTCACATTAACCAGGCCTAGGGAATCTTTGCAACGCCCAAATACATTTTACAAGAACAATATTACCTTGAACCCCAAACTAAACAAGAACAGCACTAAATAAAAATTACAAACTAATATCTCTGATAAAGACAGATACAAAGCCTCAACAAAATCTTAGCAAATAGAATCTACCAATAAATTAAGAGATGCATTCATCCTGACTAGTGAGATTTAAGGCTGGTTAAACACAAGGGATTCAAGGTTGGTTAAACACAAACAAATCAATCAATGTCACATACCACATGAACAAAAAGAAACCTGTCAATAGATATTGAAAAAGTATTTCATGACACCCTCTTATCATATCCCAATGAATTTCAATAAAATGAGAATAAAAAGGAACTTATCCCAACATAATAAAGGCTATATATATATCAAACTGATATATATGTGTGAGTGTATGTATGTGTGTGTATATATGTATATGTATATATATATACACATAAGTTTATGTGTATATATGTGTGTGTGTGTGTGTATACCACTCAGTAGTGAAAAACTCAAAGCATTTCCTCTAACACTACTATTCAATGTAAATTTAGAAGACCTGATCAGAGTAATCGAGCAAATAAAAAAGACATTAAAGGAACCTAAATTGTAAAATAAGAAGTGAAACTATCACTATTCATAGAGGACATGATAATATATGTAGAAAATTCAGAAGACTCCACCAAAAAAACTACAAGAATTAATATATGAATACAGTAAAATGGAAAGGTTACAAAAATCAATATACAAATATCAACTGTGTTTCTGTTGGCAAGCAATGAATTAGAGGAAAGGGAATCACCATCTAAAATGAATCAATACTGAATAAAACATTCCACCTTAAACACCTTCTAAAATGAATCAAAACTTACTTTTCAACAATACTTTCTAGTTTTGTCAGCTAAACTGTTGAGAGAATCTCTCCCATGTGATAGGATATTGTTTCCACTAACAGTGCAGGGCATGAAAAGAATGGGATAGAGGAAAATCTCACCTCTCTTTCTGATAAATAATCCTGGAGAAAATTAAAGATGGTGGAAATACAGCTGGAAAATAAGATGTGCCTGATTTTCTAATTATTTTTATATTTTGGGACAACCGTTTGTTATTTGTGCAGACAGGCAGTCTGGGTAGAGAAAGAACAGTAGAGGGGAAATCACTAGAAATCATTAACAAAAATTTTGTCTTTGTGACTGGCAGCTTCACTTGGGATGTCACCCAGGGAACCAATTAGTGCTGGTTGCTGAGGTGGGTTTCTGTCAAGATAGACACCTCAGTGCTAACACCCACCTGTGGTATACCTACCTCCAAAGGAGCTACAAAACCTCTTAGTGAAGCTTAAGATTAGCATTAAACAGAAAGAGTTCCACTAAGCAATAAAATAGATGTTTTAGGAATACCAGCATGCCCTCCCTGGTGGCACAGCGGGTTAAAGCATAGCACTAGGATAACCAACAGGAAAACTCCCCTAAATCCTATCATCATATTGGAAACTAATGATTTGGTTTATGCTTTCTGCTCCAGTTTTCCTTTGCTCCTTATCACCCAAGGTAACAGTGACCACATACTTGGTGTAAATTCTAATTTACTGTCCCTCCAGCTCCTGGATCTGACTTTTCCTTCACTGGGAGAAGTAATGTTGCAAGGAGCAGATTATAAATCCAGCCGAAGAACAAAACCACAAATTAGTATTATCTCTACAAAACCACAAATTAGTATTATCTCTAGAGACATTGTCTCCACTAGCAGTGGGAGATACAGTTAACACAAGCTGGACAAGACAGTTAAAGCAGAATTTAGCAACATCTGGGAAGCTGTCTGGCCAGATTGCTCTTGCAATAAAATGCTTCATGGTGTTTCCTCTCCACTGCTTCAGGACACAGGAGGAGTTCAGGATGTGTGTAACCTCAAACAAACTGACACCAGTTTTGTTATCTTGGCTTCTGAGGAATAATATTCATCCTCCTGGAACTCCCGTGACCACAGTTCCCATAGCAAACAATCAAGCAGCAAAGCTGATGTTATTATGAGCAGAGTACCGTGCAGGGCACTCTAGGGGGAAAAAAAATTGCTTCAAAGTACTTTTGAAAAGCAAAAATAAACAAAATTAACACATTAGATAATACCATGTGTGAAAAATAAACTAAAAACCTTCAGGAATTTTGAGCGGGAAACAGAAATCCATACAGGAAAGCCACCTCAGGGGAAAGCAAATGTGAATTTAATTTTTTAAATAAGACTTTGATGGAAGGGATGGTCAAATAGGTGGAAAATATATTTTAGTAGTGAGAATGCACAATCTGTGAAGCTCTAACCTAAAGCGAAAAGACTCAGACTTCCCCTCAAGCTCAAATCTTCATGAAAACAATCAAAAAGGAAATTCAAAGCCCCCTAAATTTTGTCTCCAGTAAATCTTCCCCTACGTAGTTGCATCTTCATGGCTGAGGTAAATAATTCCTGATAAATTTGCCCTCAGAACAAACCTTGGCTTAGTGCTAGCTAAAGAAATGACCAACACTGAAATGTTTGCTCCCACCCATCCCCCATTTAAATCAGTAGTTTTATGCCCAGCAAAATAAGCCAGAAAGGAAAAGAAAAATATAGTGTCACTTAAAGATGTAGAGAAACCAAAAAAAGGAATCAGGAAAAAAAAGTAACTATAATAAAGTAAAAATCAAAATAATAAGGAAACTATGGATCAGAGCCATTCTGTAGGTGAGGAAGAGGAGGGAGGAAGACCAGGATGGGGTGGGAAGAGCACAAGGGACTACAGTGATGGTGCACAGGGGAGTGGGTGGTTGGGGTTTCATGGGAAACCACACATTGGAGTGAATATATTTTTTAAAATGTCACCAAACAAATTAGAAATGGAGAAAAAAGTTCAGGCAAAAGAAAATAAAGAGAGACAGGCATTAAATTATCTTCAAGTTCATTAGGCAAATGGACTAGGATGAAGTATAACTGGTTGCCATATAGCATTTGGCAAGGTTTGCAGCAATGAAAGCATATCCGTCTGATGCTGATCTGTGAACTGGGGATGTGTATTATGTCTTCAGGACCCATGATTCTCTTTACCTTCCCTGGAACATGATTGAGGGTGGAAGAAATTGGTGAAGTGAGCAGGGAATTGTGCCCTCTGCTCACACATCTCACACTGACCCAAATCATAAATTACGACAACCTCACAACTAAAATTTACTCATTCATTTATCCAGTACTTACTAAGCATCAGACATCACTGTGTAAACACCAAGGATAGAGATATAAAAATGATAGGTATGATTTTTGCTCTGTGAAGTTTTCAGGAGAGAGGGTGAATAACTAGCAAGTGACTTGATACATGTTAAGAAAAGGAAAACTGAGGGCAGTGTGTTTTGATTGCCACCTGTTCACCCCACTGGTGCAGGAGGTGTTCCCACCTCAAGAATTTGGGGAGGCTGAACACAATGCACTCAATGCTGGTCAGCTGAGGTCTCCAATAGTTCATCGGTCACAAGCTCACACCCCATGAGGACACTGCCTACCACACAGCTTTACCTGGGATTGCTTCAAGAACAGCATGAAGAAGCAGAGGCCACAGAAGGCAGATTTTTTATAACAAAAGGATGAGGTGACCCTAGTTGTCATGACAGAATGTGACTGGCTTGTTTGAATAAGTCCGTAGGCCAGTTAGAAACTAAAGTGCTCTACTGAGGGAGAAATAAGACTAATAGGATGGTTGGTTGGTCAGAGTGTCAGGTCCACAGAAGAATAATGGGAGACAGAACTTGCAGATTGCTCACTGGAGGCCTCCCTGATTTACCAGAGGTCAAGGCCACACAGCATGGAACCCATCACAAATGGGAGCATGTGAAATGGTTCAAGGGCCAATGCTGGGATGACTTAGGATTCTGTCAGAAAGACATAGCAGGTGGGACCCTAGAGTCAATACAAAAATCAAAACAACCCCTTTTCTCCTCAACTCCTCCTACTCTTTATGTGGTAAAATAGTTCAGACACACAACAGGCCCTGAAGTTTATCCACCCTTTTGTGTCTAATGTTCAGCACCAGTACCTGCTTCACAAAAAGCTGCTGGTGCTGAGCAGGGCGGGAGGCTTGTTAGACAGGCCTCACTGGCAACTCTATTCAACAAAAGGTAACAAAAACATTAAGCCCCAAAATAAACTAGTTTAAATTGTTTTTTGAGGCCAGAGTCAAAGGGAATAGATAATCCCTCTACTGTAATATTTGCTTTCAAAAAAGAAAATAATGTTAAAACACTATGGAGACATCGCATGTACCCCAGACCAGGTGAGCCTAAAACAAATCAATCCAGCATCACTAATAAACATATGTGCCAAAGTACCGAATAACCCACAGCCCACAACTCACATGTTTGCAGCCAGAAGGTGGATAGAGAAAGGCCTGAAACAGGTGGAGAGCAGATCAAAAGGCCAAGATAGGGGTGTGGTAAAACAGAACTATGCATGAGCTTGTGAAAACAGACATTTAATTTGGTCAGCTTGGCAATTGTCTTGAAGAAGCCTAAATTGATATTTCTATGTATAGTCTCTTGACATTTAAGTGTTGACAACATATTTGATATCTGTGCCCCAACATTCTGTGGGCCAACTACACGTCTTGGTGGGAGGATCAGAACAATTTATTTTCTAACTCTTTTATGCGGACCTCGAGGGAGACATGGAAAACATGGGAGTCAATTCATTCTCCCTGGCCTCTCTTTGCATGGCTGATCCACCAGGGTCTCCATGCATGCCCAGAGCCCAGTCTAGCTGGTCAAAGATGCTACCATTGATTCAGCACTGGGGCTTGGCCTGCCAGCCACCCTACTTGAGTAAAGCCTCCCTTGTTTTAATGACTCTAAGTCTACTTGAATAAAATTGAAGTTATAGAAGTGCAAGAACCTTGATCAGTCCGGAAAGAGCAACAGCTCAGTAGCAGCAGTTGTATGCAGACAAAGGAGGAAGAATGATTTACTTTCCAGGGCTCTCTGAGCAGCAGCAGAAGGCAGGAAGTGGGAAGCCAGATGAAACAGCAAGAACCCGCAGATGTTTACCAGGGCGGAGACCACTGTTGTCACTCAAATCCGAGGTCATATTCTGGTCCTAAACAGTCTTAACTTCAGTGCGCATAAAAGCAGGAGGGTGAGAGACAAGGAGGGAAGAAAGGAGAAAGTAAAGAAAAGGTTAAGGTGGTAAGGGGTGGGAGGGATGTGGGGGGAGAGAGAGAGAGATTGATCTGGTTAAAGACTTTAAATTGGGAAATATAGTTTATATCCTCACAGCAGGACACTGGAAAGTTCCTGGTAAGCAGATCAATGAGAAACAGAGAGGGAGAATCAGAGTACTGTTTCATGGGATTTTGCAAAATAGGAAGCCCTAAAGTTTAAGAGTCTAGCAATCTAAAAGTTTTGGAGAAGAAGAAAGCTCCCAAGGAGAAAAGTACCGGCCATTGTCTTTCTACCTTGCTCCTTTTCCTTCTCCCGACTGGCATGAATTCACTCCGGGAAGCATGTGTTTGGGAGGATGCTTGTGGGTAATGTGGGAGGGGCTAGAGACTGGGCAACCTCTAGACTTCCTATTCCTGAACCAACCGTGCTGCACAAGTCCAATGTACTGTGTCTGTCAGTCTTCACTTTCTTACCCTGACCCAGTTCTAGATGGGTGTAAAACCTCACTCAAGGAATGCAAAGGCCATTTCTAAGAGGGTAGAAGGAAAGTATCTGAAAGTCACACCCATCTGACTATTCTAAGACCATCAGTAAACTGAAAATAAGGGAGTCAGTAGATCATATTTTTTATTGCATTCCATGCTCAGGCAAAAATTGTAACTCTACTCTCTTATGCTATAAACCAAAAAATAATGTTTCAATCCTTTTCCTTCAGAAGAGACCTAGAGGACTGAAGAAAAGTACATAGATACCATTAGAGTACCCTATGATTCTTGCCTAGCAGCTCAAGGACTATTTTACTCTCTGCTTTTTTTTTTTTGGCAACAGATAACATTAAAAGGACCATTGAAGAGCACTAAATTATGAAGCACTATGTGAAAAAAATATTTATTTATTAAGCAGTTAAAGCTGTATGTACATCTTTAATATAATTACATTAGAAATATGCTGGGGAGAAATCCCTAGAAGAAACACAGCAGTACATTACAGAGGCACACAAAAAAGAGAGGAAACCTTGATGTGGACCAATTACTACAGGCCTACTAGAGGCGGTGGGGAGGGTAGAACTAGTCCTTGTGTGAATGACAGCTCCTGTATTTGTGCATATGTGCACACCCACCTGCAGTGATTATTTCTTTAAGTTCTAGTATTTCTAGTGTAATTATGGTACATAAATAATATGCTCACATACAAAATATACATTAAAGATAATTAGAATATTCTAAAACAACATTCCCCATTTAAGCTATTTATTATACAGAAGAAAAAGCTTGCACTGACTCTCACTTTGTGTTCTTATTGTGTCTCTTACTGTGTGTTCTTGGGCAAAAATTTAACCTTTGGGTTTTAGTGTCCTCACCTACAAATAAAAGGAACATCAGACAGCCTGAAACATTTTCCATTTTCCTCAGGATTTATTGTTGTAACACTATGATTATACCTCATCCAAGACTTGCAAGTACTCAGAAATGCTCTTTTCCTTGCCCCTTACATGACACCTATATTCAGAGTAGAGAGTCTGTCCTCTCTTTTGATTCAGGATTCTGCAGATTAGATTGTAGAGGGTATAACAACTTACAAAAAAAAAAAAAAAGTGTAACACAGCTGTTTGGAGATTTGTGTTTGCAGCTTTATTGCACCAAAGAAAACAACTCCTCCATTATCTGTAAAATCTGTTGTCTGAAACAAGATTTATCAGGGCCCTGCAGGGCTTTCTGAGAAAGTAGTAGTATCTCTTCTTCATTCCCTCTCCCAAGACTGGCTATAGTGAGTATGTTGTTCTTGTTGGGCTTGTTGAAGGTGTTTTTCCTCATTATTTAAGGCAGTGATAAGACAAGACCCAGATCCAACATAAGGAAGGTTTTCCTAGCCCTGCATTTGTTAGTCTTTCAGGCCCTAGGCTAAGACATCCAACAGGATGAATGATCCAGCCACAGATTTCCTACTGTCATCAGCAAAAGTCTTTCTCTTTCCTGCAGTCAATAAAATCATAAAGTGTGGGGAAAATATTTAAGAAAATAAGATACTAGATGTAGTACTCTCAGACACATGTTACATTTGTTTATTTCTAGACTTCATCAATGACAGACAATTTTCCTCATGGTCTCTTTAATAAAGCCTTGTCTTCAAGGGTGTCATTACCAAGAACAAAGGTAGCCACCACAGATGTGGTCCCTCTGCAGAGGTAAAGAAGCTCTCCAAGTGAAGTCTGATGCCCTATAGATGTAGCAACTTAGAGTATACCAACTAGATGTTAACACTAGAAGTATACTTGCAAAGTGATCCCAAACCTCCCAGTCATTCCAGGGCAAAAGCTGGAAGTCCAAGATCTAGTCCTAACTTTTCCATTGGCCCACTATGGAGGAGTCCTGGTCCTCTGTTATCTCCTAAATGAAAAAGTTGTATGCTGTTAGAAAACTTCTAAAGTCCTAAGACTCTGCCAAAATTCTTTGCCCAATTTTTACCTCTAAGCAAATGTTCACTTACCTAAATTCATATAATCCATCATCTTTTCGAAGAGGCCATGCTTCAAACATATTAAGAATAAAACTAGATCACAATTGCCTTCCATATCCCATGTGTTACAGAAAGTCTTACTGAGCATGTAAACAATATACATTCATTATATAATATTTGAAAACGGTAACCAAAAAGATAATTTTCCTGTAACCTGGGGCAGCCAAAGAGAACCAGTGCTAGCTTCTATAGATATAGACATACCAGATAGACCAAGAAGTAGAATTGCTGCAGCACATCAGATTTCTATTTTTAATATTTTTTTAAGATGTATTTCATTTATGCACACAGAACTGGGGTACCGGCCAGAGGGGCAGGGGCGGTGAGAGGATTCACCAGAGACAGTGGAGAGCAGAACAGGCAGATCGATGAAGTACACTGCTGAGGGGAGCAGCGGGGGGGTCAGGAGAGGTCTGCCATGCCATGTGGTCACCTCTGGTTCAGGGACTGAACTTGTGCAAAAGTGGCTTTAGCTTCTTAGTGCTGTGCTTTAACCCGCTGCGCCACCAGGGAGGGCCTATTTTTAATATTTTTAGGAAATTCTAGAACATTTTCCATAGTAATTGCACCAATACACATTTCCACCAACAATGCACCAGGGTTCCCTTTCTCCATATCCTTAGCAATACTTATTATTTCCAACCTTTTCGGCATAGCCATATAACAGGTATAGGATGATACTTCATTGTGGTTTTGATTTGTTTTGTACTGATTAGTATTATCAAGCATCTTTTCATGAACCCACTGGTTATATGTCTGTCTCATTTGGAAAAATATCTAGTCAGACATTTTGTTCATTTTTTAATTGCATTGTTTGTGGGATTTATTGTTATTACTGAGTTGCATAAATCCTTTATAATTTTTGGATGGTAACTCCTTATTAGGTATATGATTCTCAAATATTTTCTTTCATTCAGTAGGCTGCCTTTTCATTTTGTTGATGATCACCTTTACTATGCCGAAGTTTTTTAGCTTGAAGTCAATTTTTTAAAAAATCATCAAGATCCACATCAAGAAGATACGTTTTACCCTACTATATATTTTTGCCCCCTTTGTCATAAATTAATTGATAATATATATGTGTCTTATTTCTGGGCTCTCTGACCTATTGATTTATATATGTCTGTGTCTTTAATGACAATGCTATACTTTTCTGATTACTATAGCATATTGTTATATTCTTTGTTGTCATTTCTCAGGATTTCTGTGGCTACTTAGGGCATTTTGTAACCCCATACAAATTTGGAGATAATTTGCCATAATATTGTGAAAAGTGGCA
The DNA here is from genome assembly GCF_000260355.1 of Condylura cristata. NCBI lineage: Eukaryota > Metazoa > Chordata > Mammalia > Eulipotyphla > Talpidae > Condylura > Condylura cristata. Next base: position 45,653,980 of record NW_004567108.1, on the reverse strand, counting down.
CTGGATTTTTCGTAAGTATTATACTGATCCATAGGTTATTATAGGTATTATAGGAGTATTAACAATATTAATTCTTTCAATCCATGATCACAGAATACCTCTCAATTTATTTTTATCATCTTCAATTTATTCAATTATCAATGCCTTGTAGTTTTCAGTGTACAGGTATTTTATGTCTTTGGTTAAATTTAATCCTAGACATTTTTTGTGTGCAACTGTAAATAAGATGATTCTTTTAATTTCTATGATAGTTCATTATTAATGTTTAGAAATGCAGCAGATTTTGTATATTGATTTTGTACCTTGCCACAAGTATTTATTTTGAAAGCCTTTTTCATGTGCCAGGACATCTGCTAGGTGTTGATAGGATTAAGATGAAGAAAACTGAGATCAGCCTCAAAGAAATGTAACTGATTCAATAATTGTAAGTAGGAATTAAAGGAAAAATGAAACTAATTAGTTTCCTCTAACCTCTAGTCCTCCAGCTTTACCTTCAAATTCTGTCCTCCATAGTCCCATGCTGTATGATCGGAAATTTGATTGGTACATGTTAGCCATAGATACATTAGTCCCACAAGAAAAAAAAATCCCTATACAATAATTCTGGAAGTCAGAGAAAATTTGAGGAAAATGTTTTAATACCTTCATGCTAGAAAAGTCAGCAGAAAAATTATATATACAATTTATCAAATGAAGTTCAGTACTTAAATGACCTCAAACTGAGTTCTACTCTAGAGTAGGTTATAATTTTACATTTGAAATAAAGATACAATAGCTGTTCTAAACAAACATGAAATAATTTGAGAGAACAACACAAAGCATTAAGAATGGTAAGGCATCTAGAAAGCACGGTTGATGCCCTATTGCAGAAGAAGAAGAAATTTCATTTGAAGCCTGAAAAATAAAATTTATATAATCCAAGGAGATTTAGAATGAATAAGTATATTTAAGTATAATTCCTGGGTGAAGTACATAATCATAAGTCCAAGAATAAGCATACCTAGTTCACTAGTTGGAAATAGTGTAGGGAAAAATATGTCAGTGGAACTTAGTGTGCTAGGTTCCCCTTACAGGATAAAAACTGACGATAATGTGCAATACAATGTTGTATGCATGGAAATCAGTATCAAATTGCAGTCTGAATAGTGTTAAAGAAGATGCTCTAATAGAAATGAGGATAAGATGTAGTGAACCCAGATGGCCTCTAGGGGGCAGAGTTACAGGGAAACACTAACAAAAAGTTCCTGGAGATACTGGGAGGGATGATTATCACCAACCTATATATTTATTCATTCACTGTTTGGGTTTATGCCACAAAATTTCCCTAGGAAAACATGTATATAGGATATAGACTGCAATTTCTTAAACCTGGTATTTCCTTCAAAGTTTAGAATGATTTCTCCCTTGAAAAAGAAATCCCACAGATCTACAAATCTTTTAGAATGCCAAGGGTTCAACAGTGGAAGAAATTGTGCCAACTCCATAACCTGCAGTTTTATTCTTCTCTGCCTTAGTGCTGATTTGGTGTATGCTGAGCAATGTACCATGTACAAGCCAAAAAAAAAAAAAAGATTAGAACTGAGAATATGGGATGGTGTCAGTTAAGCCAGAATCTCCATCTAATACTGGAAAGAACTGGAACCTAGAAAAAAAAAATAACTTCTACAAGTATGTGAGGAATTTAATTACTAACTAATACCCCTTTAAAATTATTTTATGATACACTGGAAGGAGAAACTGTGGCATTCAACGTAATTAAAATGTCCCTTCTCAACTTATTCCAGATACCATGCTATAAGGAAGTGAGACCTGTGATAAAGACAAAACCCACTATCTAATATAATCTGTGTATTTATCACAATTTCACCCACCTCAAAAATTCTTTCACTGAATTGCCATGCAACTCAATTTTGTTCACTACTATTTATTTAGCATAGACTATGATACAGACACTGGGCTTGATGCTAAGGACACAGTGGTGAACAAGACAATCCCTACCTTTAAGGAGTTCTTGAGGAAGATAAATAAGTGAAGGGAAAAGGGAAATTCTGTTTGATAATTGTGCCACTGAAGATAGCACAAGAGTATATAATTCAATCTTGAGATGTATGGGCCAAAGCATCTGTTCAGAGGTAGTTCTTAGCAAAAAGAATAGTAAGAATTATGTATGTGAGAGAATAGAAACTACTTGCAGATAGAGGCATTACCTATTTAAAGACTTATAACTCTATGGAGAAAATGGTACATATGGAGAAAGGCATCTGGTTTAAAGAAGAGAAAATTCCTGGAAAGAAGAGCAAGCACTCAACCATCAATGGTATGTAAGTCAAGTTCAGAAGTTTAGGCTTATTTCTGAAAGCATACTGAAGAGTTTTAAAGATGAAAAGTGGAAAGCATAAATATTCCAGATGCCATACATATGGAAAGTATTAAGAGTATACCAGCTTAATGGCAGAGACATGAGTTAAGACATTCTTATTTAAGCAAAAGATTGTGAAGACCTGAATCAGAGTAGTGGTAAACATAATGAGTCAAGTGGATGGATTCAACAGTGGAAGATCCAGACTCAAGTTAGAAGTTTTATCTGTAAGATGACTCTCAAGTTACTTGTCACTGAAAAAGAATGCATGAGAAATATGGTGGGAGAACATGAGTTCTACTTTGGGTACAGTGAATGTGAGACAACTTCAAGAATTCTAAGGGTAACTGTCACTGAATGACAGGGTAGAGATCTGACCTAATCCTAATGAACTGTTAGTATCTAAGCAAGTTAAATCACCATCATCCTTTATTCATCATACCTTAAAATACAAGTCACTAATTTACTGGTTGTATGTACCAATGTAGAATCTTTGGAAATCTTACTCCAGATTTATTGCAAATAATTAAAAAAAAAAACCTCTAAAGTCTAAGGAGAATAGGTCTCATTCAGAACAATTTTAACATAACCAAAATTCAAAAGAGCCAATCAAAGAGAAGATAATAGAAAAAGAACAAAAGAAGTTTCTCCCTGGTGGCCAACAAGTTAAATCACAGCACTATGAAGCTGGCCACAATTGCTTCAGCAAGTTAGATCCCTGGCCAGGGAGGTGGCTCACATGGCACAGCAGACCGCTCCTGTCTTGACCGCTGTTCCCCTCAGCAATGTACTTCATCAACCTGCCTGTCCTACTTCCCACTCTGTCTCTACTGAATCCTCTCACCACCCCTGCACCTTTGGCCTGTGCCCCAGCTCAGGATGCATAAACAAATAAAACTTAAAAAAAAAAAAAAAGAACAAAAAGGAAAATATTACATTGATTGTACTGAAATAAAATCATATACAACAACATTCTTCAATATGTGACATGAAGAAATTATTATCATTCTTGGAGTGAGAAATTTAAATTGATATAAATTCATGTGACATAATAATGAACCTTTTAAAAGATGGAGTTAGAAAAACCATCAAGTTTCTGATGGTTCCACAGAGCTTGTGCTCTGTAACTCCAAATGTTGCCTCTATAATGACAAGGCCTTCTAGTCTGTCTATTCATTTTCATCTTCTTTCCTCTACAAGGATATCTTTCACTGGGTTTAGGGCCACATGGATAATTCAAGATTATCTCACAACCCCTAATTACATCTACAGAGACTCTTCTCCCACATAAGGTCACAATCACATGTTCCAGGGATCAGGACATAGATCTATGACTATCAATATCACCAATCAACCCACAATATATGAACTATTCAGAAGTATGCTACATGGTATGCAAATATTTAGGGGATTTCCAAACAACTTTCTGTCATTGATTTTTCATTTAATTCCATTGTAGTTAAAGAACATATGCTGTAATATTTTTAATGTATTTGAGATGTACTTTTATGGCCCAAAATATAAACTATCTTAGCAAAAGTTTTGGGTGTATTTAAAAAGAATATAGATTTGGTTATTTGGGGGTGGTATGCTCTATAAATGGCAACAGATCAAATTAATTGGTCAATATTTTAGGTCTTCTATATCCTTACTGATTTTATGTCTACCTATTCTACCAATGAAAAAGGGTTAGTAGAATTTCTGACTGTGATTATGAGTAATAGGTCCCACATTGCTATGTTTTCTAATATTACCTACACCTTGTACCTAGAGGTTCACTTGTATTTACAAATGTTGGTTCGCTAAACATTTTCTTCCTGTCTTCTATCCTGTCTTCTTCCTGCCATCTTTTTCCCTATTTTAGTGATAGATATTTTCCCACAAATATTGGTCAACAGTTAGGAGAAATCTGACTGTACAAAAATACTGAAACTATGAAACCCACCCTTTGGCAGGAATAGTTAGGCATATTTAAACATCTTTCGAGCTTCTTTTCCCACAGCAATAGAGCATGATGGCTGACCATGAGTCAATAGCTAGATACAAGAATCCACTGACATGGGACAAAAAAAGGCAGGAAAAGAAACCATCTAGCCCACGTCAGAAGTGCAGGTGCCCATCCACCAAAAGATCTGGTCATTTGAAATGTCCTTGTGGGCAGATCTATAACTATCCAACTGACTTCAGCCAGCTCTATATTCCTCTACTACCCTTTGTGATTTAGCCAATGACCTTCAGCCAAAGACTCATTCCTATGGCCCAGCTACTATCAATCAATGGAATTTCCCAAAATGGGATATAAGACCATTCCATTAGTCTTTTGGAAAGCCAGTTCTGAGTCTTGGAATTACAACAGACTTCTGACCTAGCTTCTTATTCTCCTTTCTACTCCCAAACCTTGAATGGCATATCTTTGGTACCTATGAACATCAGGTGAACAAGCTTTAATTCTTCAGTAACAATGCCAACTTCAGTTTTTTCTTATACTTTAAAATTCAAATTATACTTTTTTCTTATAAATATTGTAAATTATGGTTTTGTTCTTAGATTTATGAGCTGTCTACTCCTGATCATTTAACATAATTCTGCATACAATCAAAGTACTTATAAACTTCTGTGAGAAGTACTAAGTACTCTACTAAAAAGTTTTCAGTTTCAAATATTTAAATAGAAACAAGAAAACTGGTAACTTTTTTTTCAACTATCAGTTAGCAAATTCAAGATGCAGATTATGCTAATTTCCATTACTGAGAAGTTACACATCATGAACTCAAATTTCTCTTTATGAGACTTAATGTAGCTTAACATACTACCTCATGGGAATTACAATGTGGAAAGAAGATATAAAGACTTGGTTTATATCACAGCAGGGTCTACGAAATGCTTCAGGATGCCCAGGGTGGCCACACTATCTGAAAAATTCACCTCTGGGCTGCTGTTTTATTTGAGGGATACAAATGAAGCTCATGAAGCCATCTGCAGAAAAAAATAAGAAAGGACAGGCCAAGTATTTCACATGCACTGAGTCAAGCTCACTATTCGAAAAAAAAATCTGTCTCATAATCAACCAGATTTAAGAAACCAGATGATAGAATGTATGTGGTCATATCTCAAAATTAAAATATACAGTATTATATAGAATGATTAGTCCAATGAGTAGAAAGACAAGACAAGGCTAAAATTCCTCTACAACCAGAAAATTACCTTAATCCAAATACACAAACATAAACAAAAATTATAGAAGGCTGATAAACACTTGGTCATAGGAGACAGATTTCTGCTATAATTGTCATACAAAATTATAAAATATCCTAATTTGAAAACTGGATCATTATTTCTATATCTATTCATTCATCATCTCTTCTGAGTCAGAGGCTACACTTCATGTAGAGAGGTGTTAACATGACTAGTACACGATCACAAGAAAATTAAAAACTAGTTTATGATAAACTTCAAATGGCTACCTATATTTACACCATTGTAAGGCTTCTCAATAATATGGTCATCATCTGGTCAAGAGATCCTGGAGAAAGTTTTCTATCTTTGTAGGGGAACTGCAAGAAGTAGCACCTTTTAGGAATATTTTCTTTGGTTCCCAGATTGCTCCATAAAGTAGCCAGTGCATGTAAGCTGATGCAGATTAATTCATACAATTGTTATCAGATTGGGTTGCAGTAAAAAATGGCCTAGAAAGTTCTTTCAGCTCTATTTGTATAAACTTTGATACTTATAAGAAAATTCTAGTGCACCACACGACAGGCTTTCCATTTTTGTTAAACTATGTTAAAAATATTTGAAAAGTATTTTAAATGTCTCATAGTGCACATATAAAAGGGATACAGTGATTTCATGTCTCTGACCAAGTGTAGAACTTCAAAGAAAGAGCTAGAGGCAAGAAGACATGTATACACCACACATAAGTAGCAATGGGATCTTATCACTCCTAGAGAATATGAAGAGAAATTGTGACTATTTAATATTTTCCAAAGAAATAACATTCTCAAAGACATTCATGAAAACAGTGAGATCAAATCTCAGCCTTTTCCCCTAACATTTGATCTCCATCAACATTCATACTCAAAAATATACAGACATTTGTTTCCATAAAATAATACTCATTGTAAGTTACCAGCTGGGGTAAGATGTGTATTAGAATGCTTTTAAATGATCTTTGTAGAAACCATCGCATAATAGCGGCTGATAACTAGTGATTTGTCACCATTTACTTTTGAAACTCCAGTCTATTACACTGACTACCATTATACCTATATAAGCATGAAATGTTTGCCCTCATTTTTATTCATATACTCATGGACCATTTACTGTCAGCTATAAAATCATTTGAAAAGTAATTGAGTTTATAGCTGAAAAAAGTCAGAAGCCTCCTCAGTCTTACAATATTGACTTAGTGTCAGGTGGGTAAAAATGAAATTGAATGTGAAATTGGGGTAAAGGTGACTTTTCAGCAAGTTCTTTAAAAAAAAAGTAAGCAGAGTGGCTTGCTAATTTTCAGCTTTTTCCTCCCCCTTAATAGGAAAAAGTTTATCCATAGAAGGATGAGAATTTTTAAATGCCTGCCAAGTTTTCACAGTTCAGAAAATAAATGCAAAGAACCAAAGGTAACTTGGACACAGTGCTGTCATTGGCCTCAATCATAAGACCTAACTGTAAAAATATGAAAGGATGGATTTGTGAGACTTCAATGTATAGAACAGCCAACTTTTAACCATATCATCTATAAAATATGTTTCTCTGCCAAAACACAATAACTTAGTTACATCCCAACTCTTCGATGCCTACTGCTTGTACATAGTATAGTTCTATATACTACAAAGGAATACAAAGAAGCTAAAGCTTAATTTTGTGGCCACTATACACTTAAGGACTAGAAGGAAGATAAATACATGAATAACTTTAGCACAAAATGGAGAATTTAAAAAGGCTACAAAAAAACATGTACCCTCTGCTGGAGAGGTGACTCAGCCATTTGTCAGCTGGGCTGAAGACCTTGGAGAATGAACACTGACTGCCCTTGCACTGTGCATAGGAGAGGAGCGCCCCCTTCAGGTACTACAGCACCCCTGGTCAGCCTCCAGGGCAGACCTATTCATATGCTTCCCCCACTGTGGAGAACTCTTCAAAGACAAGAAATAAAGCTCTCGATTGGCCTGTGTTCTAAGCATCTAATTTAGTATCTATCAATAGTACAAAAAGAAGCCATCAAAAAAACATGGAAAAATAATATATTCCCCTAATAAATGGACCACTATATTCTTTTTCTACACACACACACATACGTTATTTAATATATAACTCCAACCTAGTTCAAAATGCCATTTCTTCTATGTAACAATAACTAACCCTACCTAATATTGACCTCATATTTTCATTCTCTCCCTTGATTTTTCTATAACTTATATGCCTCAAACTTCCAAAACCGTTTTAAGTGACTAAATTCTTCCATCAAATATTGTCTGATACCCTTACCTGCTATCCTCTCTCAATATCTTACTTGACTGTTGCATTTGTGTACCTTTATTTTATGTGTTAACTCCCAAACGAAGTATCTGGCTCTTCCCCACATGTGATGTCTTCAGCACCTTATAAGGTCATCTGGTGATTTAAAAGGAATGTTATCAATATTATACCTGAAGCTAAATACAATTTTGGTTAACTAAAATTATATTTCAAGAAGTGATTGAGAGATTGCAATGGAACAGGGAACTTAACTTCACAGCCTTCTGTCCAGTCAAACACTGTGCTGTGTTTACTGAAGCACTACTGATACTCAGCTCTGTCTTCCACTAACTAGTCCACATTCTTTTGTCCCTCAAATTGCCAATTACTACTTTTCTCTGGTTCATCTTCCCCCTAGATAATACCACAGATGGCATACATTGACAGCATTTTATCTATGCCTTAGCTTACCTCAAATACTAGAGTAAGAGGTTAAATTACCATCTACTCCAAAAGGGTGGGTCACTTTTTTCTTTGACCTCCAAAACTCTAGCACACATGTGAAGTTTTCTTCAACCACTGCATAGAAGATTTCCAATTTCAAAATATCAATGTGTTTTCCTTCAGCCCCAAAAGTTTCAAGGGTCTGTTTCTGGTCTCTTTTTATTTTACCCATAGCAAGATTAAAAAAAAAAAAAGAGGAAGTTACATTAATTGCACAACTTTTAGCACATTGCTGGTCATGAAGGAAAGACTGGATTAAAATTAGTTCATTAGTAAAACAAACAAAAATAAGGTATTATAACTATAGGGAGTCTACTATATAACTAGCTGTTTTGTTTCACAGACAAATCCAACATAATCAGAGATTTCAAAACTCAATTCTCAGTAAAGTTTATTTAAAAAATATAAGAGTCATGCTGAGCAGTCTTTGGCTGGTATTTTATGTGCTTTATTTTGAAGTTCCTCATCTATGAGGAATTGTTCATATTTTCTCCAGAGTATAAAGTATTTCTGTTACTTTCAATCAGAGGTCAAATTGGTTTAATCCTTGACTCTGTGACCATAATCACAACAGGAACACTGAGGATCACACTAGGATGTGAGTATTTCGCTGGAACTTTTGCAGTCACTACATTGTATCATTTCTGAGAATTCATACAGAATCATCTTATAAATTGTTAATTATCATAATAAACTAAAGTCTCTGATTTACCTACAAGAAAACACAGAAGGAATGTCTATAATTATATTTAAATCAACAGCTGTTGTGCCCACTAAAATCTCCTCTTGTCTCACAGTGACAACACCATCACTAAGATTTTGCAATTAAAAGAAGGTTGTTCTAAATGCAAATAATCTAAGAATCAGTAATCTCACTTTCATGTGACATGTCACGTCATGTCGTTCTCCAGAGTAGTTTAAAAGAAAATGTTCTTAACATTAATTTTCTCATTTGTTTGAAACACTGACAAGGTAAAACCTAGGCTTCTTCTGAAATTCCTTGAAGACTCAAAGCAACATAACAGAATGCTAGGTCCAATATCACTGTATTAAATGTGTCAATAGAAGCACAAAATAAGCATGACATTTTGCCCTAATTAGTAAAAAATGTTGGCATGAATTTCAGACAATTTGGGTGATCCTACAAATCATTATAATCTCTGACCATCTGTCTCTGCTAATTTCTCCATTCCTAACTTCTGTTTTACTTATCATAGCCCCAAAGTAAAGAGCCCACTTTGAAAGTTAACAGCACTTCTCCCAGCCATGTAGGGCAGACTTCCCTACTACTAAAATAGCAGTAAAAAATAACTCTTGCCTACTGGCTACTGAGATGGTTAAAGAATCTCCTATTGGACATATTCTGGATAAACGTTTCAGGCTCAATTAAAATGCAAATTAACAGTAGCCAATGTAGCAATTATGGCTATAGCTTGACGAGAAAAAGCCAGTTTCATCCAAGAAGGCAAATTTTTGGAACTGTAATTAGACGTGTAGTTATTTCCATTCTACAGAAATTTTTATGGCCTGGAAAGGAACCAAGAAGTCCTAGCTAAAATAGTGCCAGAGTTTCCTGTCTGGTTTTTTAGAAATGTCACATTAAGGCACCATAGTTTTGGCAGAAGATCTTTTAATTTCATGTCAATGAATTGAATTGTCCTGAATTGTTATATTGGGCAGGTTAATGCAGCAAAACTCTCTGAGCTCTTTTAGGAAGGAAGGAATTTACTTAATATAGTGATTTACTGATGAGGAATAAGCATGTCTAGATGTGTTTAGAAATGACTGCTGAGATCAATATTTTCCCATCTCATATGTATGGGTAGGAGTGATGCTTACTAGTAGCTTTAGTAAAATGTACACACACCTTCAGAAAATATGTGTTCTTCATGTGGCCAGTCATCTCATATGACAGTGGTCAATGTGGGGACAGAATAGGAGAAAGTTAAATTAAAGCAGTAGAAAACCAATACATTATCTGTAACAATATAACAGAAGACATGAGGCCCCAAAGAATTCATGAAAAGCAGATGATGATGGCAAGTCATAACAGAATATTGACTCACATTCTGAAGATGTCAGAAATAAAAAGTATGAAGAAAATATTAATTAATAAAAATTAAGATATAACAACCCACCTAACAAGAAATGACTATGGAAGAGCAGAGAGAATTATTCATGATTTGTTAAGATGGAACAATTCACATTTGTAAAAAAATTACACATTCACATGGAAAACCATATACAGAGAATAACTAATGGGAGAATATGCAGACACAAAGAAAGCAAGGCATAATAATTTTTTTAAATGTTCTTTCCCCTGTTGTTTCCATTGTTAGAAGAAAAAAAAAAAAACAGAGAGACAAACAGTAAGTGCTGTAACAGAAGGAAAGTGGCCTTAACATTTTCTAAAGAACTGAATGTTCTGTACTGTCTTGAAGGGATTGGAGGTAGCATCAGAAATTGGTAAGATATTTTTGCTATGCCTGCTGTTGGTTCAAAGAGCAGCATCATTAATGAGCAATGACCTTGGCTCTGATTCAGCATCTTGACGTGGTCGCAAACCATCTTGACATTGCCAACCTCCATTAGAGAATGATAATATGGGTTCCAGTGTTGGATATTTTCAGGGTAGTAGAAAACAAGTTAGCCATCTGCCTTCCTTTAGCTATATAGTATAAAAGGAATGATATTCCAAAAATTAAAACTTTATGCCACAGTCTAAGTAACAAGTTACTCGTGATATTTACAATTTAGGTAATGTAAGATTCCACTTGCCCACAGAGTTCTTTGCACAAAATAATCAGTGGAATTTGTCTAAATGTATTTCTTAAAAAATTTACTTTATCAAATCCAAAATGAAAAACAAAGGTAAATGCTTAAATGCAAAAAATATATTGCAATAATATGATAGACAAGAATAAAATCCTTAGGAAACAAAAACAAAAGTTTAATCATTAAGAAAATCCTAAAACTCTAAAAGACAGATATGAAAGACAGGCTTTTAAATTGCAACCTCATAAGTCATCTAAGACATACAAACTAAAGCAATTGATATTTTATCTATAAATAGTAAAAATAAAAATTATAATATGAAAGTCTAGTAAGGAAGTAATAAAATAAGCTTACTTACATATCTGTACTGATAGAACACAGTGATGCTGTGTTTTTGGAAAACAATTTGGGAAGAGTTTTGACCTGGCAATTTTACAGCTGGGGATCTATTCTAAGTAAATCATCTAGAATGCAGATAAAAAATGTATGTGCACAGATGTTCCCTAAAACTATAATACAAGGAAATGGCCATCGATGAATGAATGGTTAAGAAAGTTACAATATATTTTTATTATATAGACTAATTATAGCTTTTGGTTACACAGGAAAACATCTATTATAAAGCACTAAGTAGAAAAGCAGATTCAGCATTTTACATTATATATGTCAAATTATTTTGTGTGTTCATGCATAATTCACACTTTCACACAGAAGACTGCATGTTGAAATAACTATCTCTATAAAGACATTTATTTTAATGAGAAAACACAAAGGAATAAATTTTTCACTGTTTTCCAATAATGCTATCTAGCACTAAATATAATTTTGGACTTAATATATTGGGTTTGTAACAACCAAGAATTATTAGAACCCAGACAGGGAATAGGCAGAGCTAAATAAAGTCGATCTCTACCACACATAAACTAGTCATTTAAAACAAGGCTGAAAGCTAAACATTATCAGAATATCAAATATTACTTACAACTGAGATGTATTTGGTGTGCCAAATACAAATTATTCTTTTCTCTTTATCTGTGCCAAAATCTTTATTGATTAACTTACAAACTTTAAGATGAAGCAGTATACATTTAAGACAAAGCATTTCTTGCTGAGACCCAAACAAGTCTAGTTTTGCTCAACACTTAATTCTATCCTTCATTTGTAACCTTTTGTTGTCAAGGGTTACCAAAAAAATTTCTCTCCAATTATATAGTTTTTTAATTTAGTTACACAGAAACTATATGCTAAATATCTTAATTCTAAAATGTGCCTGTGTGCCTTATTAGATTAATAGGTTTTATCCCTATTTATATTATTTATCAATGTTGATAAAAGTGTAATGATTTTAATTTCACTCAGCCCCACAACTAACTTCCATAATCATGTTGGCGGACATGAATAATTCCCTGATGTCTTGTCACCATTGTGACATGGCTCAAAATGACACTGTGTCTTAATGGGGTATATGGGGGAATTCTAAAGGTCCTAATGGTTTGGGGAAAATTTTATCTAGTTATTTCATCTTCTTGTACCTCATTGGTCATGTTTATTTATAAGTGTGAAACTTCTATTTTTTTTTTTAACCAGGAAAACCATTGAACCTGAGGAATAGTAATTTAAAAAGATTCTTGGAAATTATCTACAAATTTACTTAAGATGCATCTTGAGAAGTTAAATAGAAATAAATTACCCACATTCACACTTATTGTGCAACCCCATGACAATATTTATGTGATGCTTTGTAAAAGGTTAAAACAAAACCAAATACAAATAATAAGAGAAGGATAATTATAGGTGCCAATATTTTTGAGCATTACTAAAAATTAAAGAATATGACTAATTAAAAGATACTTGATTCTACCTTCTTCTAAATTAGTGTCCAACTTTGGAAACTATAACTGAGTAGTACTATTAAAATAGATCTAAATAGGGATTTTTAAGTTTATTTAAATAATTGTCAAAAAGATATTTGGTTATTTAGTAACATTGGAGTCTGCAGAATTTTAAGTTGCTAGTTAGTATTTATTCTTTGAGTCTACCTATTTTTCCTTTTTTTATATATATTTATCCTAAATCACCTATCTTAAACATTTGAAAAAAGCACTTAGATCACTTACTGATTCCATTGAATTAAAAAATAAAAACTTTTTCTATAAATTAAATTGGCACAATAATAAATATGAAAACTTATAAAAACATTACATAATTTTGGTTATTAGGAAAATAGGAATTTTTTAATGTTGCCAATATTCCAACACTATGGTTAACATGCCATAAGTTAAAGCAAAAAAAGTTGAAATTTGTTTAGTTAAAAATATTTTGCAAGAAAAACTTTGTTTTCAGTTGGAATTTGTTGATTTGGGATTCATTTTATTAATATTTTAAATAGCTCTCTGCCATTCCATTTGATTTGGTTATCTAAGAAATTTGTTCACATGGGGTCTTTTAATAGTTGATTCTAGTTTTGATCAACACTAGGGCTAATAATAACCTCAGTGAACACAGATAAAATTAAAGATGGAAATTTTTTGAGGTAATACTGGTTTACACCACTGTATTTAATTCAAAGGCACAGAACGTAAGAACATATCTCCTTAAATGCAAGTCACCATCACGACACTAAGGCTCTCTCAGCCCTCCACCACAGGCCATTGTGTTCACCCACCCATCTTGTTTCCCCTCTCCACCTCCTTCTGGTAGCTTTAATTGCACAGTCTGATTCCTAGGAAATGTTACTGATTTGGTTTTGTGCAACACTTTGGTTTGTTTCTCTATATTCCATATACATGTGAAACCATCCACTACTTGTCTTTCTCCTTGTGATTTATTCCTAAGTATTATCCCATTCAGTTCCATTCATTTGTTGCAAATGGTGTGAATTCATCTTTTCATGGCTAAATAGTACTCCATCGTGTATATATATACCATATATTTGTAATTCACTTCTCTGCCTTTGGGTACTTGGGTCTTTCACAATTTGTCTATTGTAAATAGTACTTCAGTGAACAAAAGAGTGTACAAATCCCTTTGAATTAGTGTTTTGCATTTGGGTAGATACTTTGGAGTAAAACTGTTAGATCATTAGATCAATCTATTTTTAACATTTTGAGGATTCTACATACTATTTTCCATAGGGACTGAATCAATCTTTTCCTCTATATCTTTGACAATACTTATTGTTTCTGGTCCTTTTGATGTGGGCCATTCTTATAGGCCCATACCATATCATATAAGGTGATAGCTCATAGTGATTCTGATTTGCATTCTGATGAGCATTTCCTCATGTGTCTATTTGGTCAACTATCTGTCTTTTTGGGGGGATGTGTCTACTTAAGTTGCTCTGTGAATTTTGATTGGGTTATTTGCTTCCTTTTTGTTCAGTTGCAAAAGTTCTTATATATCTTAGATATCAGTCCTTTGTCAAGTATATGATGTACAAATATATTCTCCCATTCAGTAGGGTGTCGCTTTGTTTTACTGGTTGTTTCTTTCACTGTGCAAAAGGTTTTCAGTTTGCTATAGTCCCATTTGATTATATTTACTTTTGTTTTTCTCACCATTGTAGATGAATCCACGAAGACATCATTACCAATGTCATAAAGTGTTTTGCCTACATTTACCTGAATGCATTTTATGATTTTAAAGTCTTTACTTTGATTTAAACTTTGTTTAAGGTAAGAGAAAGTGATTTTTTTTTTTTGCATGTGGTTTTCCAATACTGTTTGTTGAAGAGACTCTTCTTTCTCCAAACTGTAATCTTATCTTGGCTCCCTTGTGAAGAATAACTGTCCATAGATTTATTTAGGGACTTGATTTAGGGACTTGATTCTACAACACACTTTTTATTTTTTTTTTTTTTATCTTTTTGCCTATTAAAAGGTTCTGAAGTTCTGAACCATTATTTTGGTGTAGTGCTTATATGCAACAGGAGCAACCAGCCTTAGGCCTCAAAGATACTGAATAGTTCCCTGAGGGGAAACTACTTTCCATGTACATCAAAGATGTCACAGAATGATGACAGCCTTTTATTTATCTCCATTGTTAGTATTTTTTTCCTGAAGATTCAGTCTAGGTCTTGAGCTATTTTCTCTCTGTTAGGGAGGTTATAATTCTTTAAATGACTCACTAAACATGCCACTTTAAAAAAAAAACAATAATTTTGCACACACACACACACACACACTAATAAGTATTATAGATTCTTTTCAAAGATAATAAACTTTGACCACTCAGCACACTGTAAGAGTTCAACCCTACTATGTGAACTGTACAATAAAACAAGGTTTTCTAATCTTTTTGGCACGTGCTAGTGCAAGAGGTCTAAGAGTGTGTACATTGAGTGAATTTTTAAATTTTAAAACATACACACATTTCTGGTTTTAAATATTTTTAGTATAAATAAGAAGCAAAGCAATTTAAAAGTAACTTTTCCTCATCAAGTATTTTCACAATACACAGACATTAAAAGTTATAATTAACACCCTGCATGAGGTTCACAAAGTTTTATGACGTTAGAAAATTGAGAATGAGAAGCTGAGGCAAAAGCAGAAATAAAAAGTACTTTAAACTGTAAGCATGTAGAAATAGGAACCATCAGAGAGTTTTCTAATATATACTATGAATAAAAATGATTAACACAGATGGAGGAATATTACTGTGCAACTTAAAACTCTGTGTAGGAAAAACAAAAAAGATGTAAATTAAAACCTAGAAGCTCATTACAGTGACTAACTATATATCTTGGCATCATATTAACTTCATCACCATTTTAATTATTCAATTTCTAGGGACATTATTTTCCATGAAATTGTACCTCAATTACATAATAAAAATCAGAGTTCCAATTACTGAAATATATACTGTAATAAAATTGCTAATATTCTACAACCAAAGGTCAGTATGTTTACCTGCATATAAGTCAAAGTATCATTATTTATGAGATAATTTCTATTTCAAGTTATTTACACATAAAATGCCAATAATAAGATATTATTGCAGAAATTTTAACACAATATAGCTTCAGCACATGCTTACTTTGGTGCATCCAAAGAAGAAACATCTTCAAGAGGTTGCAAGTATAAAACCCACTTCAGTTGTAAATGACTCATGTTTATGGATGTGATTAGCAAACTGCTAGTGTATTCAGCTGTAGAATAGGATCTTCAGTTAGTTAAAATGTATATTCAAAATAATGTACTCCTGGGGTATTAAGTTTTTGTACCGGTACTCCAAAATGCAAGTACAAACTGTCAAATCTCTATTTAGCTATGGTTTACGCAATTCTTTTATTTATCTTCAATAAACATCTACTAATAAGATAAGAACTAACTGGCAAAACCTCAATCTAACAGGTACAGAAAGTTCCTATGCATCAAATGTGTTACTTTTTTTTAACGGATCCTGCTTATGACTAACTGGTTCCACTCGAGTAACAAAAATATGTTGACCTAAAAGAACAGAGAAGTTACCAAGTTTCATAGCAATTTAAAAGAGGAAAAGTCTTTCTTCTTGTCCCAAAATGAGATATAAACCTATCGCTAAACTATTTCAGAAAAATGTATTCCTCTGAAATTCCATTTTGAAAAAAAAATATATGCAACTTAACATTATACAAAGGGAATACTTAAAAGAAATCAAAACTATGGAACAACAATTACTATATCTGGGTACATAATTAGATGACTAATTATTTTGAAAATACAATTGCATAATCAAATAGATATTAACAAATCTCACCATCTTGCCTCCCTCTCCAACCCAGAACTTTTTCTGTGTTTTTCCCATCAATTTAAGTTCCCATATAATTTTTCCCTATTTAGAATAATTTGTTTAGTGTTTTCATTAACACCTGCAAATCAATGAAGTTTTCTTGCTAATAATTCTAACATGGGAATGATTTATGCAGATTATCTGACCCTTCACTTTATCTGTGTGAACCTTTGTAAATTAAGGACATAAATGAAGTTCTTGTTATCTAGTTCTATCAAAATAAGTAAAACATGTCAAATAGAGTGAAGATATTTGGAATATCTTACAAAGGATTCTAACACAATTTAAACAGCAGTATGTTACATTTTAAGTGATCATGGAACTTTAAGTCTCTATTTAACTACATGCCACTTTGAGATACTCTCACATCAAAAAAGGAGATGGAAGAAAACAACTATGAATTCATATTTGAATACTAACCACAAGATCATGTCTTGATGTCAAGTAGATACAAGTAATTAAAACTCAAATGATAAGCACACAATATTTTTCCTTAGAAAGTACAAAGCTGTTTTTTTTCCAGCCTCCTGACAAGAGGTTCGTGTTCAAACAGCTCCTAACTAGCATCCTTTTATGTTATTCCTCTCAATTCCCACTAAAACCACTGATGACAACCTTTAAAACCAAAACTAAGAGATCACTAATTCTATAATCTAGAAGGAAAACCTAGATCCTAACACTGAGAATTCTAAAGAGAAATTAGGGATTATATGACATAACCAGATTTATGCCTTGCCACAGAGACACAGTAAACTGAGAATACAGCCTTCTTTCTTCTTGGCTTCTTTTAGGAAAGAGGCACCCAGAAATATACTAAGTTGTAGAGTATAATATATTTTTTTCTTTTTACTAATCTTTCTTTTACTATTCTACCGTACTTAAGAAAAAGATCAGTGGAAATTAGGAGGGAGAGATCTATGGGACAACATATTCTAAAGGACATGGCTGCATAGACAGAACATGTGGTAGATGGCATTCGAAGAAAAGTGAAAAGGCATCATAATCCAGATTTGCTGGGAACTGCATCTGCCATATGAAATAGCTCCATAAATATCAACGAATCAAGCTAAGGGAGGGAAAGAAAAGAGAACTACTGCTAAGAAGAGGTGTTTGAATACTGTTGGAATACACTAATTGAAAATGAAACAATGTCCATTAAACTACAAAGCTAAACAATGAATTTTTCAACACCCTTACAGTAGAAAAGCTAAGCCAAGGAAAACTTAAGTCCTGTATTTCCTTATCACATTACCTAAAACTGCATGGAAAAAAACAATTTTATTCACAGATGAAGGAAAGAGAGCATTGCTCCAAAATATAGAATAGATCTCTGAAAATGTTTTACTATAAGAATTCACAAGATAATTTCAGAAAATAATTTTATATCTTCATTTCTGAGGGAAAAAAAATATGGCTTCTATGAAAAGTTCAGGAAGAAGATACCAGGAAAGCTAGAAAGGCTATAATAGGGTAAAATGAAAAGAGAAGAGGCCCCTTTAAAATAAGATTACAAAGAAACTAAAAACAAAGAATAAAGTATAATTATTTAATTGTTCAATAAGATTTTGAAAAATTTCAAAATGGTGGTTACTAGCCATCAAGAGTGAGTGTGAGGAGAGAAGAGAAGATGAGGCAGAGTGGACGATGGTGGAGGACTACAAGTGCTGTGGTGACCAGTATGGCACAGTACCCCACATCTGAGACTGTGTGATTCCCCCAAATCATATATTATGTATGTCCTAGCATTGCTTCAAGCTAATATTACCTTAGTAATAATAATAATAATAATAATTTTTAAAAAAAGATCTTATGGACAAAATGAAAAGGAAAATATGGAAGATAAGTGACAAATAGAAGCTAAAGATTTAACAGACAGCTCACCAGTGTTTCCAGAGGAGAGATCGGGGAGGGGGGGGAACAGTAACAATCAAAAACATGCTTGAAGAAAATTTTTCTAAGCTCAGGAAGACATGATACATGGTTCCAGGAAAAGATAAGTGAAGACCTAAATATTAACAAATCTGAGAAAATACAGGCAAATCTGAGAAAATAAGAGCATGGCTTGAAGCATGGTGAGCACTTGCATTCTTGGAGAACAGAAGGCAGGACTCCGAACAAAATGTGTTGAAAATACATAGATACTACTGACCAATTCGTAGACTCCATCAGGAAGTCTTTCCATGAGGTGCTGGGGATGCCTCAGGTATTCCCAAATGACCCATGGTAATATTTAACACTACACATGGCTCATCCACACACACTCCTATTTTGTGATTGGTTCCTTTTGTATCCCTTACATTGAATATGGTAAGAATAAGTATTTGCCGCCTGCTAGTGAGCATGTGAAGAAAGCAGTACCGGGGCATGGGCGAATCCACAAATCTGAGCATTCAACACATGACAGAAAACTTTCAGACTATGGCCTGGCTGTGTAGGATGAAGAGAACATAAATGAAACTTCTCACAAAAGGGAACAAGAAGTAGTGAGAAGATGAATCCATAGAAAAGGTCAAATTTTAAAATTCTGATACTGTAATCTGTTGCTGTGCTAATTAATGCTAGCATAAAGGTAAAAAACAAAAGTAATAAAAAACTAATATTAAAATAACTTATTCATTGATACACAAAATAAAAAACTAAATTATAATATCAAAAACATAAAATATGGGCAAAAGGAGTAAAAGAGTACAACTTTTACACTCAACTAAAGTCAAATTATTACTTAAAATACAAGCACACACACAAATTTTAGAAGACCGTAATCATGTGTGGTACAGCAATATTATACTTACTGATTTTCATATGTTGAACCATACTTGCATACCAGGGACAAATCCCACTCGATCATGGCATAGGATCCTTTTAATGGGTGACTGTATTTGTTTGTTTATATGATAAAAATCATGATACCACTCCAATAGAAGCAGAAAAAGAATTTGACAAAATTCAATATCCTGATTTCACGTTAAAAATTCTCAACAACTGGGAACATACCTCAACATAACAAAAGCCATATGGAACAAGTTCACAGTTTAACATCATACCAAATGTCAAAAGGTTCAGAGTGTTTCTTCTGAAACTTAGTTCTGAAGCTTGTTTCTTCAGAAACAAGACAGAGGCACACATTCTCACCATTACAAAGTTATAAAAAGTGGAAATTTAGTAGACCATCTTCTCCAAAAATACTCAAATATGTGAAGCACATACACACAGGCACAATGAAAATTAATTTCAGAGAATAACTTAAAAATCAAAGCAGAGGCCCTCCCTGGTGGCGCAGCGGGTTAAAGCACAACACTGAGAATCTAAAGCCGCTTCCGCATGAGTTCGATTCCCGCCTGCCCTGGAGGTGACCACATGGCGTGGCAGACCTCTCCTGACCCGCCCGCTGCTCCCCTCAGCACTGTACTTCGTCGATCTGCCTGTTCTGCTCCCCACTCTGTCTCTGGTGAAGCCTCTCACCGCCCCTGAGCCTCTAGCCTGTACCCCAGTTCTGTATGCACAAATAAATAAATCTTTAAAAAAAAAAAAAAATCAAAGCAGAAAGGCAGACTTCCCCACATTCCTAAAAGATGTGGTCTAAAGAAGAAATGTTGCCGTAACATGGATGGAATTGGAGGGGAAAACATTAAATGATGTAAGTCAAAAGAAAAAAGACAAAAAAAAAAGAACAAGAAGAAGAAGAAAGACAAATACCAGCTGATTTCATGCCTATGTGGAATACACAAAAACAGAACAAAGGAATTGACAAAACAAAACCAAAACAAATTGTAGAAATGTGACTGCAAAATTAAGGCTACTAGGTGAAAGGAAGGAGTGGGTGTGACAAAGTAGGGAGAGGAACCCATGGCCTATGTAAGGGACAATGGGTGCGTTGGTGGTGGTGTGATGTGGTGACATATGATTGAGGAGAGGAGAGGTGATTCCACTGAATTATATAACGCTGTATACCAATGGTACCTCAGCTTATAAAGAACTGCAAATTATTTTAACATTAGTAACAATTAGAAAGTCTATACAAAAGCTTGTTATGTATGGGAAAAGATGGACGCCAAAGGAGAGAAGTCATGTATTTAGGATCATTTAAAAAAGTGAATGAAAATAAATGAGATATTTTAGTCAAGACACTAGAGGGATTCAATAAAGTCAAAAAGGTAATGCCAAGAAAAGCAATGAATCAACAAAAAATTAAAAGAGAACTAGATATTCATTTAATCTGCTGGGAAGAGATCAATAAAATAATCTTAAGGAAAGTATGAAAATGAATAAAAATAACTGAAAAAAGGAGGGCAATGAAGTAAGTAAAACTCACCAACACTAACCATGAAAGAGAATATTCAAATTCTATTCAATACTGTAAGTAAGGCCAACTAAAAGTGAAAAGGTTATAAAACAACAGTATATAAAGCTCTATTCTGATAACATAATAATCCTGGTGCAGTGATATTAACACAGGAACATAAAAGTTAATAAAACTGACTCAGAAAGAACATGTAGCCAGAATATAGCAGAACATACACAAAGCAGAAAGGAAAGGGGAGAATCTCTTAGAAAACCTGTTTAAAGGAACAAAGCACAGATGGTTTAAAAACACAGTGTTTCAAAATTATACTACATCCTACCCAATAAACAGGGAAGACTACCAAATTCGTTTTACAGAGATACTAAAACCTAATACCAAATGATAAAATTTTTTTTGAAAGATATATTTACTTCACTTTAATTAAAAAGAAAACACATAAAATACTTACAAAAAATCCAAGTATATTAAAGATATAACTGTCACTGCTAAATAAAAGTTAAGAAATTTGAAACAATGAGACAAAGGGAGAATTATTTTTCATATTAATTCTTTTTCCTAAAATATCAAAGGTAAAAACAAAGAAAATGAAGCTATTCTAGATAATAACATGTATTAGAAAACAATAGCTGTGAAAACATGAGGGTACTCACTCCAGAAAAGAAAGATAAGTAATGAAGAGAAAAACTATCACCCAGACACACATGTTAAATATATATACTATAAAATATCAGCATAAGATATAAAAAAATGTTCAATATCACTTGTAATAGGGGAGATACAAATTAAAAGCACAATGAGATACCACCTCATACCAGTGAGAATGGCACATCTTCAAACAACTAGCAACAACAAATGTTGGCGAGGATGTGGTGAAAAGGAACTCTCCTGTACTGTTGGTGGGAATGTAAACTAGTACAACCACTATGGAAAACTGTTTGGAGGTTTCTTACTGCTAAAAATGGAGCTTCCATATGATCCAGCAATCCCACTCTTAGGTATCTACCCAAAAGACACAAAAACACTGATTCAAAAAAACACCTGCACCCCCATGTTTATTGCTGCTTTATTTACAATTGGAAAGACATGGAACAACTCAAAAGAAAACACATAAAAAGAAAACACATAAAATACTTACAAAAAATCCAAGTATATTAAAGATATAACTGTCACTGCTAAATAAAAGTTAAGAAATTTGAAACAATGAGACAAAGGGAGAATTATTTTTCATAATTTTTCATATATATTAATATATATATTAATAGATGACTGGATTAAAAAGATGCGATACATATATATGATAGAATATTACTCAGCAACCAAAAAAAAAAATAAACACATGCCTTTTACAGCAACATGGATGGAACTGGAAAAGATCATGCTTAATGAAATAAGCCAGAAAGAAAAGGAAAAATACCGAATGGTTTCATTCATAGCAGGAGTATAAAGGACCAGAGGAGAAAATAATAATACTAATGAACAACTATATACCAGAGACATTTTACAGGGGTAGAATGGAGAATGGGATCAAAAACGGTGGTGGTGGTGAGGGAGGAAATGCACTGGACTATGGTGATGGTATATGGATGATTTGGTGATGGGAAGCCCACAGGGATTACAACTGAGATGGAAAAAGGCACAAAATGATGTAAAAATAAACTATTACATTACTTTAAAAAATATATCAGCATAAGAAAATGTAACATTTCTGCTCAGAGTAGCTAGTATCAATCACAGGAAGCTATCAAGAAAATTGGCTCCTACATGTCCTACAAGAACTAAGATCATAAGGAAAGAGGTTATACTCCAGAGGGTAGCTTCCAAATTCAGCCAGATAAACCATTGGAAAATAAGATAGCTCAGGACAGGCCAAAGAGACTAGGCGTGTGTGTGTGCATCAACTCTGTCTGCATTTCCTTTCCTGTTTGTCCTTTATTTGCCTTAATGTCCCTACATCACATTAGATTAGGAAAGAAGAATAAAACCACAATACCCACATATATGATGTGGGCAAAATTAGCCAAATTGTCATAATCAGAAGAATAAAAATAATCAGAAGAATAAAAATCCACAAATGTGTCTTTTGATTCACAGGTCACTACTTTATTTTCATAACATTTCAAAAACAGAGACGTTCTGTGCTATTTATGTAGAAGAGTAGGGATATGTAATCTCATAAAATGCCATTGAGAAGAGAATATAAATTCTGCTTCAACATATGAGAAATACCTTTATATCTAAAGCCTGGTAATTTTCAAATTCTGTCATGTTTAACTTTCCAACTAACCTTCATTTTTTTCAATATGTTCCGTGACATAACCTTTAGTGAAACTGAATTTAAATTAATTGCATTTTGAGAAATTTCCAATCTTCCTTGTTCAATTCTGTAGTACTTGGTATCTAGGATTGAAATTTTCTAGATTTTTCTACCCCACCTTTCTGGAGTTGTTTATAAACTTGCTATAGATATTTAAGGATAGTCCAATTTAAAAAAATAATAACAAATCTTTGGAAACTGGTCATAAAACAGATGCCATTATAAGATTATCAATCATCAGACAAAAGAAAGGTCAAGAGCACAACATGGGCTTATGTTTTTAAATGATGCTGTAGAACTCAGAACGTGTTCAAAGTCAGTTTAGGATACTTCCCAGTGAATATTACCCCCTAACTCAGCATGGGTCATAATTATGGCATTGTAGAAAAAGCCAAGGGAGAAAATTGTATCTGTAGATTTCACAATCATTTTTCCCCTGGGTGCCAAAGATAATTCCGATAGCCAAACAAATCCCCTATGACAGAACTGAGAGATTCAAAATGAAAATTCCCCTTGGCTTTCAACCTTTTCCCAGATAACAAACCTACCCCCCACTACTGTCCCTTGCCTGCAGTATTCTATTTCCCTATCTCTCAGTGATGTACTTATAGTTAAACGCTTTCCTGAAAAAATTAATTGGCAGGCGGCAACAAAGCTGAACAGATATTTATGTTGTCTCTGTATTTTTGCCTTCATATATAATATAAACATATTGAGCTCGGAAAGTACATGGCTTTCTGCCTAGATACTCACTGTTTTGTTTATTCTAAAGTGCTCGGTGAGAATCTGTTAATATCACTTAAATCTGGTTATGGGGGAATCCATCAAAATAAAGTCACTAATACCCAAACCAGTCTGTGTTGTTTATGCCCTAGGCATCTTTACCCCTGAAAGACAACCTGGGGATAAGAAGACACAAGAATTGCAACAGGAAACTGCATTTGAATCATTATTACAATGAATTGTATTTTCTTTCACTTCAAATTAAATACCTAAGTCATATTTATAGAAAAATATGTGTGAAAGTCACTGTTTATAAACTTACCCATCAGTAGTTAAACAAAACCTATGGAAACCAGCAGACCGGCTGAAGTCTTGACATTAAAATCTCAGTTTAGGTAAAAGTATCTAACATAGTTAAGTAAGTACATTAGTAGATTAACTAGATCAGCAGACTTTCCCCTTTCTTCTAGGAATTAAAAAATAAATGAAGAAAGTGTTTTTAACCAAGTCTTTCCTCTGATAAAAATGTCCACTTGCTTGGAATTATCACGATTTTACAGAGAACACTGACAGTACAATTGTTAAACAAGAGAAGAGAAGGAGAGAGAGAGAGAATGATATGATTCATCCCTTTTTTTCTTTACAAGGTCACTAAATTAAAACATCGGGGACTGAATATGCTGAAATGGCAAAACTTTGGTTCCTTGTGTAAGCTAAAAGACAACTTTTAGCACTACATAGTAATGCTAATTTGTTTTCTGGATGATAACCGGTTACATTATTGACTGTTATACTTTAAACACTATGTGACAGATAGAATAAATAACATAACAAGAAAATATTTTAATGTGAAAGTACTTGTATTTTTTCTTATTTTCATTGAAACCGATAACCTAATACAAAAGTGCTAGAGTTCACTTGGGGTTTTATGGAAATGAATTGCGAAACACTTTTTGAGTTCACTTTGGGGTTTTATGGAAATGAATTGCGAAATTGATATGTGAGTATATGTGCTTTTTTCCTTCTTTGAAAAGGTGAAAATAGTAGCAGGTGGTTTGGGAACCACAATATATAAGCAATACTCATTAGAACTGGGGTGACTCACCTTGGGGCAGATGTCCTTGAAAGAGTCTCAGATCCATAAACAAAGGACAGGAGTTGAAATCTATTCTGTTACTCCAATTATTCAGAGACTAGCTAAATGGTCCAAAAGTCCAAATCTTCTTCCCAGATGCTGAACTAAACTATATTTCTCAGGCACTCCTGCAGTTATATGGGGCTGGGTGACTGACTCGTCAATGCTATAGGATGGAAGTGTTGTATAGCTCCTTCACATGGCTCCTAAAATCTCTCAAATGGCTCCTCATGTTTTCAGAAATGCATTAGAAATAGTTAGATCTAAGTCTGGCTCTTGCCTTATCTCTAGTAGTCTTCTAATTCCAGAATCTTCCTTTATTAAGTTATGTGTTGTCTCTTCCTCTCCTCTGAGCATTTGCTCATCTCCTTATACATTTGCATTTGTGAGGTTACAGTTTTTTCCATAGCTTTTGTATCAGGAGATTCTCTCTCCAGACAAGGAAGAAACTCTTTAAGAAGGGAAACAACATTTCCATGTGTTTTCCTAAGCTCCAGATAGCACACCTGGCCCAGTGCCCCAGACACAAGAAACTTAAAATTTCACATTTAGGCAATTTTTATTTGCCCACTAAGACCATCTTATTAAAATAAGCATTTCTAGTAATTAGTAACACATTTCTAATCTCCAGGTGTCAATCCCGTGTCTTCCTCAGCCAAAAATCCATTTAGAAAATGAGGCTCCATTTGGTGAGTTAGTTTCAGATTTACAAAAACATCTGCTCATCTTCTTGAGTATCAAGCAATATGGCAGGGATTGAACATTAGTAGATCAACAGCAAAAATGAAAATCCAGCAAACTTAATCCACCTTCCTATGAAAATCCTGATATTCTTTTAAAATGACCTCTAATGTTTAAGTCAGTGCAGGCCTCAATGTTTAAACAAAAAAAAGTGTCAATTTTCCTCATTTGAAAAAGGAACTCTATTCCCCTCTACCAGTCTACTTAATAAGTAGGATTAAAGAATTCAGAGATCTTTAAAAATTTACATGTTCTCAAATGAATATTTTGCATCCAGCCTCCCCACAGGCTGGAAAAGAATCACTTTTTTAAAAAAATCATTCCAACCTTTCTCAAGTTCTTTGCTCCTATTCATATGGGTGTTACTAACTCATTTTTCATAAAATATGAACACATCACAGATTTGTTTATTTAACAAGAAAATGAATATTCCCAAGAGAATAGGCCCTCAATAGTGACCAGACACTGAACTACATTTCTCCAGTCAACTCATACACTCTCCTTCACAATCACCACCATCTTTCAAGTTTTCATTGCTCCTCACTCTTCCCCTTCTCCCCTCTATTCCCTCACAAAGACACACTTACTTTATAGGAAAACAGAATTCAGAGGAGGAGAGCCCCTCATCCTCTTCATATCAAGCAGGCAAGCATGGTCATAATCTGCAAATACTTGCCTGCCATTTCCCCTTCCACAAGGCAACAATATCCATTATCCATTTTCTCTTCCAAATTGCTGTCAGCTCCCCACCAATTAACTTTTACCGTTGACTTAAACAAACACTAGTGTCTTCCATTACATATAAAAACCTTCCCCAACTCCTACACTTTCACTTGCTATTCTTTTCTTGTAAGACTTACCTATGTTGACTATCTCCAGTCATATGGCCCTCACTCTTCACCCTGCTCTAATCTATTTCTTTCCTCATCTTTCCACAAAGATAGCTATTGCTAAGATCACCAGTGGCTTTCCAATTTTATAATGCTAAAAGGTGTTTTCAAACTTACATTATTTGAGAAGCATTTACTATTGCAAATACCATTCCATCTGTATCAAAGCACAACTTCCTTTTATTCCTCCATGACTGTAGTTTTTCTCCTGTCTTTCGTGATGTTCTCTCTCAACTAGGTTGAATTCCTTCACTTACCCATGAAAGAAAGGTCCTTAAGTCTTGGTGATAGTTCTCCTTTCTTCTCCCTCTTCAGCTCTTTCTAGGCAATTGTAGCAATGGTCATGATGTTAGTTTATTTCCAGTTGAGCCCTCTCCTCTGGGTACCAGATATTAAATTCCACTTGATATTTCTACTTCTTTCTCTCAAAGTCACCCCAAACCTCTCATGTACAAAATTGAATTTGAAATCTGTGTCCCAAATCTGATCTTCTAGTGTCTGGTGTAATCAACTATCCAGTTGCAAAAACTTAATTTTCTTCTCCTGACCCCATATTCAATCAATGATTTCTGCCTACTTTACTCCTAACTCCTTCTGAAAACCATCTGCTTCTCTCCATCTTCACTCTGCCACTTGAATCCAAACTCATCATATTTGGCCTTATAACCTCTGCAATTCACTACCTGTGTTCAACAAGTGCAGATCAATCCTGTCTGTTGAGTTAAAAAGTGCTGTTTAAATCACAAAGAACTATAACTTTTTCACTAACATTTGTTCAGTGGTTTCCTTCACCTTTAGGATTGAAGATCTTTATTATGATCAAAAAGCTTTGTTTTATCTGGCCTCTGATGGCGCTCCAGCCTCATCTAATATATTACTTCCCCCAAATCTACCCTTTAATTTACCCCATGTCACTCTGGTATTCCTGCACTCTCTGGAATTCTAATGCCCTGACCTGCCACAGGTACTTTGCTTCCTTCCTCCCCATCCTTTCTAGTTAATAGTTCATGTTAGTTAAACATTTTCCTAGTTAATGCTTATTATTACCTTCAGATATCCCCTCCAAGGGAAGACTTCCCAGACAAGAATAAGCTCTCTACTACTAGTAGAGTAATATAATGGGGGAAACCTTCCAATTTGGTATGATTTTCTAGGTTGTTTTGTGAGGGTCTAATAATTCTAAAAATTTTCCCACACAAATTAATGGTAATAGTCTTCCCAGATATCAAACATAACCTACCAGATGGGAAGGTTCCACTTTCAAACAGGGGGAGAAATCTGTATGCCCTTTTGAACATTCCTCTTTTGCTCTTCATTCTCTAGTCTTTGATAGCAAAATTGTGTTATTGCCAATTAGTGATGTCCTGAAACTTCATACAGGGAAGATGCCTGCAGAGAAACTATGGGGTACTTGAATTAAGAACTCTTGGAAACCGGCATGAACAAAGAATAGCAGAACTTTTGCTAAGATGACTATTTCAATGATTAATATTGTTCTTAATGGGAGGCATGCAATAGTGATTTTCCTTTGATAGCAGATTATAAGATTTAAGATAAAGGGGATTAACCTAAAAGAAACTCTATAGAGTACCCCCTAGTCTATTTTTCTTTCTCCTGATGCATAGCAATTCTGTTAAAGATCTTTCAGACTAAAGGTCTGAAAGATCTGCTTTCTTTGCCTATATACAGACATTTTTTAGAACATACTTCCCTAAACTGTTTGAGGTCCCCGGGTAACCTTCAATCATGTGTTTATATAAACTTCTTGCACAAAAATTCAACTCTGCTTATTGTGCATTAGGGTCAAACTTCTGGCTTTAGGAAAGAGTTCATTCACCTAGTATATATCTAGCTATAGTCACTGAGACTCTTGGACAATTTTGACACTCTTCTACTTTCTATCAATTGCAAAGAATGGTTTGGCGTCTTGGATAAGTGAAAGGGAGCACAAGAAAAGACAAAACCAAGGGACAGCACAGAGCATTCTATGAGGGAGTAACAGGAGCCAGTCACACAGGAGGAATAACCACAGATCAGGAAAGCTAAAGATGGGACTTCACCAAAGAGGGAATTTACAGACTGAGTAAAAAGAGGCAGAAGGAGACACATAGGTTGTTGTTACAAGCACTTGGAGAATTTTTCTGAGGTTTGATGAGGCATAACCGCTCTTTCTAAGAAAAGTCAGTTCTGCTGACTTGCCAAGGGGGAAAAGAGGAGGAGCCTAGAAATGGTATGTTGCTCTAGGAGGATACATGGTGACCATATGTTTGGTGGGTCTCCAAGCAACTACATGCAATTGTGCTACAGAGACAACTGTAAGCTCTCCATGATCGAAAATTTAGATCTGATATTTTAACACTAGAATTTCTTGGATCACCTGTAGCACAACTAAGTAACTATGACTTAATTATGATGACAGTTCATTCAGTCATTTTACAAATACTACTAAGTACCATCTGTGTACCAGGCATTGAGCTAATTATGGCAATACAGATACAACAGTAAACAAGAGACAAAAAGTATGCCTTCAAAAAGGAGTATAGTCTAGTAAGGGAGACAGATAAGTACAGATGGAAATACATACAGAAATACCAAAGTTACATTATAGCTTGACTAAGGGTAGTTTGCAAGGCTTTCTGTCAATTTCAGAGAATGGTTTGGCATCTTGGATAAGTGAAAGGGAGCACAGGGAAAGACAAAACCAAGGGACAGCACAGTTGAGAATTCCACGAGGGAGTAACAGGAACCAGTCACACAGGAGGAATAACCACAGAACAGGAAAGCTAAGGATCGGACTTCACCCAAGAGGGAACTTACAGATGGACCCATTTAAGGTAGTCATTCCAACAATCCTTCTTGAATCATCTCACTAAAATCTGTGTCATTTCCACAGAGAGTTGAAAGACATTCCCTGCTCAAGAATTGGAAGAATTAAAAATATCAAAATGGCCACACACCAAAAGCAGTTTATAGATTCAATGCAATTCCAATAAAAATCTCAATGCCTTTCTTCAAAGAAATAGAACTAAATAAAATCTATATGGAACCACGAAAAAAAAAAAAAAACAAAACCAAGAGCCAAATATCTCTTTATTAAAAAGAAGGAGGATAGAGGTATCACATGCCCAGACTTCAAACTATACAACAAAGTCATAATAATTAAGACAGTATGGTACTGAAACAAAAAGAGACACACACACAGATCAATGGAATTAAATACAAAACCCAGAAATAAAGCCATACATACATGGACAATTAGTCCTTGATAAGGGAGCAAAGAATATGCAATGAAACAAGAACAGGTTGTTCAATAAATGGTACTGGGTAAACCAGACCACCTAATGCAAAGGAATGAAAGGGGACTACTATCTCACACCATGCACAAAATCCAGGTCAATATGAATTAAAGAACTGAACATAAGACCTGAAATCATAAAATATACAGAAGAAAATATAGGTATAATACTATAAGACATACATCTCAGTAGAATCTTTAAAAGTTTTATCCCCCAAAGCAAAGAAAATGAAGGAAAAGATAAACAACTGGGATTACATCAAACCAAAAATCTTCTATAGAACAAAAGAGACTTCAACCTAAATAAAGAGATAACTTAGTGATTGGGGGAAAAAATCTTTACACTCCATTCAACTAATAAATTATTGACTACTCACAATGATCTACACATTGCTGATAAAACTCAACAAAAACAAAGTAAAATCCAGTCAAAAACTGGGCAGAAGAGCTAACAAGACACTTTTCCAAAGAGGAAATGCAAATGACCAAAAGGTATATGAAAATGTTCAACATCACTTATAATCAGGGAAATGCAAATCAAAAACACAATGAGATACCACTTGACACCTGTGAAAACGGCACATATTAAAAAACACTAGTGACAACAAATGTTGGTGAAGATATAGTAAAAGGAAACTCTTCTACACTGCTGGTGGGAATGCAAACTGGTCTGACCACCATAGCACACTGTGTGGAGTTTCCTTAGACTACTGAAAATGGAGCTTCCATATGACACAGCAATTCCACTTCTAGGAATCTAAACAAAGGACACAAAAACATTAATACAAAAGGATACCTGAACCTCTATGCTTATTGAGGAATTTTAATAATAGGTAAGACTTGGAAACAACCAAAATATAAAAAAATAGATGATTGGATCAAGATGTGGTATATAAACACAATGGAATATTACTCAGCAATCAAAAATGATAAACTCATGTAATTTGCAGCAACATGGATGGAACTGAAAGGGATTGTGTTCGGTGAAATAAGCCAGAATGAAAAAGAAAAATATCAAATGGTTTCACTTATAGGAGGCATACAGGTGTACCAAATAAAAGATCAGAAAAAATTATTATTATAATAATAAAAAAAATAATAACAGACAAATATAAATCAGAGACATTCTGTAGGGAAGGAGGTGGGAGAAGGATCAAGAACAGGGATGGGAAGAGTACAAGGGACTAGAGTCATTGTGCTTGGGTGAATTGGTGGTGGAGAAACTATTCATGGGGAAACCATACATTGTACAAAAATGAAGGATGATATAATGGATATATTAAACAAATAAAAATAAATTATCTTCAATAACTTAAAAGGGAAATAGATGAAAAATATAACAAACTTCACTAATTGTTTTTTTTTCTCTATATTCTGCTTATGAAGAAAACTAGTCAATATCTTTCT
>NW_004567108.1:45607863-45622208 GCF_000260355.1 Condylura cristata | reverse complement strand
AAATAATAACAGACAAATATAAATCAGAGACATTCTGTAGGGAAGGAGGTGGGAGAAGGATCAGAACAAGGAAGAGCAGAGCACAAGGGACTGTGTTAATGGTACACAGGTGAATTGGTGATGGGGATTTTACAGGGACTACACCTCAGAGGAGAAAGCACACAATGTACAAAAATAATGATGCAAGATATAAAAAATAATAATAATTCAGCAGTCAAAAAAAAGTTTTTGTCATTTCAAGGGAGAAAACTAGAAGGAATCTGTGGGATCCCCTGTCTCTCTTATTGTTTGAATACTGTCTTGGTGCCCAGAGTTCCTGCTTGCCAGTTAAGCATAGGGTCATGTGGGGATGCCTCTCACCAAGAGCAAAGCCATGGTATGAGGAACTGCTGGAAAACCAATGTCTGCTGAAAAGAGCAGGCAGATGATAGACTAGAGGTAATATGCTTTGACCAGCAGGAATAATGGAGACCCCAAACAAAAGCTCCTGGTCACTCCACCCTCACTTACATCTCCATAATTGCTCCCCATACCTATGTACATTTCCCTGCATACTCGCCCATTTTTGAACTCAATGCTAATAAACACCAGACTGCCTTTGGATGGGGGGCTGCACGTTACTTCCAGTGCAGCTCACTAGGCTTTTCATTGCTCCACATGGACACTGAGACATCAGTCCCTCATCCTGCACAGCTTCCAAAACTGCCAGCCCACAAGGTGACAGGAATCAATAAACATGATATCAGTTTAAACTGATATTTTCATTTAGCAAAAGTTCTTTCTGGGACATTTGTGCTAGTTATAAAATGTACTGGGCTGATAAGGGGAGAGATGAGCACATGAGAGATGAGCACAACCATCATATCTAGGTAAGGTCCACACTTTTATTAGCATAGATGGATCCCGAGGGAAATTCCCCATCAGCACGCTTTACATGGAATTTCTCACCTACACCATAATTAGTCTCTATATCCCATTAACAATAAGGATGAACAGATAGTTTGTTTCACTATCTTAGCTACTAATAAATAGATATTGCATATCATTATATGTCAGTGTTCTCAAGAGAACCATGAAGTGATAAAAGCAAAGAAGCTAAAGTGGAAACAAACATGTACTTTGGAACCCAATCAGGGCAGGTTTAAATCCCAGTTCACCTTCTTAAGAATGCAGACCCCTTGGGCTAGTTACTTAGCTCAGCCTCAGTCCATAGTGTGAAGATAAAAATGGTACCCTGAAGTGCTCTGCAGGACTAAAGGAGATAATGTTTACAAAGCACCTAGAAAAGTTCTGCAACAGAATTTAGTAGTTCAAGCTCTTGTCTGCTCCCGCTTCCCTGTATACCAGTTCTTTCTCACTAGGATTTGCAAGCACATATGTGGACACCACAGCTTGCAACTATCCACATTCCCTGCCCTGCAAACAGCTGCCTCTTGGACATCTCCATGTGGAGTGCAACCTTCCCCCTGAAGGACAGAAATGAATCTTGACCATCTTAGGACCATCTTGGCAGGAAATTCCAGAGTCCAGATACCCTGATCATGGTATATAAAAGAGAAGGACATGATTCATTGTCTCTATGGGATGTTTTCACTGTGGAAATGGTATAACCGAAGGGGCTCTATATTGGGGTCCTCTAGCATTCTGGGGCAGGCGGAGGATCCTCTTGCCCAGCTAAGCACAGCAAAACTTAGAAGTATATGCTACGGAACTATAAGATTTTATAAGGATCAGTCTTTCTAACAGACTTTTTCACTGGTTGTGTTTCTACAACAATCTGCCTCCCTAAGCTACCCCACCCCTACAGCTATTTATAGGAATACTACTCATGCTCTTTCCTTTTCTTATTTGATACTCACTGCTCATCTCCAATAAGTGTAAGGTCTTCAGATTCTTGATTATTGCTCTGTATACCTCATAATATTCTTTGGATTAAAGAAAGATCTATTCACTGCTGTACCTTTTAGTCAGTGTGTGGCTTTAGATAAATAATTCCAGTACTTTTATTACTATTTTGTGCAATGACAATTTAAAGTTTAGAAATATTTTAGAAACCTGAGTTAAGTCTGAAAAATGATAGCCATGACGTTATAATTAATGTATATCATCCAAAAGATGATAAATATTAGCTATCTTTCTGGCCACCTAGTTATCCAACATACTTTTATTTAAATTAGCAATAACAGAAGTCAAGATGGAGGAGTGTGTGCCAGAGCCTTGCCTGTGGCAAACTACGGCTGACGTGGAACAATCTTTACAACCCTGGGTACTTTAGGTGGTGGGAGCTTTAATGCTGTCCAAAGATCTAAACTTTTCTCCTCACAGCTATTAAAGCCCAGGCTCAACAGTTGGGAGATAGCTTTGAAATTTGATCTATTTTCTATAATTGACTGTAGTACATTTCAAGTCAGAGGGAAAGAAGATTGCTGAAATTCCATCACAAGTGGTGACTTAACAGAAGTCACACTGGCAACAAGAAATCAACCACTGGCCAGGGTGAGTCAGCCATGATGGGTGGCATTCTCCCAGCTTTCATGAAGGACATAATTTGTTTCTGCATAAGTTTCCAATGGCCCTTGGTTTACTGAAAACCCCTCCCAGGAATACAATTACAATCCTCACCTTTTGCAGACTTTCAACAAAATCAGTAGGATTTCTTTTCAAGGAATTCTTTAACAGATGAGCTACAGTTCAAGAAGGGATTTCAGAAGTCAACCTGCTTTAAAAAACATGAGTCCTCTGTGACCAACTGTACTATGTGACATTTAGCACTTATTTTCTATTTAAAACAACATGGGGTGGAAATTAAAAGATACCACATTTATTTATTCACATTTGATTTTCATTTGTGATCAAAACAAATGTCAGATATCTTTAAAAGGAAATACAGTAAGTGTATGAAGGACCAAAAGGCAAAAAATGCCGTGTATACCTCTCGCTTTTCTGTGTTTTGTTAGTGAAGCAAACAAACAAAAATCCTGAAACTTAAAAAGAAATTAACAACAACACATTTTCAAACATCCAGTTCAATGGTCATTTATAGATATAGTCCTGAGTCATAAGCATCTTCACCCCCCCCGTCAATGAGACATATGATTCATTAAATAGTCAGAAGGAAAAGAGTAAAAATACCCAACACAAATGTCAGGGGTAGGATACACTGAGCTCAGAAATGTCCTGTGTCTGGGATGATCCAGGTCCAGGGTCCTGATGTTCTACGGACATGTCTAAGCTGCCTGAGCTGTTTGTCTCTAAGACCAGGGCAGTAAGGTCAGCAAGTTAGATGGTGGAAAGCAAAAGACAAACGCTGTGACCTTCCCCAAGGGTGTTTCATTATACTGTGCTCTCAGTAAGAAGCCTCTCATTCCATCTCGAAATTCCAGGTATGATTTGCTCTCCTCACTGATTCATTGCTGGGTTCACCTTTAAAATACAAACGCAAACCTGCTGAAATACCCCACGGCTGAAAACTTAAAATACATGAAAGACGGGTTAGTGCACCTGGGGCTCCAAGAACTAATGCCATAAAACTGTCATCATCTCCCACCAAATGTTATTTCACCCACTCACTTGATGTACATCTGTGGCCCATTCACACTGCATATGGCTATGGACAGAAAATGTCTTAGTTCAAAACTAGCACAGTGGGTCTGACAGAGACTTGTACAGCAGTGTTGGCTCCTTCTTCATTTTAGCTCTAAGCCTTGTCACCCCAACATAAGGGTATTGAACGAGCCACATGGAGGCTCAGAAGCTTCCAAATATGGGTCCCAGCTCTGTGGCTGACTTACTAATGTGTGGTTTGAACAAAGCATTCTTTAAAAATCTAAAATGCTAAAAGCATCTACTCTCTGCTACCTTTAAATATGGCAATATTTTCAATCAAACAAACAAGAGTTTATCCTAAATGAAAAGGATTCAGGAGAGAGTTGCTCAGTCTCTCACAGAAGCCTTTCTAAGGTAATTAAATCTCCTTCCAGGAAGGAATTCTTCATTGTCTCAGTACAATAAACATGCCTTTTCTCCTGGGCACTTAGGAGAGATGAGGGCTCTGGTTTCACCCACTTGCCATTCATTAACAATTAGCAATACTGAATACCTAATTAGCACACTTCCTGCTTTCCTTTATTTTTCCTGACTGAATAATATTTCAGGAAAAATCATTCAAGGAGAACTTAAAACACTGACAGGATTAAAAAGAAGAGAAAGAATATGACTTATAGCTTTAAGAAGTTTAGAATGCACCTACAGAGGAAAATAACATTAAAAATTTAAGTAACAATATAAAAGAGAATATATAATTAAGTTCTGATATAAGTAGAGCCAGAAATACTGAGGTGGGAGAAATGACTATAGGGACAGCAATGCAGGAGACAAGAAAGAACTCTGTGGAGGAATGGGAGGCATTTAAGTTGAGTGAAGGGAAAGGGTTTCTGGCTGTTTGTGTGCAATAGACCCTCTGTAAGTCTAAAATCTAAGACCTTGTCACAACATTTCAAAATACAAGAAATAAAAGCCATAGGATCAAAAAGGAAATCAATTATAGTTCTGCTATAACGTTTGTCTTGTTACCTCTTACTCTGACACCATGACATGCACCACACTTACACAAAACATGTCTCTTGATCCCCATTAATAGGTCCTTAATCTTGGCCTCATTCCCTTTAGAAGGAATGTGCCAAAGCCACTGCCCCAGAGCTGTTGAGCCTAGTGAGCTGAGGCCATAGAAAGAACTCTGAAGGGGAGGAACCTTGCAAAAATGTGTGCGAAAGTCACATGTATTTGTGATAATTCCCAAAAATGCAGTGATAGAAAAGGAGGAATTAATGACCTCTGCCTGCTTTCTATTTATGCATTCCACACAATTTCAAAAGTGGATTCCATATAAAACCAAATAAAAGCTTGAAAACCAGTAAATAAGATGACCTCCAGTTTTCTAGTTCCAGCTTTCTAGAACCTTCTGAACAAGACACACCCAGGGAAGCCATTCTGCAAGCACAAGTGGATAGTCACTTTTAGGCTATGACAAATCAAAGATACCTACTCAGAATCAGTGATTCATTGTTCATTGTTTCTCATAATTTCCATCTTCTTCAAACCTAGGAGTCAAAAATGGCATCTGTAACTCACTAACTACAAGTTTTAACATATGAAATCACTTTTAACTGTTATCGTTTTAGTACCACATAGTTTAGCACAATGGTCAGGGCTCTAGCCTGGAGAAGGCCATGAGAGCAACTTAGTTTGGGGGAGCTGGGAAGGGAAGTAAGGGGCACATCCATGAGGTGCTACTACTCAGACCACACACTAACAACTTGCCTCCAAGAAACTGTCCTGCTAATCTTATTTTAAAACAGAAAGGAGGAAAAAAAAAAAAAAAAAACAGAAAGGAGGGCCCTCCCTGGTGGCACAACGGGTTAGGATGTGGCATTGC
The DNA here is from genome assembly GCF_000260355.1 of Condylura cristata. Classification (NCBI taxonomy): domain Eukaryota; kingdom Metazoa; phylum Chordata; class Mammalia; order Eulipotyphla; family Talpidae; genus Condylura; species Condylura cristata. The sequence goes on along the minus strand of NW_004567108.1, from coordinate 45,616,774 downwards.
AAGCTAGCTGCAGCCGCTTCAGTGCGAGTTCAGTCCCCAGCCCTGGAAGTGACCTGCATGGCACAGCAGACCTCTCCTGTCTTGCCCACGGCTCCCCTCAGCAGTGTATTGTGTGGACCTGCCTGTTCTGCTTCCCGGTCTGTCTCTGGTGAATCCTCTCACCATCCCTGTGCCTCAGGCCTATACCCCAATTCTGTGTGCATAAATAGACAAATCTTTAAAAATAAATAAATAAACAGAAAGGTAAGACTCATCTGCAGTATCTACAATGGGCTTGCCAACTATTTAAAATAGCTTACTCTAATTTAATGCAGAGGAAGAAGCTACTTAAAAGCATCTTTCTTTGGCTTTGCTTAGCAAGCCCTTCTGTCCCAATAATATAAAAATAAACAAGATTGAATCAGAAGAATATTTTGTTATAAATATGTTTTGTTGTATGACTATTTGAGAACTAACAAGTACTAAGCTCTCTTTGATAACTCAGGAAAAACATTCCTATGGATGAATCTCTACACATAGTTTGCCATTTCCACAGAACACATTTCTCCTCTTTCAGGTGAATGGCTTCCTGAGTTGCACTCCATAATACAGTTTCACAGCAAGCTCCCTGCATAGAATTTCACATTGGTCTACAAATTGGAACACTCAGAACCTGGTCTTCAAAGCAGTCTTGTAAATATCATTCATGTACAAGCAATTGAATTTCTTGTTTCAGATAAAATTAATTCTCTCATCCCTTTTTAGGTTATCCCAGGGTATCTTAATAGTGGATTGATGTTGTTGATGATTCATGATCACTTCTTAATTTTCCTTCTCTTTCGCTTCCCTTCTGTTGCTAATTTCACATTGAAACTCAACTTTAACAGTATTCACATTGGCTAGACCCTTCCAAACCAACCAAAAATGACAAGACCACACTCCTCTCTGAATAGATTTGTGTATGGATTCAACAAGCCTCTAGTACTAACTGTATCTGTGACAGGATCTAAGGAAAAAGGTCCATGCCCCCCACCAAAAAAAAATACATGTACAACACACATACACTCACTAAAAAGAGGGCAAAGAAAAATGGATTTTAAAAAAGACAGAGTATAAAACAATATGTAACAGATAATCATAATACTAACTAAAGAGGAATAGCAAGCACAAAACTCTCCTTGAAAACTAGGGAAAAATACAAAATGATTGAATTCAGCCTTCAGAATAGGGAGTTACACAATTAGACACAGGGGGGTAAGTACCCAGGAAGAGAAGCAGAAGCCAAGCTAAACAGGTGGGTCAATACAAATGTCATTCACATGCTGTCCAGATTCTTGCTTGTTATAACAGAAATTGACTCTGAAAAAGTGAACTCTGTTGGAAGGATATGCTGATTCACAGAATCAATGGGAGTCTAATGCACCAAACATGGGAAATAGGCACAAAAATACCCTGGGCACTCTGGAAACCAACAAAGAAGAATAACAAGAACCATCCTTTAGCAAGAATAATGACTGGGTTACTGCTTCCACCGCCACTCAAAGCTGACACCCCCATGAGCACCATGAATAAATTCTAATAATTCCCGGAAGAACCATTGACCACTTGCTACCGGCTCAGTCATGGCAGCAGAATCTGACTGGCTCAACTTTGGTCACAAGACTCTACCAAGCATTCCGATATCAAAGGTGGAGTGAGGCAAGGAAAGTCTCTCTCCAAGGATGTACATAACAGACGGCTGCTCAAACATGAAAAGGGGAAAAAAGAAGTCTGTCCTCTTCTGGCATCAGGGCTCTGTAACAGGACTTGTCAGATGTCTCTAACTCTGGGAAGAAAATCTCCTCTTTGCCAGCTCTGTAGGTCTGTCCCATCTCACATACAGGCCGTCGCATTTAGGTTGAATGATATTCCTTGTCAGTCTTTGGCTTGTCTTTTTCAAGGTAGATATTTCACGGTCATCCTCTCTAAAGTGTCCCTCATGCTTTCACAAATGAGTTGCCTAATACCCGTCTGTGTTCCACACAGAGGTGTTTCGAGGCAACCCAGCATGTGCGTTTGGAAATGGGCCACTGTCATTTGGCAGGACCAAATCTCTTCCAAATCAGTTCTTTTTATTTCAGCTCATAGAAGATTTTTGTCATAAAAGCCTTGAACTAAACCTCAGTAGTACAGATTATAAATGAGCCCCAAACCAATGATGAGCATGTGGCTTTGGAGCTTCCACAAGCTGGCACAGAGCTCAGCTGAGGCTGCCAGCGAACTCTCCGAAGAAAGCTACGCAGGGATCCGGGCCCTCACTGTGCGGCTCAGGGAATTACGACTTGTGGCATCTTTTCTGATACTGCAGAAGCTGAACAGGGTCTGACTTATCAGACACTTGACAAACTAAATGAAAGAACTGCAGAGCAGCCTATTTTTTAATTTTTTTATTTTTCTAATCTAGTTGAAAGGAACAATGTATTTTACTTGTCTCAGGAAGAAAGGGTTTGCACTGGTGGAGAGGATAAGTCTCCCCTACCCTATTTGTGTTATAATGGGAATTTTATCTCAGGCCTCAGATGTTCCCCTCTTACAATTGTTTCTCCTTTCAGCCATGACTAGCGCACAAGGAGGTTTTGATGCTCCCACCTCTCCAGGTAATCAACATAGCCCTCTTTCCTAGAGTATTAAAGAGGAAATGAGCAGAACGCAGTTTAATTATGCCCCTTCATGTCATTAAAAAAGCTCTCCCGTCCTTACAGGAGAGTACACTGGGTTTAAAGTGGCCAGGTGATGAGCCTAAGGGTGTGTTCTAGAGGCAGCAGGTGCTGGGCCTGTGTCTACCCAGCCCTTTCTGGAGCCCTTCTGTTTTCCCTCCACCCCCACAGTGACCACAGTGATCTCCTTTCCCAGAGTGATGACAGCCATGCTCTGAAGAAGCCTTTATAATGAAGAGCAAGAATACAAGCGGTCATGAGAGGGGTAAGGCAGGTGCTGTTGCTGTGATTAATTCCAGAGTTAGGGTTCTCCTGATACACTTCACCTTCTGCCTCATATGTGAGTGACCCTTCACCACTTCCCAGGCTTAATGACTCAAATGCGAAATGATCTTTAAGAAAAGCAAAAGCCAAGGGCATTTAAGACTCAAAACCTAGCATCTTCCATGCTCACCACAAAACACTTCAACTAATAGAAAAAAATTCCATTCTCAGAGGATTTAACAAGCAAAAACACTGCTCTGTATTTATGCAGATTTTGAAAGAATATCATCTGTTGTAGAGAAAGAATATCGAGACAGCCAAGGCAAAAGCTAACCTGACAAGGTGTTAAGCCAAGGAAAGGTGTGTGAAAGGTAGAATTCTGCGTCAGCTTGAAAAGCAGCAGGAATTTGAACACTGGAATTAGTTCACCAGCCACCTACCCTCACTCACACCGTAGTGTGAAGCACAACAAGCAACCTGCTAGTGGGTCCCCCAGGTCTTAACTTTTCTACTGAGGTACAGAGCACAGGCTAGCAATGCCACTGAAAGTCTTAAGGAGATGTTTGCTTCTCTGAAACCAAGTAAAGGGCCAATGCCATGCTCAACCAGCTGGTGAACAAATAGCACAGTCATGGATGTTTCTGGAAGGCAGAGTGAGACTTACTGGGCAGTTCATTATCAAGGCTTGTTTTGGGGTTTGTTTGTTTACTTTTGATTGCATTTATTTATATATTTTCTTACATCTTTGTTCATCTTTGAACAGTATTTGATTTTTGGAGCATATTTGAAAAAAGGACACTGTGCGGGTGTAGTCACCGTCTTCTCCCACAGCCACAGTGTCGAGACCCATCACCATCGCCCCTTGTGTGCTCCGGTCTGGTTTTGGCCCCTCTCCCACCCGCCTCTCCTGCTGTATGCCTCAACTCTAGGCCAGCTTGCAAATGCTCTTTCCTGACACTTTGTCTCCTGCCTCTGTAGTCCATCTATAAGTGAAACCATCTGCTATTTATCTTTTCCTTCAGACTTACTTCATTTCCAGCTCCAACTGTGTTGCCACAAGTGACATGAGTTCACCTTTTTTAATCACTGAGTATATCCATCGTGTATATAAATCACATCTTAATCCATTCATCTGTCTGGGGGCATTTGGGTTGTTTCCATAGCTTCTCTATGAAGATTTGTTTCTTTTGCTGAAATCAGTTTTCTTAGCCATAAAAAGTGGAGGCAGCACAAGATGTTATTTAAGATATTCCCACAGTAGATTTCTAATCATCTGTAATCCTGAAATATTCATACACTTCGTGTTTATTCACTTTTTCCCTCTCTGCTTCTGCTTTATTGTTTAACATTCACATTAATGTGTTAATATTATCACATAGTGATTAAGCATATGATTGTGGCAGCATAGCCATAGTTATATAGGGAAGATCTGGATTTCTCAATCTTTAAAACAAGGCCCCTGTCTCACAAGGCCATTGTCAAGCCTGATGTCACATTAAAATGAGAGAAGAGACCCAAAGTGTGAGGAGCTACTGATAACGGAGAAAATAGTCAAAAGCTACTGGCTGTTATTAGCTTTCATTATCACTTGAGACTTGGTCTTAAAACTGAAGAATACAATGTTAAAGAAAACCAGACAACCCTCAATTTCTTGCGATCAATAAATGTCCTTCCTCAGAATGACTATAATTAGAAAGCCAATGTGGATAAGACTGACAATATTTTAAAACCTAAAAAAGTGGCTATTTTTCATACCGATAAAAATCTCTCAAAGGAGAAATTCCCAAGACTTGGCAAAACACTACAATAAATAATGATTTTGAAAAAGCAAGCAACTCAAGAGGGTACTTTGGCAATGCCTTGTGATTTCTCTGGATAGAATTTTTATTATATATCTATAGTTAAAAGAAGCAACTCTAGGATTCCTTCCAGTAGACCCGGTAAGGCATCTTGTCAAATTGATTCCCTGAAATTATTAATTTTTACGTCAAGCTGTGGCAAAAGAAAATTATTAATTATATATTGTAGGTCATGATGCAAGCCCAAAAGGACTACAATGTGAGAAAAAGCTTAATTTTTAAAATCATTAATTTTAAATTAGCTTGCAAGGCTCTCTTTCCATAGGGTTATGAAGACTTATCATGCTCTCAAAATTGTCTGGATTCTTTAAGTACAGGCCGGGCTCAGCTCTAGTTGCAGCAGGCTGGTAACTCTCTCTGAACTCAGCACAGGGTAGATTGAAACAGGAGATTGAAGGAGGCACATGGAAGACCTCTACTGAGCGAGACACTGAAAATGCTCAAATGACTAGCAACCTGGCCAAGGCAGAATCCAAACAAGAGGGCACTGTCCCAGAAATAAACTCCTGACACCCAACTGTAAGCTACTCTACCCAATGACACTGAGTGATTACTGAGCACTGTGCTGGGCACAGGCCTAAACACTGTGCCCATGACATCTCATAATCCTCCCCACTCTCTGAGCCGAGACATTTGCCCATCTTATGTCTACGCCTCATACTTTGTGATCCTACTATGGATCACAATGGAGCTGATGCAGGCTTCTGGTCGTTATGTTTGACTACAACAATAGAGGGCAGGAAAGCCCATTATGCCTCAAGACATCTCCAGCAACAAAGGAGCATCCTTCGGGCCTTCAGTTCCACCATAACTATTGCATTCTCCAGGAGACTTCGACTCCTGGCCCCTTAGTGACACTGAATTGGACAGACGGTCCTGCAGGCCAGGGTTAGCAGACATTCTTGTGATTGTTAGTATTGGGGCTATTCAATGACTTTGTTTAGCTTGCTCAGCTCTTCCATCACCCGCATAACCAATTAAATTTTCCAGGTTCGAATACTTCAGGTGATTTTTGTTTCTTTTTATTTTGTTTTTCTTATTTTACAGAAGATAAAATCAAGAGGTAGCTTGCCAAGAGTACAAAGTTTGAAACTGACAAATTTAGATCCGATATTGTGAAACCAATGATACTGGCCACAGCATTATATTGTCATTTAAAAATGAGATAATATAAAAATAGAAGTATACAAAGGGAACCCTAAATACCCACTATATGGACAATCGCCCACACGCCTACTATTTTGCTGCCCGTCATCCCCCAAAGGGAATGCCAGGGGTTGGTTCTGAGTAGTGAGCTTTGCTTGGGAATCTGAGTTTACATGTTATTAAATCAGTAACAAAACTATCTTCCATTTATTAGTTTTGGTTCTTGGTTTCTCCTGGGTATCTTAAATTTTTGGTTAAAAAGCAAATACATCATAATCTCCCTTAAGAAGGTACCAATCTTTCATAAAGGAGGTGATATCAGTGGTATATTAGGCAAATGTATTTATATGATTTTTGAAGAATTCAAGAGTCCTCTGATTCTCCACAAAGTACACTTTCTATAAAACATTTCTTTGCCCTTTAACTATAACCTAGCTAGTGAAACTGCATGCAAGAGTTGTTTCAGCTTTCACCAACTAACTCAGTCTTATTACAAAAGCCACATTAAGAAATAGTTATACGCACAAACATGAATTTACTCAATTTTATCTTCTCATCATTTCTGGCTGAAAATTTTCTGTACAAGGGGAGATATTTATGCAAGTAAGAAAAATAAATAATAACAGTAATAATAGGGATGGGAAAGAATATTTTTCCAAAGGAAGTTACCATTACTCAAAGCACATCTAGACAAAATACATTCAGTATTGACTTACTAAGGTTTAAAATAAATTCTGTTGACTTTCTGGTTATTAAAATAATATAGGTATAATGTAGGAAAAAGTAAAGCTATCAAGAAAAAATAATAAGCACTCAAATACTAGTGATAACCTCTGTCAATATTTTGACTTCTCACCTTCCAATCTTTTGACTTCTGTCTATTTTTATTTTTTACATAGTTGAGATTGCACTACATATAGTTTTGGTTCTAATTTATTTGTCATTTAAATAATTTTAAATATTTAAGTTTACTAAAAAGCTGAAAAATGGCCCTGCCTTTTTATTGTATGATGAGTTCTAATTTTTTTATTATAAGTAGTATTACTTATGAACATATTTTTGTAAAATTTACTAAATTAAGTATTTTTCCCTAAGCTAGATGCCTGATAGAATAAATTTAGTAAAGCACAATTACATGACCAAGGAAGTAAATATGCTCAAATGCTTAAAACATTAGCAAACTATTTTTCAGAATAATATAAATTTCCATTTATATGGTAAAATCACTAAAATACTTGGGAGATGCAGAATATTTATAGCTTCCTAACTGCTTTCTTTAAAAAGAAAAGTCATTTGCATTGATTAAGTAAAACATAGAAGCAACAAGTTCAATTAAGAGCTTAAATTTGAGGACGTGCACCAGGAATTAAGTCTCAGTACTATGAAGTTATATACAGCAGGAGTTCAGTCCCCAGCCAGTGAGCTGACCCACAGGGCATGGCAGACCTCTTCTGACCCACTCACTGCTTCCCACACACTTCCCCCCTAAGAGTGTATTTCAATCAGCTGTTCTGTTCCCTACTCTCTCTCTGGTGAATCCTCTCACCCCCCACATCTCGGGCCTACACCTAGCTCTTGTATGCATAAATAAATAAATCTTTTTTTAAAAAAAACTTAAATTTGACTATGATTTTCATTTACTCACACTTTCTTCCAATTTGTAAAATCTTGCAAGCACAAAGAAATAAATACATATGCAACATGCATGAGTCTGTAATGGATTTTTGAATTTGCCAGCAAGAATTTTCCCAATTTCATCAAGATTGTGTTAATGATGAATCATCTTTTTCATTTGTCTTATCCCCACTTCCCTTTCTAAGGAAAATTCAACTAGAATATCTTCCTTGGTGCTGAGTGTCTCTGACAGTGCAGAGTATGCTAGAAGATATGGATCCTATTCGTGGCGTTCTAACACAAGCTGAAGAAAGTAATCTGTTGACATTCAGAATGCAATAAGCAGAAAGGAAAGTTACAATTTTCTCTCTGTATTCATCTTGCAGAATTTTAGAAAAAGTATTCAGATGCTTTAAAGTACCATTATTTGCAACCTCTTTTACAAATGACAAGAAATTTTGTTCAATATATTTCTCATGGATTTGCAAAATCTAGGACAAATTGTTACCTGACCATCGACTGCTGTGCCCAATTCACTGGGCAGTAGCCATGACTCACTGCTAAGTATTAAGCAACAGTCAAGAGATAGGAAACAGGAGGTGCGCATCTGGCCCTGGCTTTGCCACTAATTGTAAGAGTTGAGTTCCTCAGAACCTCCAGGCCCCTGTTTTTACATACATAGTTTGAGCTAAAGAGGAGACAAGCATCCTTTGGGGTTTTGACATCTCATCATTTTGAGTCCTAATGAAGCATTGCTTTTTTTAAAGATTTATTTATTTATTCATACAGAACTGGGGTACAGGCCAGACATGCAGAGGGTGACAGGATTCACCAGGGACAGAGTGGGGAGCAGAACAGGCAGATGGACGACGTACACTGCTGAGGGGAGCAGCGGGTGGGTCAGGAGAGGTCTGCCTCGCCATGTGGATCTCCTAGGGGCAGGCGGGGATCAAACTCATGAGTAAGTGGCTTCAGCTTCTCAGTGCTGTGCTCTAACCCGCTGCGCCACCAGGGAGGGCCCTCACCCACATCTGTTTTAACCTGTCCAGGACCAAAAAGCAAGCACAGCTTCTTGACATGTGTCTCTCCTCCATGTGCTCCCCCAGATCTCCTGGTTCTCCATCCTTCTCCCTTTCTCCTCCTCCCAGTTCAGCTCCACCCATCCTAGCCCAGGGCAGAGAAGCTGGAGACACCCCTTTTCCTGGACCACCCTGTTACACGGTATAGTGCTGAATTTTCCTGTGTTTTTGAAGAGGTACAAGAGGTATATTTGCTCCTATGGTGGGGGGTGGGGCATGAGGTGGGTGGTGGGAGCCTGGACTAGCAGCTGGTAGTCAGGGGAATTGGAGACTG
>NW_004567108.1:45580965-45607763 GCF_000260355.1 Condylura cristata | reverse complement strand
CGACGTACACTGCTGAGGGGAGCAGCGGGTGGGTCAGGAGAGGTCTGCCTCGCCATGTGGATCTCCTAGGGGCAGGCGGGGATCAAACTCATGAGGAAGTGGCTTAAGCTTCTTAGTACAGTGCTTTAACCCACTGCACCACCAGGGAGGGCCCGCATTGCTTTTTTTTTTTAACAGCAACTCTCTCCTCCATTTCTCTACATCTCAGTTCCCCTTGTCAATATTGATTTTCAACAAGCTTTGGGAATGGCATGATGTGTTATTTAACTCTTTAATTCATCCCCCACACATGCATTTCTTGGCACTGGTCTAGTCCCCTGGACCTGAAGCAATGAACCGGAGAGAGCCAGTTTCTGCTTCCACCAAATTATGTTCTGAACTGTCAACAAGCAAAACAGACAAAATTATTTCAGACAAATAAGGAGATGGCAGAGTGACTGGGTGAGACAAAGTGACTACTTTCAGTGTGGTGGTGGGAAAGGCTGCTCCCACAAGGACATCTGATCTATGACCTGAATGACACCAAAAACTGCAGCCAGGCAGAGGAAATGGTTACATCAGAGGTGCCCAGCAGAAATGAGCTTGACTAGGCCCTCCCTGGTGGTACAAAGGGTTAAAGTGCAGCACTATGAAGCTATTTGCAGCCACTGCAGCATGAGTTCGACCCCTGACCAGGGAGGTGACTCACATGGTGTGACAGACCTCTCCTGATCCTCCTGCAGCTCGCCTCAGTAGTGTACTCAGTGGATTCGCCTGTTCTGCTCCCCACTCTGCCTCTGGTGAATCCTCTCACCCTCCACACCTTTGACCTGTACCCCAATTCTGTAAATATAAATAAATCTTCAAAAGAAAAAAATAAATGAGTTTGGCTAGCTCAAGAAACAGATGCCAGTGTCATTGGAAGTCAATGCAAAAGAGAAAAAGCAGTTAAGAAAGAAGATCATCAGAAGCCAGATCAAGTAGACATTTGTAGAAAAGAATAGCTGTTTTAGTGTTAATCTAAGAGCATGTAAAGCTAGACAGGTTTTAAGAAGGGGACCAATGTGACCAAATTTTATATGTGAAATGATCATCCTCATTGCTGTGTAGAGAAAGGATTGAAAATTTCTAGCAATTCTAGAAAGGACTTCTCCTCTAGCAATACGGAAATTATCTGCTTGTGTGCAAAGCAATAAAAAATGCTGGGTAAGATATTTTAAAACTTTGAATATAACATGATGAAGGAAAGAAATGAAGGAGGGAGGGAGGAGGAGAGGAAAGGAAAAAGGGAGGAAGAAAGGAAGGAAATGTTCAGACATCAAAATCAATGAGAAAGCACAAAGCCAGGAGCTAAGTAGGCCCAGAGTCAGCAGAATTATTGTATCTGCATGCTCTCAAACCCTGAAATATCAATATATGGGTATAATGAAGCACATTCTGCCCACAGTATGGAGAAGTGATTTTCAACATTTACAAGTATGAAAATTCTTAACAGAAAAATCTTCATACACACACGTGCACACAGTCATATCTATCATACATACAAGACACAGTAATTCACTTATTTAATCCACTCTCAATGCATAAGGAAATCTAAAACTCCATAGATCCAGGAACAATTTTATTCAACCTCCTAGCTCAGATGCCACCCTGGGAAAAGAACAGAGGAAAGAAGAGTACTGCCATCGAGATGCCAGTTCAGAGGGCAAACTCAACATTGCTCAAGAACTCCAAAGAATTGCTGTTACTGCTTCTGGTGTTTGCCATTGACTGGAGTTCATGAATAGCCCAAGTGACTAATGACAGTATCAAATTAAGTTGCAGGTCTCTAACTACTACCCAAGTAATTTGCTGAGTGATAGGCCTTGTAAAGTACACAGTAAACTCTCACGCACTCTTCATTTGACTTATTTCAATAAAACTTCAGAAACCTTTGCCTTGTCTCTTGGCTGTCAGGAGCCAACAGAAAAACACAGCTGTGAGCCCACTTAACCTAACCTGTTTCTATGTCAGTGAGCAAATGTCAATAAACAGAGCTGGGTAACAAATTCTGTAAAGATTCATGTCACTTTTACTTCCTATCCCATTGTTTCCCACCCCCATCATCTCTGATGCTGCACACAGAAAAAAAGACAAGCAGGATGTGAGGAAATGGAGATAAGTTTCCTTTAAAGTATATATCCATCGGGCTAATAAATCTAACTGTGGGTTTCAAATTTCTTAAATATGGAAATGGTTTCTACATAAAAGTATGGCACACAATATTAGCCATAGTAGAATAAAACACTGGAAACACCTCAAATTTCTATAAACATTTTAGGTGAAAATTCTCACTAAAAATGTTACTTCCAATTGCTCAAAATTCAGTTTGTAATACAATGAACTCTAGGGCATTTACTTATTTTTCCCAAGTTTGTCTCTATTTTTGCAAGGAAAGAAAAGGGCTTTAAGGAACTTGTATCACTTTTATATCTAAATATATCAAAGCAAATACACATAAGATAGAAAGACAGATCTTAAACTGAGTGCTTTCACATATTAGATGAGAAATGGAAGGAAATTCCATGCACAGATGTTTCCTGAAAACAGGATCTATAATTATATTTTACTAAGTTTCAAAGTTAGAAACCACTAGAAGAAATATTTCAGGGGTAATAACAATGTACATATTAAAGGATATCTTCAAGGAGTTTCCCAAACTATATAGAAACTACTAAACTAAAATCGAATATGGCAAAGTAACTTTTTTGAATCAATGAGGTAAACTACAGTGTGGAGTAGGACTTAGTACAATAGCAACAGATTAAATTCACTAGGATACAGTCATGATACATACTAATGGCAATATCAGTAAAATGCCATTTGCTACTGTTCTCAGGCACAGATTGTAACCTAATAAACTGCACCCCACCTAGTGAAGTTATCCGGTATCAAGTTCTAGAAAGAAGATAAAAAAAACCACAAGCTGAGAGGTTGAACCCTCAGCTACACTGATAGGGTTTTTTAGAGCTATTTTATTATCTTTTTTGGTTTACATTTTACAATATACTGATGTTTTTCAGGTCCAACAAAGCAAATATCAATCCACCTGCACTGGAACGACATAGTCACACTACAGTCCACAGTCATATCTTGTCTCTACTTTTGAAGGCCATGGCTTCAATTCAAGCTTATTCAAATAAGATTCTTGAGATACCGAACACCCAGGTGATGAGGTTATATGTCTTCCACAGATGACCCCAGAATCTTAGTAATGATCCAGGTTTTCATCATCCAGATCTTTCCCTGTAGGTTCCCAGCTTTCACTTCATTTTTTTTTTTTATTCATTTCTCCAGGTCAGGAGTCCCTACATGTGTCTCCAACTCAGAAATTCACTGGGGCAGCCCATCAACCTCCTCCCCCACCCCCCACGCCCCCCACAACCCCGCCCAATACTGGTTACCTCTTGAATCATCCCTGACAAGGACCACAGAATAGATACTTACAGATGTTCAACAGGTTAAGTAAAGAATGAAAAGCAAGACAGACATAAACTACCCAGACTGGCAGCCAGGAAATGAAAAACATATGATTCATCCAAGGAAGCTGTAGATGTCTAAGAACTCCAAATGGCTTACTTGCACAGATACATATAAAATAAACTAATTTTCAAATTTTGACCTTTCTTTTTCTTAAATTGTTTGGAATAAACAAAACATCCTAATTTATGTTGTTTGTGGTAGTCAAAGTGTCTTTATTCAGGTTTAGGATTCGGGCTCTAAAAACACCTCGATACATTTACCTATACTGTGAGCTCAAAAAGATTCCTACTCTATTTCTGTTCTTTGAACCATTCCAGAATTTCAATGGGTGCAGCCATTTACCTGAGAGCATTAATCAGAGGAGGCTCACAGGCAGTATGCCACTGAATTCAGCTATTGTTTGAATCAATTAAACTCTACAGCAGACAGATAAATGGGTCTCAGGTGCTCTTGCCAATCTCACAGCTGTGTGCTCAGTCGTGCATAGTGCTCTCTGGAAACCACGCCAGCTTCCGGGAGCACCTAGAACTAAAGGTAAGAAACTCCATTTGCAGTGGTAGAACGGAAGGCCTCTACATAAAGCCAAAGGTTACAGCCATAACAACACAACCTCTGAGTTCTGTAGGGCTCAGCCTCTGTGGAAGCAAATATCCATACTCTCCTTATTCCTTTGTGATAAAACCCCTATTGTAGAGAAGTATATTATTTCTTGGCAAAGCAGACTAAATCTGTCTGATACCTTTGCAGGGAAGTGAAGTCATGTGAGACTTGACTCGGACCAATGAGAGGCAAGAGGAGATACTACAAGGGCCTCTGGGAGAAAAGTCCTCTGCCCTTCCTGCTGCCTAGAATGTTCAGGAGACAACTAAAATCCAGTCCCTCTCTAAGACCTTGAGTTGATCTTGAGGACACCTGTTTAGAAGATAAGGAACAGAAATAGAAGGCCACTGGATCTGTAATGATCTAGAATTGCCTTGCAACTTAATTGCCCACTTCTTGACTTCTTTTAACTTGGGAGATCAAACTTTTGTATACTTAAACCACTATTTGGAAAGGAATCTATTGTTCATAGCCAAGTGAAGTCTTACAGGTATAGTCTCTCTTTCCCCGGGTTCTTTTTGGTCCAACCAATCCTTTTAACCCTTTAAACTCCTATTTTGTTGTGAATGAAATTTTCCTATAAACTCAAAATTTTTCCTCTACCTTAATCAATACATGCCATTTCCCCTGTGACACAAATGTCCTTTCACAGCAAAGCAGGACACTTCTTTTGACTGTCTACTAAGCTTAGCAAGGTTCACAGTTACTTAACAGATTGCATTTCTCTCCTCTCTCTGGAGACTAACTGGAATGTACAGTCCCTCGGGCATGAAGATAATGTTGCTGACACATCATCAGTAAAGCATCTTGAAAACATACTTCATGCCACCTTTCTACCACCTCCTCTCTCTGCTCAAAGACAGACTAGGCAGAGCAGACACATGAGAGCTGAAGCTATAAATGAAAACAAAAAATAATGCCTTGTCTCAACTTCGGCCTCTAATTAACACTGTGCCTTAACCCACAGAAAGAAGCAGCTTAGAAAGCCAGGAGATATTGGTATTTTCAATCTCTAGTTTGAATGACAAGACCCTGGAGGCAAAATGTTTCCTGTGGAGATTTTACGTCTTGCCTGCTCTTGCTTTTCTAGCTCAAACAGCTCAATTCTGTTGCACTTGAAAGGACATTTTATAAAGCAAGTTAATGGGCCTCGGGATATCACCATGTAACTCAAGGAAAGGATGAGATGTGTGTAAATTTCTGCACTGGATTTGAAAAGGACCCAATTATATTTGTGATTACTTCTAGTGCCACATCCACAATTTTCATGAAATAATACAGTGACCAATGACTTGATCTTGAAACATTTGGGAGTTAATACATGGTCCAGTGGGATATTGGTCATAATGAAGTTATAGAGAACACACTCTACCCTCCTAATTTTGAGAACTAAAACATTTAATACAGATAATTGACACAAGCTATGCAACCTCTATCCACTGACATATTCTGGATAGAGGCGGAAGTGCTCTGAAAACTCAGAATTGCCACGCTAACTTATGTTATGACCTCCCTTTTTTATATCAAAATATTATAAGCAACCATCAGCTTGCAACGGGATTGCCTTAGCCTCATAAGGTGCTGCCTGGCTCAAGTGAGCAAGTGCTGCCTAAGGCAGAAAATTCCTCTAGAAAGCAAAAAATAATATTATAACTGGCTGATTAATAAAAGCAATTATAAAAAAATCAATATTGTAAGACAAGGCAGTACTAGAACATGCTAAAAAATAATTAAAGTTCTTTTACTGCCCAGACCAGAACCCAAACCTTATCACTCTACTCTCTTACTTAAGCTTTTATTGCTCAGTCTTTAAATGAGGGATCTTACTATCTCCCTTAGTGATTTATCTACCAGAAAACTCCTCCTGCCTAGTCTTTGACTTTACTTTACCTTCTTTGACAACTTCTCCTTGGCTGGCGACCTCACCTTATCCCCCTTCACATCTCCAGCCCAGCCTCCACCCTCGTCCTCGACTTTACTTTACCCTCTAAGATGTCTCAATGAAAATGAAGATCATTAAGTAGCATTTAAGGTTTAAAGGGACTTTAGTTTAGCCAATCAACACTGTGGTAAATATAACAATGTTAGCCTTAAATTTTATGAATTTATGTACCTATCTTAACTAATAGATTGATTTTAAGAATAATGAATGTTATATCTCAGCTAAAGGGCAATATGACCCTAAACTGTTCTTAGAAAAAAAGATGATTGTAATCTCTCAGCCCAGTTCATGTGCTGATGTCATCCCACTGCTTGCTCCTAATGTATAAAATAAATTTCTGCTTAGAGCAGAACAGGAAGACTTGCACCCAACTCCGACTCCCATGTATTCCTCTCTCCCCTTTCTCTCTTTTCTCCTTTTCCCCCTTTTTTAGGAATCTCCACTCGCCGACGCCACTCCCACCTTGAGACCCTGCCTGTTCTGCCCCCCAATAATCTGTGATCAGGGACAAAGGGTCTCCAACAGATAATCAAATGGCTCACTGAAACTTGGTAAGGCTATAGAAACACATCTAAGCTAACTTCCAAGCCATACCCCAGAACTGAGCCACCAGAAGAACTAATGCTTCTTCTGTGACCAGCTGCCTGCCACGTTGGCCACTGCCAGCTACACGGTCACAGTGGCCCATCACAGGTAGGAAGCCAACACTATGGGAAGGCAGTGCATCATGAAACCATGATGACCAGGACAACCCAATCAGGAAGCACTGACCCTCGTGCTACTGCTGCTTGATTTCAAATCATACGGCACCTGCTCTGTTCTTCCCCAGCACACTGTATACCCCTTAGCCAGCCACTTCCATTCTGCTGCTGACAACCCTGGGATTGTGCTGGGATTGTGTCAACACTGAGAAGTTTAACAAAACTTCTCTACGGCCATGCACTACCTTATTTCTGAGGATATCTTGAGAGATTGTTCTGTAATTTTCCAGTTTTTGCAGGACACAAAGTTATACTAGTAAGAGCTTGGGATGAATGTTGAGATATCCATCATATCTACTATGGAATAAGTTTACTTTCAAGATGTCATATCACTACACATGAAATATCCAACATGCACATTACTAGACATGATACAGAGAGTTACAGAGTTTGCTGAGGAAATCATCAGGTCAGGACCTTCAATTTATTTCGACTAGAGAACACAATATCTAAACTATTTCACTTTTTTAAACCACCATTTACTGGACCACAAAGAAGCAACCATTGCATGAATGCTTATAGGTGAGAATGATAATTAGGCTAAGTGTTCTAGAAAGTTCTATATAAAGTCTTATTTTCCCAAGAAGGTTACTGTCTAATTAGAGACTACAGTACAAATATGAACTCCTATGAATGAAATGACATAAATATTAAAAATGCCCCAAAGCAATGCTGAAATTCAGTTAGAGTTAAATAATTCAGAAAGAAAATGGGGAAATGTATGTTTACTTTAATCAGCATCCCCCTTTGACTATTTAAGCAACACCAGTTTAAGAAGCACTGACCATTTTTCTTCCCAAGTAATAGAGAAGTGCAAAGTGAACAGAAACTCATGCAGGGATCAGAGTGTATTCCAGAAAACACCTCGCACACTGTTAAATATTGTCAAGTGGCTTACAGATTTGCACTGAGGTGCCTTTGGAAAGAATTTTCCAGGATATTCCCTTCATTCTGTTTGACACAGAAATGTATATGCCTGGTAATAAATGTGCCCTTTCACAATCACCGGGCTGAGCCACAGTTTGTCCACTGATGAGGCTGCTCATCGAGCAACTGCACTCTCCTAGTAACCACTCTTACAATACAGCATCCAGAAAGGGCAGCACTGCTGGGAAGAGCCCTGCACTGTGATTATTATTCCCTCAGCAAATACCTATTAACACAGATGGAAGTACCACGTGATGTAGCAGTCATAACTCATCATTTTCCTGGATGCTGTTTGTTACTAGTGTTTATTTTGTTTTTATTTTTACTGCAACTGAAAAATACAAGAGCTGTGACGTAAAGGACTACAACTGTACCTTGAAAAAACCAGAGGCCCCCTTGCACCTTATAAATCTACTTCATTGCACATTAGCATGACAGCATTCATGGGCAATCTGTACGCACCAGCAAGGACACATCTGGCTACACAACTGAACTGGCTGGATGATGATAGCCCCTAGAGGCTTCTGGAAGAAGTCTCTGGAAGTCAAAGTGTCAGTACCTTGACTCCTCAAAATTCAGGTTGACTCCTCAGCTCCCTGAACCAGTCCTTGAATCAGGGACTGAAAACTGTCCCAGACAAAGACACACTTTTTATTCTGCCACTTACCCATGTATTTATTCCTACCTTGAAGCTGGATCCCAATTCAGATAAATCTGAAGACAGGCTATCTTTCCATCATCTTCCCCCATTTGGTCTAAGGAGGGGACTCGGGAACACCCCACAATAGTGGAGAAGCTCCAGGGTTTCTCCACACTTAGTTGGTCTGGAGACCTCAGAGCGATATGTTAGTCTCACAAGTGTGGAGCCACTCTTTAATCAGTCCTCAGGGTCTGGCCACTCCATTCCCATTAAGATGAACTGTTCTCACTAACAGGCAGAGTCAGTATTATGTTCTCTCTGGCTTTGCTTATTAAATAGACCCAAAACTCTCTTAAACAATTTATTATCAAGAGGAACATTAAACATGTAACTACCAGATATTATCAGTGCTCTCCTTTAAATGCTACTTTTTGTATTACTTATATATGCATATATAGGCTCTTCTAGGCTGCAGTTCTTATTTGCATATAATTTATGCCATTTTAGAAACCCTAGTAGTGATATTGTTATCTGCACACTCATGTTTAAACAATCTTCCTAAATATTTTACTTAGCACTGTCTATCCCAATATTTACCCATGATTAAAAAATTGTTATGCATCTTAAAGTCATTTGCCACAGCTTCTACCTTCTTTTAACTTCTACCTTCCTTTTGAGAAATTTGCTAGTTTTGTCTACTTTTTCCCCACAGCAATCTCTCATCACTTACAGTGGGAATGTTTTTGAATAACTGAATAACAAGTGATTGGATAATATTGATAATTCACACTAAATTTGTATGATTTTGTATTCACTAGATTTGTTTGATTAAAAGTGCACATCACCAGGGCTTGGAAAGATAAGAAACAGGAAAGTGATTGGGCTGGTGGATGCTGTCTGGCCCGACTGGTCATCTGGCATGGAGTCACGGGCCTGGACACACGTTCGTCAACACAGCTATGAGCACCAGTGTCAGAAGTTCACTGGTAATGTTTTTACAGGTCAGGGGAAAAATGAGTTTGATAAAGAAAAAAATGCAGCAACTGAAGGGAGAAACACAAGAAAGAAAAGAGCTTCAGTCCCAGTGGAAATTAGGCAGAAAGGGCAAAGAGAGGACACAAAAGACTGATGTGTTTTAGCAGCACACACACACACACACACAATGAGCAGGGACATTGAAACAAGAGGCAGGTAGCCTGTCCCCTGGGTTAGGATCTACCTTCCTCCTGCCCTGGCCCCAGAATCATCTTTTATATTGTGAGGCTGTTTCCACATACCGCTACATTTAAACAATATTTAAAACATCACTATATTTATGAATGCAGAATCAAGCTGTGCAGTGAATTCATTTTTAAAGAGCTTGGCTTATTTTTCTACATTTTCTAATGTTTTATAAGGAAAAAAATAGACTATTCTCTTTCAATGCCTGTCATGAATAATCCATGCCATGCCTTCCTTTCATAGTCACTAATGTTTATATTCAATTTTGTATTAGCAGCAGTATCAATTCATTAAAAAATTATATCATCCTGTCACAAAGGAGATGGAAAAATGCACAAAATGATGTAAAAATAAACTATTATATATATATCAATTATTATATATATATATAATATCATTTTGGAACTAAAACTTGATTCTTATTTTGTTTGCCAAGCAATTGCATTTCTAAGAGTAAAACTATGTGCCATTATACTAGGAAATTTTATCAGATTCATGTCTCTTGGTTGTTGCTACCTCTCAGTAGAATTAAGATAAGAAAAAACATTGAAAAACTCAGACACTAGGAATTGAGAGCTTTGGATTAATTACTTGCCTCATACGAAAAGTAGGATTCATGGTGTAGATCGGCTATTTTTTAATGCCTTCTTGACAATAATGTCAAAAGTGACAGCAACAATGTAAGTAGTACTCATATTATTTTTATGAGTGTTCTTGACATATCCTTGTATACTGACTCTGGTGGCCAATCACACACATTTCACATGTCCATTCACCATTTATGTTCAGCCTTCTGAGTCTGACATAATTAATAGCAGCAATTTGCAATAAACATGTAGTCTTCACAATAATACTATGAGGTAATATTCTTGCAACTTTTTTCCATCTTAGACATCAAAAAATGCTATATTGGGCCCACCCTGGTGGCGCAGCAAGTTAAAGCACTGCACTTAGAAGCTAAAGCCACTTCAGCATGAGTTCGATCCCTGGCCCTGGAGTGACCTACATGGCGCAGCGGACCTCTCCTGTCTCCCCACTGCTCCCCTCAGCAGTGTACTTTGTCAGTCGGCCTGTCCTGCTCCCCACTCTGTCTCTTGTGAATCCTCTCACTGCTCCTGCACCTCTGGCCTATACCCCAGTTCTGTATGCATAAATAAATAAATCTTTAGAAAAAAAAATGCTATACTGAGGGTTTGGTGATTTCTTGGCTAGTCAATAGAAGAGCAGGGATCTGAGCCCAGACAGTCTGCCCCTAGAGCCCACAAATTTATTTCTCTGCCCCTTATCTACTGCCCAGTTCCTGTCTGGTTGCAAATGTGAGCATTCAAGAATAAGTTGCTCACAAAGAAGCTGGGCTATACAGGGGGAAAAGTGGTTCCCACCAGTGACTCCCAGGTACTAAGAGAGATAGTCAAGCAAAACATGGATTTCTACCATGTTTTTTCTTCATCCTTTTGTCTTTTACTTTTCAAAGCATCCTTTTGATCATTTACATTTGGCTTTTGGTTTTCTTAAGCAACCCAGGAGATGGCTGAGGCACTGATCATGCTTTGGCTGACTCTATCAGACACATAATGTTGAGCCAAAAAAAAATACTTATTCTGATAAAGCATTTCCTGGGTAGTACTAAGCACTGTGTAGACGTTCAGTAGCCATTTTTCACATGATGGTCATCAATCTTCTTCATCCCCTATTACCATGGTGACATGGCCTACCCTTTTATGGCCTGATCATTTCAGACCAGTCTTACAATTTACCCAAGCAAAATACCAAAGTCCCTTGGCAGTTAATTTTGTGCATTCTTTCACACTAAGTGTCATTCAAGTTTGGTTGGAAATATTACAAGAAAGAACAACATTAAACCCCAAATTTAAATAAATCAGAAATAAATGAGGTCAATGCACCTCAAATAAGATATGTATGACATCATGCATGATCTTCAGGTAATCTCACAGCCCAGAAAATTGAAGAGAAATAGGCTTTTGTTCTTTCCCTATTTCAAGTTTAGGTTTGTCCACTCATTAAATCAACCAAAAAAAAAAAAAAAAAACAGCAAGAGTGGAGATACCCCTGTCTTCAGATAGCTTCCATTCTACATATATGGTTTTACGGAAGTCAGAGTTACAAAATGTGTGCAAAAAAAAAAAAATGTTCTAGGCTAAGGTATTGGAAAATATAACCTAAACATATATTGTTATAAAAATGAGACATACTGAAAAGAAATAAGTTTTAAAGATGGTTCTTTTAGAAGTAATAAATGATTTTACATCAGTGAGATCTCAATAAAACAAATGAAATGGAAAAAATAAAAGGATAGAACTTCCTTCCTATTCTATTACATTCTTAGAAAGGACAAGGAAGATAATTGCTTATTCCCTAAAAATTTCTTACAATATTAGCTCAAAATCATTTTTGTAAGAACCATTCTTTTAATAAAAGACATCCAACACTATATCCTCTGTCCTTTATAGAAAGTCATTTTACATTCAAAGCTGTTCTTGTGCTCGTTGTCCATGCACTAACATAAGATCACATGGTAAGCAATCGCACTTGTCTTATCTACCCCTTCTCTTCCTTACTCATACACACACCTTCTTTACCTTCTTTCACCCACGTGTCTAGTCATTTTTTTTTTACTGTAACACTCGTTTATGACACTGTAAGTGGTTTACAGGCATTTAAGCATTTAGATAAATGCTGAGATAACATGCTCACCACCAATGTCTCAATAGTCTCCCGCCATTGTCCAGGGGACCCGCTCTCTCCTTTGCAACCACTTCTCCTTCTAGTAGCCTCAATTCTGTATCAGACACCTGGGGTTTGTTTTGGTTTGGTTTTGTCAGTTGCTTTGTTTTGTTTCTTTATATTCCATATATGAGTGAAATCATCAGTATTTGTCTTTCTCCTTTTGACTTGTTTTGTTTAGCATAAGTCATTCCAGTTCCATCCATGTTGTCACAAATAGTCACACTGCTTTCTCACCTAACAAGATATGCCCTTTCCTTAGATTTACTTTCTCCATTTTTATAAATACCCTTTGCTAATGATAGGGCTAGTGGATGAAAGGAATGTTCCTGAGGGAGCAAAAGTTGCTATGGTTTGTTCCTAGGAAACAAGGTCTTCTTGTGATTTCCATCTGTAAACTGTGAGAACATAGTCAAAGAAGCAGGTATGATGCTTCCATGAAAATCAGGCAAAGAAAACTTGGCTTTTGAAGCCATGTACCAAACATGTATTCACATTCTTTTCTTTCTCAGGAAAGAAAACAGGAGTGCCAAATTCACATCTGTGAAGAAGGAAACCTCTCCCAGCAAGAATGATTTGACAGCATTAAGCTGAGAAAATCACAAAGAGAGAATTTTGACACTCAATGGGAATGCAACTGTTTTAGAAACAGCCAAGAGAGGACATACCATCTTACTTTGAAGTAATCCATAGTCTTCATGCAGAAGATCTGCCTTTTAACACCAACAACACAAAACAAACTTGTGACCAAATACATGCTGCTGTTAAAAGGAGAAGAAGGGTGAGAAATGGTGATAAACAAAGAGTATTTCTGTGGCTGAGGGAGAACGTAACTTAGGGTTGAACATCAATGACCATGGCACAGAAGATAGGAATTAAGAGAGAGTAGAAGATAGGAATGAAGGGCTTAGAAACCATTAAGCTCAACATAGGTACCTTCACTGATATCCAGCATTGTACCTGGCTCTGTCTGCATTAGTCATCTTACAGAGACAATGCTGAGTCGTGAAATCTTTTCCCAGAAGATATTGTATATGAAGTTGGTGACATGCCTCTTATTATTATCAAGACTGGACCCTATTTAAGTGTCCCAAACAGTGGGCCACAATTAGAAAGTGAATGGAGAGCTTTCAGAAATGGTACTTACTCCATGACTAGTGATGAAGTTAAGCACACTTAACTAAATATCAATTGAATAAAAACTATTTTAAGAAGTGGGCGCTAAACCACGGGACAAATTGCAATATCCTGTCACTCAGGGACATAGGCTGATAGAGTAGTGACTATCTTAGATGTTGTCAATTTCCACATTTGGAAGAGAGAAAATGAACTCTAATGGATCCCATTCTAAGTGGTTAAATGCCCCTGTACTGGAATATTATGTGGTACTTGCCCCTTGAAAGCATCATCTCAAAGGTCACCAATACTATACAAAAGTGGTTAAGCTTAATAAAAACCTTGTCTGGTCTGAAGTTAGCTAAGTTAGCTAAGTAAGTGATGACTGAGTTATAGTCAAGTTATACTATGTTCAGTCAAGCTATCCAGTGTAGTATTTGAATAGTGATCAGCATTTAGGAAGTGTTAATGGAACAGGGTTATGTTCTGATGATTGTCACTACCAAAAAACCTATCAACAGAGAGAGGAATTGAATCTATAAGTGCTTTTATTTTTCAGATCACTGACCACTGATCAGAGAGAACAGTGGGCATATCACCCTGGAGCTACCATTCCACCATCTCAAGTTGATCTTTATGTAATGAGTTACTCAAAAACACTTAATCATAAACAAACAGCCCATCAAAACAACTTGTCACAGTTGATGTTTCTGTCATTGTCATATTCAACTCCAAAAACTTTTTATCAGCCTCAACATTATCTTGACTCTGGTACATGTGAAAGTGTCAATATCTGGCATTCCTCAGCCATCAGGACAGGAAACTCTATTCAAAGCCAGAGCTTTAATTTAAGGAAAACAAATAACTAGTCATGTAGAGTGTGTGTGTGCAGCCTATACTCTGTGTGTGTGTGTGAGTGCAGATTCCTACACTAAATATAGTGCCCTTCCCTTCTTCACTAGCTCCCTAAAAGAAATACTCTATAAATACTGTCCCGATTCAAAAGTCAATGCATTGATCAACAAACCAGTAATCAATTACTCAATTTACCATGAAAATCATTCACTCAATGATGCAAAACATATTCAGGAATGAAATCATAATTCAATACAATCAATGATAAGTCTGAATGAAGAAAATGAGACATTCTTTGATAATCAGCCTACCCTCTCTTTTCTAATAAATCAACCTCTGCCAAAACAAGCAAAAATTAGGTGAACGTTGTTAGTTCTATTCATGATTACAATTTCTATGACCTCTTATGGTTGTCTGGCGCTAGGTGCAATGAGCTCTATTCAATGTGTTTGAGTTGAAGTGCCACTGACTATTTCTGTATGAAGCCGTTTAACCACTTAGGAAGATACCCTTTAGAGCTCATGCCTCCAGCCACCTCAAGCATGGAAAATGACAACAACTGAGACAGTCACTGCTCCATCAATCTTGTGACAGTGATGAACAGAACACCCAACTGACCCAAAATAGACACACAGAATGAACAAGAACTAAATCTCTGTTGTTTAATCTACTGATATTATTATAGCAGCACATTTCATCCCAGCCCAAGTGGTAAAGTGAATAAAACTCTAAAGTGTCTACAAAGTAACAATGAGCTAGAACTATTTCACAGCCATGACTTAGAGTTTCTGAGTTTATTCACCTTTAGCTTAGACTAATTCCTAAGCTTCCCTTCTTACTATCCTTACTCTGATTTGCTTATCAAGCCCACAAACTGTAAAGTTTTGTTACCTGAAGACAACTGCAATCAGTCCTGAGAACAGAGAGAAGGCAATTTATGTACCACAGAAGTGCAATACATGTTCTCAGTGAGGAGATGAAATTCAGAGATCTGGAGAAAAGATGTGAAATTGACCAAAAAAATTATCATGAATTTCCCCTTCCCATTGTTTAATCTATGTCTATGGAGTAGTGTTGATAAAAATGTTTTAACAGCAGAAACTCCATTTTGCTTCCTTTGGTTTCAGATCATAAAGAGATGACGAGAGGGTCAGATGACTCATCGCTTGAAGACCTGAAAATTTCCAGCTGAACTTAGGATTTCATAACTTTCTCTCAAGAGGTAGCATAAAACAGAATTTTACTTTTTTTTTTTTTTTTGCCATGTGGTAACATAAAGTAGAAATTGACAAGGGTTAAATCTTAGTGGATTATTTACTTAACAAATAAAATAAAATTTTATCAGCTTCATGGAAGCTCTCCTGTCCCACATATTTCAAGGCACTTATAAGGAATTTAAGTTGACTTCTGTTGATGTTTTAAAAATTAATTCTATTTACCCTGGTCTCAGATGAGCCATCATAGATAAATATTTGGAATTTCAGGGTGGTGGAAGATTCCTTTTAAAACACTTATAGTAGCTATGGGCTCTGTCACTCATTGTTTATCATCCTGAATGAATTTTCCCCTCTATCACAAAACATCAGTCATGCAGATAGGCTCAGAGAAAACCTGAAGTCCATTTTGCTCTGCTAAAATGTCATATATCGTTCCATTCTTTTCAGTTTATGAAGATAAAGCTTTTGCTGATTTACATGCTGTATGGTTATATTGGAGTTGACATTCAAGTATTATATATTTGCTTCTTTCTCATTTTAAGGCAAAGCTTATGATTCATTCATTGGTCGAATCATGCAGCCAATTTTATCATTCCATACTTTCTCATTTATTCACCCCGTTTCACCCCATCCTTGCAAAATAATAAAATTCTATCTAGTCAAATGTAAATCATACTGTAAACAGAGCCACTGGATGAAGGTAAATTGCAATTCACCCAAGAAATTCTTGTGAGCACTAACTTCATACCAGGCAAGTCCTGGATTCTCAAACTATAACAAGAAAGTACAACCAAGAAGCTCCTACTCTTATATTATAAAGGGAGACCAGTAACAAATACAATTAGTTCAAATAACTGTTGTTGTTATAGGACCCCTTGGACCTAGCCCTCACTTATCTATCCTTCCTGTTATTAAGCACCCCATCCCACCCCCACTAATAGGAATTTCACAAAACCACAGCAATTCAATTCAACCACCATGGACACTTCATTCTGCATATGCATCCTGTGTTTGGACAATGGCTCCAGAACCAGCTGAAGCCTCATGAACACACAGACCCAGACAGCAGAAGATCCAACCCAACGGTGACTGAAGACTCATTCGTCTGCTAAAACACACACCCCTGGGAGAAGACTTGACATGTGGCCTCTAAAGAAGCAAGAAACCCATCTATATGTGTCCCAGTATAACCTAAAGACACTGTTGCTCCTCCTCAAAACTCCACTCAAAACTCTGATAACCAACCTCATAAACACAGGACCACTGTCACTCTCAGGCTGAAAACATGGCTCAAGACAGTTGGTGCCTTTTTCTTAACAGTGTGATCTACATAAACATCCCTCTCATGAAGCCTACTTTCTCCTTCGAAACCTGTCAGGGATTAACTGGTGAAAGCCAAGACCCTTTAAAATTGGCAACACTAGGAAAAACATTGAACAGTACTGGTAGAGAATGCTGGTAGAAGTGGTGTCACCTCACAAAGAAGGTGAGTGAAAGCCCAAATAAGAAGCCAAAGAACTGGGAACAGAGTCATCTAGAAAGAGGAACCAGTAGCTTCAACAACAAGCCAGAAGTGACAGGATCTCAGACATTGGAAGGAGAGAAAAAAGTTCTGAGGAGCTGGAGACTGTCAGAAGCAGAAGGCAAAGGTCAGCTCAAGATGAACCATGTAGTCAAAGTAAATATCTTGGATTTGATTCCAAATCTAATGAGAAGCTCTGGGAATTGTCAAGAAGAAAAGCGAGATGAAGCTGAAAATATGCAAATATCAACCCCCAAATCCAAAGTGGTCAAAACTTGATTTTCAAAATGGAATGCTGCTCCACCAGTTTTACTGAGACAGACAGGGATCTCCTCCAAACCTGGGGCCAGCAGCTGCTGAGTTTCCATCTCTCATTAGGGCACTGAGATGCACACAGGCCAGTACTCAGCAGTCCTGGGGGAATGTGCACCCGTCTTTTCAGAGAAGCCATCTCAACTGGGGTGTCCTGTTGAGCTAATTCGAGACATCTTACTCTGCCACTGTGATATGGAATCAAAGTCAGAAGCCATCAGAAAACAATTGTCAACTAGAGACACTGTATGTTTTATTATCACTGGCCTACCATGACATGGGCCTCTGTAGAATTTCCTTTAAAGGTATTGGAGGGGGAAAAAATCAGCTGCTTTTAAAATACTAAATTATTTGTATTGAAATATATTACAAAATATAAAACATTAATATTATAAACTATTATACAATAGTGTTGAGTTTTGTAGTATTTCATTTACTGATCCTACTAGTCTTTCATGAAACCTTCTAAGGTTTTCTGACAAATCAGAGAGATGTCTTTTTTCCCACAAATAAAAAAAAAATTTATGAACCATGCATGTGCCAGTTCTGAGATGCCAACTTGATTAAAATTTGCCTAAATTTGCTTTCAACTTGGCACACTGCCACTGATAGTCTGCTGTTAAAACAGGTGGCATTTCTGTCAAAAAGGTTGCTACTTCTTCTTAGAAATGTAGATTAAAGTCATTTGCTTTATAATATCCCTACTCTCAAAACCAACATACACAGAATGGATTTATTCCCAAGAAGAATTGCAACCTTCCCATCCATCTCTTTTCACTGCCAATTCTAAACTCCTTTGTCAGTCCCTGGAGAACCCCAATGAAAAGTCTTGATAGATCTGCTTCCAATAATCAGGAAGCAGTTGGGCTGCTAATTATTTTTTAAAACAACCACCAACAATGTTTATTCAGTATAATCCAAGTAATCTATCCTCCAAAGACAGAGGGATGAATGGATAATTTTACTTTAAAAATCACTAAAAGTAAAGTTTTCCTCTTGGCTATAAAATAATACACAACAGTGTACACAGGGCATACACACACCCTGTTGGGAAAGAGTCAGAGACTGAAGACTCAAACTGAAACACAAACGCAGCTGATGGAAGCTTTGATTGGAAAGATTTAGGAGAGACATTCCCAGAAAAGCAAGCATTAGAGGTGGGTGTGGAGATGATTAACAAACCTTAACTAGGCAGACTAAGCAGAAGAGGGTATCAGAGGTGAGGACAAAGAGGATTATCAAATTTAGAAGAGCACCAAACCAGACCCCAAAGCAAGAGGTCTCGCCGGCATAAATCCCATCAGGAGCTTAGAGGACAGGAATACCCCGGCCTGGAAAAGTGCAGCTCTCCTGCCATCTATGCAGGAGCTTCTGTTCTCAACCTCTTCCCTTTGCAAAGCAGCAGCAGCTCCGCCCATCCGTTCTAAGCACAGATCTGTGTCTCTTTCTCTCCCCCCACCCCACCTCCATTTCTTTTTTTTTTTTAAAGGTTTTATTTATTCGTACAGAACTGGGGTACAGGCCAGAGATGCGGAGGGTCAGAAGATTCACCAGAGACAGAGTGGGGTGCAGAACAGGCCGATCGACGAAGTACACTGCTGAGGGGAGCAGCGGGCTGGTCAGGAGAGGTCTGCCGCGCCATGGGTCTCCTGCGCCATGGGTCTCCTGCGCCATGGGTCTCCTCCGGGGCAGGTGGGGATCGAACTCATGCGGAAGTGGCTTAAGCTTCTTTGTGCTGTGTTTTAACCCACTGCGCCACCAGGGAGGGCCCCCCATTTCTTAATATACTTGCTATGTATTGACGAACAAGAACGTCTGCTGAATTCTTTCTAAGAGGGACCCAAAACCCCACACACCGAACCCAACACCACCAATGACTTTTTTTCTTCATTCGGGCACGCAGCAACATAGCTACCAGCTTTACGATACTGGTGCAGTGATTTTTAAACATTAAATTGGCTCTGGAATTATTGAAAAATCAAATTTCAATGTCTTGATTTCTAATTCTTTTGAGAAGGTTAAAATAGCTGAGCTGTTTGCTTGCCTTTCTGTAAACAACAGTTGCCTGAGGATAAGAAGTGGCAACTCCCTATAGATCAGGAAATGTTCCATTTGACTAGTCTACACCAAGCCCTATTACTTTGTAATCCTTCCCTGCAGCATACAATACCTGCCTAAGCAGTGCAAATCCAAATCCTCTTTGGCAATAAAGAGACCTATTGGAAGGGTGGATGGATGGATGGAAGGAAGAAAGGAAGGGAGGAAGGAAGGATGGATGTGTGAACAGATGGACAGACAGATGGATATTTCAATTAAGGCCCAAATTAACCAAGTTTCCCTGAACAGAGAAGTTTTACAGCAAGTATAACAGGGTGGTCCCCAGAAAGAGGAGAGGTTCTAGGTTTCCTGCCCCACCCAAAGGAGGGTGGAGCTGAGCAAGGAGAAGAAGCTGGAGAGGAGGCTGGAGGGGGAAGGAATCAGGATGGAGATACAGATGACTTGAAGGAGGCAGAGGGAGCAGAGAGACCCACGAAGCTGTACTTGCAGTTGAAACAGACATGGGTGAGAGACCTGTAGGAAGGTCCCAATGGCTGCTCTTATCTCACTTTTGATTTTGTTCTTTTCCTCCCAGACTTGTCTGTTTCTGACTCTTTTCTATGGGTCCCCACAGGAAGGTGCTTTAGACTTGTGAGACGCTTTGAGTCAATCCCTTTTGGGTGGAATTTTACCCCCAAGGGGATGGGTACCTTTGGGTGCCTGATTTGAAAATTGTATTGTCTTTTCTGTATTGCATACTAATTGTATTAAAGTTCCTTTCCATTAAAAGTCTTACATGTTTTCTCTTGATCAGTGATGGCAGAACCTATTTAGTGCAGGCAAGTTTGGAGGCCCTGGGGTGTTCCTGTCCTTGCCCTGTAACACAAGCACTCTTTTGTACCAAATATTGTATTTCCAAAGTTTGCCTAAAATTACAAATTTGATTTCCTCCGGTTAATCAAACTGAATAGTGGATATTAGTAGCTGAAATCATCTAAGAATTTGGTGACTTTCAGGTCTCCAGATCCTCCAGTCCTTCCTGGTCTTTATCAAAACCGATGATTTTTGGTGCTTTGTAAGCCACTTGTTTTCCCAGTTAGCACTTTTCTTAAAGATTTGTTTATTTACATATACAAGAACTGGGATACAGGCCAGAGGTGCAGGGGTGGTGAAAGAATTCACCAGAGACAGAGCAGAACAGACAGATCCACTGAAATACACTGCTGAGGGGAGCAGCGGGTGGGTCAGGAGCGGTCTACTGTGCCATGTGTATCACCTGGGGTGGGGGGATCAAACTCATGATACAGTGGCTGCAGATAGCTTCAAGGTGCTGCACTTTAACCCTTTGTGTCACCAGTGAAGGCCCTCCATCTAGCACTTTCATGGAAAATAGAGAAAGTGTCCTTTCCTGTGAGTTGACACAGATCCACAGCTTGGCTGTAGAGATTGGCTGCTTATTTACCATCGCTCCCCTTCTGTACTCCAGTCACTCATACAGAGAATAATCTACACAAATATACTTAGCAGCACAGCCTGGGAAGTAAACGTTAAGCAAAACACAACTGAAATCAACATGCACGTGAAACTCAATCAGGGAGATAGAGCTGTCAAGAGATGAAAAACACATGAAGACTTGGGGTACTTCATTTTAACTGGTATATTGTGTTTTTAATATGACAGATTTTAGAACCTTTGAAAAGGAAAATAAGTAAGTGTCACATCAGAAGTGAAAATTAAATCCAATTCCAAACTACCTAATTTCAGATCATTCTTTCCTGAGGAACATGTCTTCCACTTGGACAGACTCAAGGTCTATTTGAAAAACCAATACCTTATTTGTTGAGGGTGAAAGTATAATCTGCAAGAATTTGTGTGCCAATAAGAATTCCACACCAGATAGAAACACTGAAAATGTTTTGTTTATAAAAAAATCATTCATAGTCCAGTCCAGGTCATCTTTCCTTCTCCTCGATGGAATGTGAGCTTGAACAAGTTGTCCCAGTCTCACCGACCTGAACTGTCTCCTGTCCCACCTCACACGGTTCAGTTGCGTGTGTCTCCACCCTGCTGACCTGATTACTTGGGGTTTTCAGTGGGAGTCTTGATGCCCTGGCTTGGTATATTTGCCATGACAGGCTTTTGAGCTATTTGAATCTGTGGAATAAGCACTTAACACAAAGTGGATTTCTTCCTAGCCTGTTGGAAACATGATTGAAAAGTGCATTTTTGAGTTTTCTGGAGAAAACCCCAGGGTTAAGCCCCCAGCTGCACCATGACCTCCAGCTTCCATTTGGGAATTTAAATAGCAGCCTGCCCTTCCCTAGAAGGAGGAAAAAAGAAACCCCACCCTCTTCTTCACCAGAGAAAGCACTTTTGAATTATGTAGGTCATCACTAAGAGTTCTTTTTCAGGTCTTATAGATAGTGGGAGTGAAAGTATTACAAGAAATAAATTTTGCCACACTGAAATATCATTGATCTACTACCCAAGTTACAAATATTTCAAAGAATAGTTTACCACTGTGTTCATGTAATTCTCCCTTTTATAAAATATCACTATAATAATAAAATTCTCTTTATCTAAAATAAGAAGTATGATACCTTCTCCTGCAGACAGACTGACTCATGTGTTGCAATTCACTGGTGACAAAGATGTGGCTTCACATGCCTCAGCAGTGGTGGAAAGGTACGGTTGTCCTGTTGTTATCATGGCCCCTAGGAGACCACACTGAAGTGGCTGAATAGTATCGGCCTGGGAGTTGCAATTGCAGGATGTACTTACTAGAACTTTATAGGAATTATCAAGA
This sequence comes from Condylura cristata, assembly GCF_000260355.1. NCBI lineage: Eukaryota > Metazoa > Chordata > Mammalia > Eulipotyphla > Talpidae > Condylura > Condylura cristata. The sequence goes on along the minus strand of NW_004567108.1, from coordinate 45,585,561 downwards.
CCAGACCCTTCCTCTCCTCTTGCCACAATCTTGTATTAACATAAATAAACAGGGTTACCAATGCCTGTTGGTACCGGGGAAGAAGGGTCCCTCTTTTACTCCATCATTCATACTGAGGGGAAATGAAGGGAAGCCAGTAGGCCAGCCCCATAATGAAGTTGGGCCAGGATTAAAGAAAGAAGAGAACTGAGCCTCACCTCACTTCTATATCTTCATGTCTCCGTTGGTCCAGAACCTACAGGGAATGGCCTGTAATTAAGCCTGTGATTCCCAACAATTTCCACAGCTGACAGCAGAATGCATGGGACAGAAGAGAGTCAGCTGACCAGAACACCATGGGGGTGGAAAGTGGGACGTGCACTGGGCCCCCCACACATGGGTAAGCCCTGCCCAGGGTTAAGTGATAGTTGCAAACACACTGCCTATATGGGGACTTCTTCCCCTTGTCAATAAAACAAATACCAAGTTTAACAGGATCCAGACTTGTTGGCTCCACTGTCATAAGACCTGAGAAATGAGAGCAAAGAAAAGAAAAAAAAAATGAGAGAAAAACCAGGCCAGACATAAACAGAGGCCATTCTGTTAGTAATATTCAGCTGTAGGTTTTCATCCATATTTCAGTAGGGAAGAATTAGAAAGTAACAGCCGAAGCCTGCCAAGTGGTAGCTCAGATGTTATCTGTAATTAGGCCTTATAGTTCTCATCACCAGGGAGGAAGACGAACACAGCTAATGCCGGTGAATGTGGAGCAAATGGACGGCATACGCAGTGTCTCCCATAAAGCCAAGACTTCACAAGGCTTATTCCCACCCAGGAGGAGCAGACAGGGCAACCACACATCCCAGCTTGCTCGAGGTGCTACTGGTTCACACCTATTGCCCAGCATACTTAATGAGAGTGCTCCTTTGTGTTCTCAAAAGGCCCAATTCACATGACCAGTTAGAGGGCCCCTAGGAAGGAGCCATTTCATGGACTAGTCCCAGTCCGTCAGAGGTATCACAATATGTTACAGACTACACTCAACAGAATCTCTGGGATTGAGGAGATGTTATAAATGAAATTTATTTAGAAAATATTTTCATGAAGCTTTAGATATAAGCAATGTATAAGGAAAGATAAAACACAAATCAACCCAGGAGAAAGGGAAGCAAAAGAAAGAAAAAGCAAAAATGAACTTATTTTTCTATCATCCTGATTAATATTGACTGCTAAGAATTGGTCAATCATGATATTTCTAAAGCAAACTTGGAAATCAATATCAGGTGTTTTCTTCTACCTTTGACTCATAAGACAAATGGCCTTTCTATTTTAACTAGACATGTGGGTAGTAAATAAAAATTACTAAAACAAAAATCCTAATTCTGGGGGTGGGGGTATTGCTCTTAGTGCATACAGAAGAATAAATTATCTCCTGCATTTTACAGTCATTTGGAAACACACTGTTTACATTATCTTCTACCTGCTACATTTTTCTTGCTAGGAGACCACAGACCAGGAAAAACCAGGTTCAAGCTCACAGCTGTAGCAGAAATTTTATGTACATTGCATATAATTTGCTCAATATGATATTGCAACCTTCAATGTCCTTGTCCAAAGTTCTACTGCTACTTAACAGGCAACAAACAAGAAAAGAAATAAACTATCAAGGTCTCCTCTCTACCTACCTTAAAACAACCAACCCCTTCACCTATTACAGCATGAGAATGGCCTTTGCTGATTTCTCTAATAAAACAAGAGCAGCTATAGTCAACAGCTGCCGTGAGACTGTATCCACCCACAGCAGCTTCTCTCATCACAAAAGGTTGCTCTACATCCAATATCCCAAAATGTGATGATGCTCTCTCCCTTTATGACCACTGTGCCTCCAACTTTCCCCAGTCTCCCATCTCCAATGCAGTAGAAACATTCAATAATTCAATCCTTTCTCCTAGATGCATTTGTCAGCATCAATACTTCCTTGTCATGATTCTAGACTCTGAGTCAGGTCTCACTTTTTAAAAAAAAAAATATTTGTTTATTTTATGGATACAGAACTGGGGTACAGACCAGAGGTGTAGGGGTGTTGAGAGGATTCCCCAGAGACAGAGTGGGGAGCAGAACAGGTGGAATGCTGAGGGGAGCAGCGGGCGGGTTGCCATGCGGGTCACCTCCAGGGCAGAGATGGAACTCTCACTGAAGCAGCTGCAGCTAGCTTGCAGTGCTGTGTCTTAATCCACCAGGGAGGGCCAATTTTTATTGAACTAAATATTAATGTCCTGATATTTAATGACATTTTTAATGTAATTCACATGGATTCTTTCATGATTCCTTCAGATTCTTACACTTGCAACTGTCAGATCACATTGCTTTGCCACTATAACAAATCATGGAAAACTTAGTGGCTTAAAGGAATATGAATGTATCAATTTATAGCTATGGACATCAAAGTTTTGGAAGGTGTCTCACTGGCCTACATCAGAGTAGGCGAGCAGTATTTCTTTTTGGAGAATCTGGAGAACTATCTATTTTCTTGCCCTTCTGGCTTCAAGAAGCTTCAAGAAGGACCCTGAGTAGGGGTAGCTCATGGTCCACTGTATCCATCTTCAAAACTGGGGTGACTGGTGATTTCCATGCTGACTCTTACTTTAAGGATACCTCCTTTTCCATTTTTAAAGACCCTGGTGATTACACTAGGCCCACTTAAATAATCTAGGATAATCTGTCCACCTCAAAGTCATCTGATTAGCAACTTTAATTCCATCTGCAACCTTAATGCCCCTTTGCCAAATAACAGCATATTCACAGGTTCCAGATAGTTAGACCTGAACCTTTGGTGGGAAGAGGGATTCATGATTCTGAATTACTACAGCCTTCAATGTTATTGTCAAGTCTATCTTCTTTCCTTAAAAAATATAATCAGGATTGTTAATTTACATAACAGTACCACAACATGTTATCCTTCCATTTAGAAACAAACAAACAACAAAAATAAGTCTCCAAGTTGCAGACAACTCACAGTTTACATTTATAATGTTCCATGGCAGAGCAAAACCAGTTTTCTGCATTCTGGCTTATATAGTTCCAACCTTTGGCTAACACCCCCAAAACTCTATCACCTTCTTGGGTGGCTAAAAGAAAAAGGAGGGTTAAAAGGAATGATACTAACTACAGATCTAGGTGTAGTTTTTTTGTTTTTTTTTGTTTGTTTGTTTGTTTGTTTTTGTTTGCTTGTTTGGTTGTTTGTTTAAGGAAACACAAAGAAAGTATATCAAAGAAACTTCTGTGCTGCCTAGGGTACTGTAAACCCTCAGCAGAGCTCTGAATAATAATTTGGTCTGAGAATAATCCTGAACTATTGAAGGTGCCCATGAATATTCTACCATTTCCTCTTCTCAACAGTTTTTCATAAATGGCCTGAGGAAGGTCATCTGACTCACCCAGGACACTGTCAGAACTAAGGAGAAGGAGAGGGGGAGGGACAGGAAGTAAATAATACAAAGCACACACAAGACTTTCACCTATCTCACTTCCAAACAGATCATCAGGATACAATTTCTGGTTTACAAAAAAATATTTTCAAAACTCAGATCCAGCAATTTAAATGCCTAGATCCAGATTTCCTTTGCTACTGCAAATTTTTAAATAACAAATCTTAAAAGTTACATAATATGTTTAAAATTGGTTGACTATATAAGTGTGTCCTCTATATAACCTTTAGGCAAATGTTCAGTATACCAAATAAATTCTAAATATATCTGAATTAATTCCTTAAATCATCCACAAAGTTATCAGGATAACCAGAATCTCCATTAGACCCCACCTATAAAGTTAGGAAACAAGGCCAACCTCACCATTCGTGAAACAACTGTGAGTCAACAGTCTTCCTGGGATCAAATCCTGCATCTAATCACAGTTCGTTCTACTTCCAAACTCTACATTCTTCTACTTCTAAACTCTTCCTCAAATCTTCCTGATTCTGTACACTAGACTTCATTTCATAACAATTATCACAGTTTTAACAATGATCTTGACAGATTTTTGTTTACCCTATGAAAACAGGGACCACATCGGATTCTTTCTTCAAAGTTTCAGCTCTGTGTCTGACAAATAGTTAGCTCAAAAGTAAAATTGAATGAATGAATCCTCCTTTTCTCTTTGTTATACTAATATTCATTCATGCCAGGCACTGTTTTAAATGTTTTCGCATAAATCAATTCATTGATTCTTATGACCAACTTTATTATAGGGGACCATTAGTACCTTGTTTAACTGATAAGAAAATGGGGATTTAAAGGTTCAATGTTTGGCACAAAGCCATATAGCTATTAATAACAGAACATTTACTGAGTACTTAATATTTGCTGGACAGGCTACTGCTAGCTACCTAAGGTGACTTTGATCAAATTACAAAATAAATGTACCTTTTGGATGTAGGAATTAAAAATAGATATTCCCTCCTTCAAGATGAGTAAGCCCCCTCCAGGCTATGAGGCCTGGAAGCTGAGCGCAGGCCCCTCCTGCACTAGCCCCTTTATGTAAAACACAGATGGAACAAAATATAATGCAGCGCCACAAGCTGCTCATGCACTAAATGCTTCTTTATCCACAGCAGCTCAA
>NW_004567108.1:45565710-45579940 GCF_000260355.1 Condylura cristata | reverse complement strand
AGGATTCACCAGAGACAGAGTGGGGAGCAGAACAGGCAGAGCTACTGAAATACACTGCTGAGGGGAAGCAGTGGGCTGATCAGGAGAGGTCTGCCACACCAGGTGGGTCAGTTCCCTATTGGGGATCAAACTCACCCTGTGGGTGGCTGCAGAGAGCTCCACAGGGCTTTGCTCTAACTTACTACGTCATCAGGGAGAGCCCACACGTATTTATTTTTCTGGGATTATTCAATCAACATTAATTTTCACCAATAGCATGATGGCATAGGCAATGTTTATTTTGATATAAAGTCAGCATTTAGCACATCTCCAGGCACAGAAAAACAACCAAATTGTGTTCAATGCCATTCCTTGGTGCTCACTGGGCTTCCCTCATAGTACTCATCACAACATACTCTCCCTGGCAGATTATTTCCATATTCCTCCATTAGACTACTATTTTTTTTTCTTTTACAGTGGGCACCAAGACCAATGGTTACCAGCAGTCCAAATAGCAAAAGCAAATTATGCTTCTGAAATCTCTTGCTGTCGAATCTACACACAGAGCAGTCAAGCTGCCCTGTATGTGCCACTCACAACAGAAACCCTTTTGATGACTATTTTGAGTATCATGGGACAAAAGTTGCAACAGACTTAAACCCCACAACTGAACCTCCAGCTGTAGCATACAGTAGGCACTCAAACATTCCAGAATAAATGAGTGTGAACAAGTAACTGATCCCTTCTGAGTAAAAGACCCACCTTATTACTGCCATAAATGACAACCACAGATTGAAAAATTGTTCTACTTTAACCATGTGGGAAAAAATAGACTTTCTATGGAACACTGAGATAAAATTATTAGCTTCAAACTCTAACCCAATATTGTTCACCAGCCACAACAGACAAGGGACCCTGATAAAAAAATGACCTGTCAGCTTAGCCAAATGTCCCATGAGTGACTACTCAAACAGAAAACTCAGTGCCTATTGCCAAGTTCTACTGAGATCAAGGCACAGAACTAGAAAAGAATATCCCAGAGGGGATCAATCATGCTTAGCAAAAGCCATTGTATTACTCCCCCTTCAAGAGAAATCTTAAGAACACAAATCCCTCTAAATTGGTAATTAAACAACTATTATTCTGAAGAGAGGAAAACACATTGAGTTAAAGGGGGAAAAAAAGCAAGGTGAAATATATTCCTTAGTAGCATCATATAAGTCTTGGAAAAGACAATTTGTTGAATGGGAAACCTCAACATTTTTATACATATGGCATTTGCAATGGAGGCAAGCTGGTGCCTCATTTGAACCTGATGTCAGAAAATCTGCTCAGCCTTGAAAACACAATATCCTTTGAGTTCTAAAACAGGCCTGTATTGCTTTGTCCCCTGAGTGAGCTATGATTATCAAGTTGTATATAAAAAAATTTCACTGCAGTCGTAGGACCCATAGAAAAGAAGGAAACAGTTGTGTGGTGAGGAGACAGTGATTCCAATATGTCACAAACACAGTGAATTAATAAGAATCATTCACGACAACACAAACACTCATGCATGGTCCTCTAGAGAGAGGACATGTTGGCTTGATGAAAGCCAGGTCTGTCTTTCCAAGCAATTAACTGCCCACTCCACTCCTCTTCCAATTCCATGATTCTGAACATGGGAATCAAAAAGCTCACCTACTCAACATTACCTGGATTCAATCTTCTCTAATCTTACCTGTCTTATTCAGTATTTCATTAGTGCTAATCTCAATACTTTAACATGAATGATGCTGACTTTCTTTGCTAAGAACCTAACACCCTTGGCACAAAATAAAAACATAAGTAAAATATTGTTTAAAAAAATATATAGCACAATTGCCAACTACATACACAGTGGTTTTAGCTGCATTAAAGCCTTGATGCCGAGCCTAAGAATTCCCTGCCAGTGCTGAAGCACTTGCCAGGCAGCAATGAGGTCCCACAGATGCAATTACCCTGCCTTGGACGACCAAAGCATGGTAGTACTCTTTTCTACTCCTGGATCCAGTGCCAGCCAACAGGCAATATTCCCCTTCGGTCCTGGATTTGGAACAGATGTCTTCTGGAACTGTCTTAAAATTTTAAAACATAAAAATCATTCAACCTAAGAAATCACTTTGGTTATTTACTGCATTGTCAAGAACTAATTTTTACTTTAGTAACATTTTATGAACCAAGGGCTTACATTCTCTTCCCCAAGCATCACTGATATGGTTATTGTTCTCCATCCTTACTCTTTTTCTGCTACTTTTGGCCTCAAGCATTGTTTTCCCCAGGGTAACTAAAACTTAGTGGGTCAAAAGAGTAGAGTCCATAGGTCCCTTGTCATGAAACCCAAGCAGCGGAAGAACCCAATGTCATGAAGATATCATGAGTCAAAGACATTGAACTGTACTGAAAAGGTGGATGACATGGCCTAGGACTTGGAAATTTTAAGAAAGCAGATCCCAAACCACCTCCCAGTCCAGTACCCCTTCCGTGTTGATGATTTCCTCTGAGGGCACAAAGGCCTATAAAGGTGGGTTCCTTTCCATGTTGTACCATGAGTACTTCTGTGTAAATTAGAAAAAGACACCCTTCTTCCACGCCCCACTTAGGATTTGGCGTGTGAGCTAAGTATAGTTGACTTTCAATCTCCTCACCCCCTTGCCTAGCACCTGAATTTCTTTGTAACAGCCTGATTGCACCTGTTCCTCTATTCATTCATCACATATTTCAGGCAAGCCTATAGGTAGGTATGTAGGTTTTGTAGAAAACGTAAAAGTGAGCAAGATGGAAGGTTTGTTCTGAAAAGGGTCCTTACGCTCAGGGAATTAATTCCGTGAGCAACAGCATACAAGGTGCTGTCTAAAAATTCAGAAGAGTTTGCATTTATTTGGGATCCAGGAATTCCAGTAGAGATTCAGGTAGAAATCCTAAACTGATGTCCTAAAGAAGGCAAACGCAGGGATTGTTGAGGGTTGGAAAGAGTAAGATGAGGTAAGTTCTAGTGGTTTTTAAAAATGGAAGTTCACAAACAGAATGGGAGAGAGAGGAGGAATTTGTGAGCTGAGAAAAGAGGTTAAGACTAGGGCAAGTGGAGGAAATTTGGTGGTGAATGTATTAAATTGGACTTTGCTAGGCAGGTAGGAACGGGAAGTAGGAAATGTACAGTTGGAGTCTATAAGGGAAGCCCAGGGTAGGGATATAGTTAAAGGCTAAAACCTCTGGGGAAAAGGTGAGAAAGAAAGAACAGCCAGGAGTGGAACACAAACTGGAGACTGTAACAGCTGCCTGAGCAGGAAAAACCAGGCAGAAAGTAAACAATGGTTACCTACTTACAAGTCAGCATAAAGAATGGGTTTTTCCTTTTCACAAGAAAATGATTGCTAAAAATGTTTTTTGCCAATAAATACATAGCACTCAAATACCAGTAGCATTGACGTTCTCATAAAATCTGTTGTAAAGTACATTTAAAATCTTGTCTCATGAACAAAATATTCAGCCATAACAGCCAAAGCCATGATACTCCTTCATGAATTGGGGGGAGGGGGTGTTACCACAAGGGCTATTCTGATGTTAGTTTATAGTTTTAACCATCCCCAGATTGTGACCTAAAGAAAGACAAAGAGAAAGCCATTTAAGGGCCTGTAAAACAGAGGTTTCGTTTCATTTAACACAGTGTTTTCTATTTTTCTGCATTTCTCCTCAACTAGAAAACAGAACTAAAGGTCAAGTGTGCCAGGCTCCACACAAGCCTTTCTCTTTTGCACCTGCGCCCTGGCAAGTGTAATTTGCTTTCCATTCCTATGTGCTTCCAGGCTTTACTTTTTGAGGAGAAGAATGACTGTAGGATCATTTCAAAGTTTCCTTTAAATAGTACTGCTATGGAAGTCAGAGTTCCTGCTTGATGCCCCCCATTTCATCTTAAGATATAGAACCCCACATTTGTGTCACAGGTACTTCTTAATAAGGTATCTGAGAACACTGACTATCCCTTAAATTTTCTTTTTTTTTTTTTTAAATTCTACCATTTTATTCTAGAAGATAAAAATGCTTCACTTCTTTTGGAAGAGAATTATGAACTGCTCTAGAGCCTGCTATTAGACAGTGAGCACTTGGGGAAAGCTCAGTCAGTTCTATAGCCAGTCGGCTACCACACCCTCTCCAATGGAGAATTCCAAGACTCAAGAAAAGCCTCAGAGTAACATTCAAACTGGCGTCTCAAAAGCGCCCCCATGTGTGCACATGAAAAACAACTCATCGGAGGAAAAGCTCATTGGATAAATGCAAAATAAGAATAGAGGCAAATTTCAGATCTCAAATAAAACTAAGCTAGAAGAAAATACCACACTGTATGTCATGATTACTTTGCTTATTTGTCATGTTTAGTATATACTAGAATAATCAGTTCAAATACAAGAGAATAAATTATAGCATCAGCAAGTTAAATGGAGGCAAGAAACATTTTGATTACAGTAGAAAAAAAGAGTAAAAAAACATGGGATATGTTCCCAACATCAGTACACTCAAGAAAAAATAAATTATATGAATATAACATAAGCAGCTGGCTTATATATTTCATCACAAGAAAGGAATTACATGAAAATAAACCAAAACATTTGTTATACTTTCCAGAAAGCATTAGCTTAGTGGAAATGTTTTTAGATTTCCCCCCTTTTGACCATTTACCTTAAAGAAAAATATATTCTAGTTAAGACTTCAATGTAAATAAGTTACTCCAAACAAAAGATAAGCTTCCAGCATATTAAGGTAAAGTCTGGCAAAGATTTTTCTATTATAATCTCTGTCTTTTATAGAAGAAGAAAGTAAATTCAGAGAAATTAGTGAATTTTCCTAAATCCACAAAGTTGACAGAAAAGCTGAGCACAGAACCCTAGTCTCCTGTTCCTTCCTCCAATCATTATTCCTTTTTAGCATCCTCTGTCCCAATGTTTAATAATAGTAGCAGTAAGAAGTCGGAAAAAACAGTAACAAACAGTATTTCTAAAACTAAAATGTACTAAGCACTATTCTGAGGAAAGTGAGGGGAAAAGGAGTAAATTACCTTAGAGAGCAAGTGGGAGAGCCACTATGATTTTTATTCAAGCAGTCTAATTCTAAATATCAAATTCTTAACCACAAGTGATTATTTTGCAGAGATAACAGATTTGCTAATCAAAACTGAAGAGGGCATCAGTAGTAGGATTAAACTGTATCTTTAAGTAACTAACATAAAATTGAAACCTGTGAAAATTAAAACAAAAGTAGGTTCAACTGAAATATATATATAACCACTGGTTTAGAAGGAAAATATAACAACTAGCCCAATTAATAGAACAAACATGAGCATTTCTAAGTATCCAATTCTGTGCAAATCACCTAAGCAGAGAAGTATTCTTTACTCAGACAACCGAAATCATTCTTCCCTATAATTAGAAGTTATTCTAATCTATTCATTGAGACAGTTCCTCTTCCAGACAATATCCATTGATCTTATTTTCAGAGCAATAAAACCAGATTTCTTAAGGCAGAGTGGTGAGTGAGCTCTCGCCCATCCAAAGACACCAGTGACCACCCATTTTCTAGTTTCAATGGAAATTTTAAGCCAGACCTCTTTGTTGTTTCCCCTCCTTTCTTGGCATCTTTGATCTAACTCTTTTGGCTCTTGTCTTGTCTTACACTCCTTTGCTCTAGGAGATCCCACCTCTTAGATTTTGCCTGTTAAAACGTGGGTCTCCCAGAGCTCTGTCCTGGCCAGTTCTCCCCACCCTGAAACTCCATTCGCCGCTTGAGTGAACACACCCTCACCCACAGCTTCCTCTCCTACTATGATCTGATGTCTTGCTAGCAAACCAGATACAATAGGCTAGTTCTAACCTCTAAGCTCCACACTGTCAAAACAATGCCTCATTATTGGCATAATCATATCCCACTCCTGTATATTTCACCAAAAATCCACCCCCCATCCAGTATTCCTTATTTTGCTCAATGAAATTCCAGTCAACAAACCCAAGCCTTGAATCATCTGAGATTCACTTCCTCTCTCCCAGGATACATCCAAACAAACCATTACTTCTATGAGCAATAGTCTCTATATCACCGGTAGGTCTTCCCCTCTCATTTTCATTCTCATCAAGAGTTCACCTTCCACACCATGTAGAGGAATGAGGAGTGGACGTATTCTCCTAACACCATGCTAAAACATGATCTTAGATAGGGTTCTCCCAGTAGTAGATTCAAAGTTAAAAATTGAACGCAGGGCCCTCCCATGTGGTGCAGCAAATTAAAGCACAGCACTATGAAGCTTTCGCAGCCACTGCAGCACAAGTTCAATTCCCAGCCCTGGAGCTGATCCACATGGTGCAGCAGACCTCTCCTGACCTGCCCGCTGCTCCCTTCAGCAGTGTATTTCAGTCCACCTGCTTGTTCTGCTCCCCACTCTGTCTCTGGTGAATCCTCTCATCCCCGCACCTCTGGCCTGTACCCCAGTTCTGTATGCATAAATAAATAAATATTCTTAAAAAACTAAATGCAAATAGTTGTGAGAAATCCCAGAAGGCAAAGGGTATATAGAAGGATGGCAGGGATAGGAAGGAAGTCAACAATGGTGTCATCACATAAGTGCTGGGAGCACCTGGAGTCCAACCCCATGAGGACCCCTGAGGACCCCTGAGAAAACAGAACATGCTGCAGGTGTGTCCCATAGCAGGGGCAAAACAATAGCAGAGTTTGCTTCGCTTAATCCCATTACCTTGGGCCTGTCTCCTTGTCGTCCTGGAAACTGCCAGTCATTGAGCCTCCCACACGTTTGCTTTTCATGTGATCACCGGAGTTATGAGAAAAGCACAGGTTGCAGCTGCCACTGAAGCCTTCCAGGGCTCCCCATGTTGTCCTCTGCACAGCCTGCCACACTCTATGCCCCACGCCCTGCCTTCCTCTCACCCGTTCCCATGCTTCCCGGACACTCCTGCTCTAGTCTCACCAACCTACCAACAGTTCCAAAGCAGGTGGTTCTACTGCTACCTCTCCACTTCGCACTTACTGTTCACTTTTCTCTGCCTCCCATCCTATTCCCCTCTGTCTGGATCACTCCAAGGATCTGACAAGATACAGCTATCCGATTCTCTGTTTCAAGATCTCACACCTTCCTTCAATTCAAGGTGAGCATCCACGGGGAGCACCTCCACCTGGACCACCCTGCCTTGTATCTCTTTTATCAAGTTGCACAGTAGCTCCTTGTCCTTGTGGCTAAAAGAGCCAGAGTAAACTCCTGACTAGCAAGAACTTGCTTGATTTATCTGTTTCCTTCACACCAAGCCCAAGTGAAGGAAGAGAAATGCCTGGAAAAACACCAAGTAATTCCTGAAAGGTAATAGATCATACAGAATAAACAATATGCCTGTAGTGGAAATGGCAAAGCCTAGCCCAGAAGAAACACTTGGCAGGTGTGGAGGAGAGCGGTGCCCCTTTAGTGCAGGCTGGTTAAAAGTAACTTGTGCACTAGGGATAATTTTCCTTTGAGAGTTGCTGTAAACTGGTGTGGCTTCCTCTGCCTCAGCTGCTCTAGCTCCGTACCTCTGGGCACTGGTTTCCTCAACAGGAAATTAAAGTTTTAGAGACTGACAGAAGGGCCAATACATTCTCCACAAATGCAGTCATGGATATTCTGTTTCACATTTCCACTTCTCAGACTCAGACTCACTTGTCTGACAGTGAGTTGCCTTCACACTGAATTTACTCAGGTACCCCTAAAAAGAAGAAATGAGAAATGTAATGACTCCGCCCACACCTGAAGGTCACTTGTACCTGCCCTCCCTCCGACCTGTCCCTGAAGGGGATTTCTGCCAGCTCCAATACTGATGGGCGGAAAGCCAGAGCAGAGTGGGGTGCGGGGCAGTCTTTCCAGCCAGCCAGCTTCCCTGGATTTACCACAAACAATATGTCTATATGCAAAGATACTCCAAACCTGATCAATCCTTAAATTCGCATCCAGAGGCATTTTTTGCCTGGAAATGATGAAAGGTAAAAAGAAGTGATAAACTATTTCTCAAGGGCATTTAGTTCAGCCAAAATTGACTCTACTTTACATGGATGTGAAAACTAAATGCACCATATGTATCTTTAATCGGAGATCCCGTAACAGGCTGTGCTAGACAACTGTTGTTTGAGATTTTGCGATCCATTAATCATTGTTACCGCCATTAATCATTGTTACCATGTCTGGTGGAACCTAAATTGCTTCAGTCCACGTGCATGAGGTTTCTGCTTTCACTCTCCTGCCCCTCCCTATCTTTATGCTTTCTCAGTGGGGAGGAAAACACCCCCAGCTGGTCACCCCCATTGAAGGTATTAACATTGGTGTTGCCTTCCCTCACCTGTGTTTTGGCTTTTGCCCTGCCAGTCCTGGCATGCTCTTAATCTGAGACACAGAAATCCACAAATGCAGTAACAATACAATCTGTTATGGCAGAAAGCAAGGAAAGAATCTTGGAACACCCTGCTCATAGATCAGGCCTGCTGTTTATGTTTTATTTCATAATTTCAGACCCAATGCAGGCAGCCAAGGAGTTGCTATTCAAAATGTTTTGCTGACCTCATAAGAAACAATGTAAATAGACTTTCTATGCAGTGACGCCAGCACTGAAGCCAGCTCTGTGCGCTTTCATATTTCGTGAGAATTTTGTGTATATTGCTTCTAAGGGTTGGTGCCAGTGAGCAGTCTTGCTTGGTGTAAATTGATACTGGTCTTTACAGGCTTCTGTTCCTCCTAGCTCCTTTCTGCTAAGTACAAAACTCAGGAAAACAGAGAGTGAAAAGTCAGCACAGGCCTAACAGGAGCACTGTGCTATGCTCCATTCCTCCACTCCTCCTCACTCTTTCCCTGGAGTCCACCTGTCAGAGTTGTGCTATAGGCAAAGGCCCCCTTAGATGTCTGGCCTGCCTTGCAAGCAATCCCCACCAGGCGACAGCAGTCAACATATCAACAATGTCTACTAGTACTTCCAAAGAACAAGTTATAACTTTCCCAAGAATACCCTTCAGGTATTCTTATTTTGTAACATTTCTTTGAAGAAAGAAAGAACCAGATTTTAATTCACAGTTTATCATCCAAGAAATTGCAATATAGAGGTTTTGTACTTTATCCACAAGAGCTGGTCTATGAAGGGCTCGAATAAAATACAAATCTAATAACAAGAGGCTCAGGGCCCTTTTCCTCATCCTTCCCTAACTTTATACCCAATTCTGCTTCATAACACACAGTAGTAGAGAAAGATTCTTGCCCCAGAGTTTCTAAGCCCAGGATCCATATGTCAATGGATGAATAAAAAAGTTCTTGAGTCTCCAAAACTATATTTAGAAGGTCAAAATATGGTATGTGACTGGGGAGAGGGTCAACAACTCCAAAAATAGTTAAAATTATTTTAATTATATGATATATATATATAAATATGTATACATATAGGATGTATATGATGTCATATACATATATGATGTATATGCTATTGATATCATATACATATACCATTTATATATATATACATATATATATATGTATATATATATATATATATATATATATATATATATCCATACTCAAAATTACAAATCATCACCAGTTATGTGTAAGACCTGGTATTTCTATTTCCTGTCACCTTGTGGCAATTATCCCCACACAGCAAATTAGAGCTGAAAGCAACCTATGCATCATGAATAGAAGACTGATGCAGTGTGCATGTACAATGGAATACTACTCTGCTGTTTAAAAGACAAAAGATGATATTAAGTCTGCCATTTACAATAACATGAATGAACCTAGAAAGTAGTGTACTAGGTGAATTAAGTCAGATAGAGAAACAAATGCTGTTTGATTTCACTCCTATGTGGGACATAGAGAAACCAGATGAGTAAAAAAAAATAAATAAATAAACAAATAAGAAAAACTTAGTAGCTTAAAATAAATAATCTTTCATTTTTCTCACAAACCTTCAATTTTAATCAAGGGGCACAGCTCCTACCTGCTCCATGAACTGCCAGCGGGGCCAGAAGGTGTACTTCGCAGAGGCTCTCACCGTGGAGGCACTTGGCTCCTTTCCACATGAGCCTTTCTGTGGGGTAAGTTTAGCTTCCTCACCCTTGGTGACGGATTCCAAGAGTGACTATTTCAGAAACAGAAAGTGGAAACTACCAGTTCGTGTACCCAGGAAGTGACACAGTGTCCCTTCAGCATAAAATTTGACCAAGCAGTCACTAGAAGATTCAAGGGGAGAGGGCAGAGCCCCCACAGCTTGATGGGAAGACTATGAAAAATTTTGAGCCCTTGTTTTAAAACTGCCCCATATCTTGGGTCCTCCAGAGGGTTAAAGCACAGCGGTAAGAAGCAAAAGCCACTTCAGCATGAGTTCAATCCCCACCCCGGGGTGACCCACATGGCGTGGCTGACCTCTCCTGACCCACCCACTGCTCCCCTCAGCAGTGTACCTTATCGATCTGCCTGTTTTGCTCCCCACTTTGTCTCTAGTGAAGACTTTCAACACCCCTGCACCTCTGGCCTATACCCCAGTTCTATTATACATACATATATATTTTGAAAATTAAAAAAAAACAAAACTGTCCCATATCTCATGGTTGGGGTGGAATGTGTGCATGTTTGGGGAAACAAAATGTAACCCCAAAATTAAAAAATAATTTCCTGACAAAAGGAAAAAAACAAGCAAACAAAATAGTCCCCTACCTCTGGGGACATCTTTCTTCTACCTCTCTTTTATAGATCTTTGTGGTGTGAAAAGCATTTCTCACATTTCCAATTTCTCAGGCTCATTCGTAGTGCTACTGCCAGTTGGCCTGCTCCTCTGTAGTGGCATCTGGCTCCCACTTAGCTCCAGGGGTTCAGCCCTCACAAAACATCCTCTCTCTCCACTGCTAGGATCACAGAGGCATTCTGTGAAGCCCACTCATTTAAAGAAATGCAAGACAATAGCGTTAGAGGGATGGAGGTGTGGGTTTTGTCTGAAGGCAGAGGATAAAAGCTACTCTGAGGGATTTAGATTAGATATGAGTAGTGTGGAGCAGGAAAAAAAAAAAAACACTGACCTTCTGTGTAACATCACTCTGCTGGGTGGGTTTACAGCATTGCCAATTCTGCCTGTTTCCAGTTTTTAACTAATCATACTACCCTTTGAAAAGAAAAAGTTATTCACATTTCCAAGGAAATGCCAACCATGATTTATTTTCATCACTTTCCCCCATTCTCTTTATTAATTCAAATGACTGAGCCATAAAATTAGCTATCAGCTCTATCTGCCTCGGGCTCCCTCAGTCAGATGTTGGGAAGTGGTATGCTTTTTCTCTATAGGAGAGATGGTATTAAACACACACATACACAATAAATAAATATAAACCTGCAAGTGAAGAAAAAAGGTTCCAAGTCCAGGCCTCAAGGGTTATAAACCACTGTTCAGATCTACCAGGCACCTGAAAGTTTTACCCACATTTTCACCTATGTGCCAGGAACCCCATGTCCTCAGAGCCTTTGCATTCTCTGTGACTGGGACAACCTTCCCCGGAGAAGCCATGTGACTTCTTTCACATGGCTTTATTTAAATATCACCTTCTCCAGGGGACCTGGAACTTAACCTCAAAGCTTCATCTAATATTTACAAACCACTATACAGAGGCGCACATACACACACAAGCATGCATACACTGTGGTTCCTATGCGTTGGTCACTAATGGGCTACTGTGACCTATTTGCTATCTACAGATCACAGCAGAACATTCCTTGACGACCTACAGAGTCCAGGGGACTCCTGGGCCACTCTTGACCTGATTACGTGACTATCTCCATGGTGGTCTTGGGATAATTCTGCCTATGACTTGATGCATGGTCATGATGTCCCCTTCCCTGTCCTTATAAAACTTGGCCCCCAACTCCTGTCCTACCCTGTGGACCCTATTCCTCATACCATTGTTACATGGTCAGCTTTTACTAGCCTGTATGATTTCACTAAATGGCACAAGAACTTCTGCTCAAATCGCAGAGTCTTGCCTTGCAAACCTGCTCCATGATTGCTGTGTTCCTCATTGTATTCCCACTGCAAAGTGGCAATGAAGTTCCCTGTTGCAACAACACACATGAACTTTACTTCTTATTCCCCCTCTCTTCGTATAATGTCATTATTGTTATGTAATATAGGGTGTGTTTTATTTATTTATTGCCTGGCCTTTCCCATTTAACTTATTTCAAGGATAGCTCCATGCAGGCAGGATTGTTTATGTTATTTACTGTTGGTCCTAGAATTTAGTGGAATTGAGTAAATATTTATTAATAAATAATTGAATGAACTATTTCCCCAACTGTAATTGTCCCCATGTGGTAATGATAGCGGGTTCCAATTCATGTTGTCTGCTCTGAAGAGAGAGGACTGTACATCTGTGTTCATTTCTCAGTATTGCTTAGTGAACAACTACAAACTCATGACACAAAGCAACAAAAGTTTATCTTAGAGTTCCATAGGTCAGTAGGCACCCACAGGGCTCAAGGGGCTAAAATTAGGGTGCTGGGAAGATTATGTACCTCTGTGGAGGTTATAGGGGAAGATTTTCTTCTTGTCTTTTCTAGCTCCTAAGTTCATCCACATTCTTTGTTTTATGTCCGCCATTTTCAAAGAATAATCACCCTTGTGACTATTCTTCCTTAGTCATGTCTCCCTCTGACTCTATTTTCTGCCTCCTTTTTAGGGATTCCCCAGATAATATGAAATAATATCCTATTTTAAGATAATCAGGTTGGAAACCTTAAATCCATCTGCTCCCAAGACATAATAAGGTCTCTCCATCAACTTGATAGCTGTGATGTCTCTCCTCTAGATTACCCCCTCAGTTCCTGTATTTGGTCCTTCCGAAGTCCATGGAGGTAGAGAAAAAACTTCCATGCACTAAGGAGGCAGACTTTGATTCAAAACCATCTCTGAGATTGATGCTTTTATATCCTGGGATGACCAACTCAGTTATAATCACTAAGATCCTGTTTTCTCATGAGAAAAAAAAAAAAAGGAAATGACAAGGCCTACCAATAGGGCTGTTATGAAGATTATTAAGAGTGATAATGTTTACAAATTTTCTATAAATGTCAAACTCCATATAATGTGAGGGTATCATTATTTTGAGAAAGACTTCTAGCATCCAGATACCCTGAATTTGTGCTGATGGTAGTTTTGAGTGTTTTGCTGCTGGAAAGAAATGATATCAATCATTGACTCACATACTTTGGACAAGTCAGAACTGAAATTGGCAATGCCATTCACCATCAAGTCCTGAATTACCATTATCTAGTCTGTGATGACAATATTGTACAGACAAGCCAATTGTGAACATGAATTTCCTTTTTCCTATTGGAAGTTTCCTATTTAAAGTTTCATACTTCTTTTTCTTCAAAAAAATAACACTGGGAAGCAAATAATCTTCACTTTTATTTGATCTGAGAAGCAATCACTGGGAAGCAATCTCATTTTATATAAATATAAATACACACACACACACACACACTTCCTTCTACGTACTTGAAGTGGAGAACATGTATCTCACCCATTTTTATAACTTGGGTGCCCAGAAATTTGCCTGACAGAGCTGCCTAGTTCAAATTTCTTAAGTGAATGAATGAATCAATATACTAATGACTACTTAGTGAATTAAGCATATTAGGAACTTGTTCATGTTAGTGATACCCAATGGTAAGTCCCTGTCTATCTTCGTCTTCCAATCTCTTGTACATTCTACCTTGATAATTCCAACACCAAAGGAAAATTGGCCTTTGCTTAGTTAATGGAAAGTCACTAAAATTCTCTTTTTACAACAACTTCATTTTTTAATTCCAAATATTTTCTTTAAGACTAATTTGTTGAATTTTACAATAATTTGTTGGGTTGGGTTTTTTTTAATTATTATTTCTTTTTATTGGTTTATAACACAGAACATAATTTAGAGGTATGGGGTGATATTGTTCAGAGATGTGTTACCACACATACATACCATTAAAATACCACTAGTCATGGCCCTCCCTGGTGGCGCAGTGGGTTAAAGCACAGCACTAAGAAGCTAAAGTCACTTCCGCATGAGTTCAATCCCCGCCTGTCCGGGAGGTGGCCACATGGCGAGGCAGACCTCTCCGGACCCCCCCGCTGCTCCCCTCAGCAGTGTACTTCATCGATCTGCCTGTTCTTTTCCCCACTCTGTCTCTGGTGAAGCC
>NW_004567108.1:45560195-45565409 GCF_000260355.1 Condylura cristata | reverse complement strand
AAAAAAAAAAAAAAATACCACTAGTCAGGCCCCCAACATAGTCCCCTAGGCCCTCTCCTCCCTGCAACCCTTTCCTCCCTCCCTCTAGTAGCTTCAGTTCTACAGATAGCTTTCTATGGTATAGATTTGTCAAATGCTGTCTGTTCTTTTGTTTCATTCACATTCCACATATAAGAGATTTTATCCAGTATTTGTCTTCTTCCTTTTGACTTAATTCTCTTAGCACAATCCTCTCCAGTTTCTATAAAACAACTTTCTAAACTATGGAACACCAGCCTCCAGTTGGAGTGTAAATTTATGCTCCCAATCACCACTCACATGATATGTCTCCCTAAAACTCCTCTAACAAGGAACTACAAGGAAGATTCAAGTAAAACAAGTGAAAATCTGCAACATATTTAACTGGGTCTCTCCCCTCTAAGGCAATGTGACTATTATACTTAGGGAACAAGGAGGAATTCGTAGGCTTCAGCTGTGTTCTTAGTGATCAAAGATTTGACTGTAAATTCTCTGGCCTCTGCTGGGCCTTACCCAATGAAGGCTCGTGGAATTCAATGGATGACACATGCCAGAGATGTTCCAGTAAATCAAGGGCTTTATCAGTCCCTAGCCTGTGGGACTCAAGCCACAACCAGTTGAAAGCTTCACCAGGTAGACGCTTCACATATTTGAGGAACTTAAGAAAACAGTAGGAAGTGAGTCCTTGATGATTCCACCTTCCTTATTTGCCAAGTGGGGTAAAAGGCTTTTGGAAGCTGAGAATCTGCTCAATTCACATCTTTGCCAAGCACTTAGGGAGATCAGCTCCATTTATTTTCCCCTTCAGCTGGGAGATTTAAGGAACAGGGATCCTGTGAGCAACCCAGTGCAATTAGAAAACACTGAGAATTTGATCAAGAACTTGGAGGAGTACCATGTTCCTTTAAAACTTTATTTGAAATACAGACTTAGAAGATAAAGGGAAAGAGTGCTTGGCAATGTGAATTTTTGCTGGCAACAAAAAATTCCATGTCAGCAATTAAGTCCACAATAATTATTTTGCCAAACACAGCAAGCACCTTTGAATTCACCCAAACTGAATAGGAAGTGGGTAGCATTTAGAACTATTTCTACCTTAAGAACTCACACTGAGATGACCAGGGCAAGTAATAAACTCTTGCTAATAAGTGGTTAGTTCGTGTTTCTTTACCATAGATTTTAGTGTGAGAAAAAAAAAAGTTTCACAGTAAAGTATTAATTTAACACTGTTAGGGAACTAAAATATGTGCTAAAAAGCAGAATTTATTAAATATTTCCCTAAGATGAATTATTACCTACAGATATACCTACATTTTCTAAATCCAAATGTATTTTCAACTAATATGGCCTCAGATTATTGCAGTTTAAGATCTAAATAGAATATTAATCAAAAAAAGTAAAATTCATTTCAGTTATTTTATTCACTCTGTATTTATTCAAATCTATTTTTTGCCAGATTTTTCAGTAAATTCCTTTATCAAGTAGGATATTTCTCATCATTTTAATACGAAATCTCCAAAATACACTCACATACACATACACAAACACATAGTTTTCTATAGTGAGATTTTTTAATGTTCAATCACTAGAATAAGTTAAAAAATGTATCAAAAATTCAAAATTTACAAAATAAAATTAGAGAAAACAATATATTTTAAATTAGAGTGGCATCTCTTAAATTTCCTCTTCATAGCTTGGGTTTTAATTACTGAAATAGGATTAATACTATCCACTATTCATTTATTTTAAAATTAACTTAGGAATTGGATTTTTACAAAGAACATTAAATTCTTTGGAGATTTCATATCTTGAAAAGACAATTGATATGTTTTTTCCAGAATAGATTATATTTCAATTACCTAAAGATTTATCAAAATACTCTAAATCATGTGTATTCGCAAGTAAAATAACCTATTTTCTGCAATTTTAAGAGTTAAATTGGCATTTAATCAACAAAAGGATTAGATGTGTTTCTAGTTTTTTCATTCTTTTTTACTTCTTTCACTTCAAAACTGTGGTCCCTAAATTTTCCTTAGCAAAATAGGTAACCACAAAGCAAATACTGCTAGTCACAGATTACAAGATCAGTTTTCTAAGTTGTTTGTCTATTCACATATAGTTAAGCCCCTCTGTTTGGGATGGAACAGCAGTAAAGATATTACTTTGGTAGATCCCATGAATCTCCATGAATACATCGATCCAGGGTTTTCCCTATCCTGCTTTGAAACAAATGTTCTGTTAAAAACAAAAACCAATTCACCAAGCCACAGAATTCTTGCAGAGCAGATCAGCTCTCTAACATCTGCGCCTTAAGGGCAATTCCAAAATCCAATGTTGTCTAACGTTCTATTAACACTTCCACTAAAGTGACCCACTGGAACCCAGACATTCTTAAAATGCCTCAATCCCAAGACCTTTCCTACTTCTCCATCTCAATGTCCAGGTGCATGGAATTCCCCCAAACCAAATTCTGTTCAAAGAGCTGATGTTGAGATGACAGCAACCTTACCTTATTTACCAGAATAGTTGTGCAGTGAAAAACTAGCAGCCTGAATCCTCTGATTGTTGAAATTAATCAACCAGACAGCTGATTATTCTGAGCTACTTTTAAAATATAAGGTCTTTTTAAGTTTTTGGAAATTTGAGTTCCATTATTTAAGATATTGCCTATTTCACAACAATGGTTCTTAATTAGATCTATTTATTTTGACAGTCCATAGTTCCTGATAAAAGGCCATATGCAACATTTCCAAGTTAAGGGCTTTTACTACAAAGAACAGTATTATTCACAACGTGAAATACTGAGTCTTGAAAGGGAAGTGTAATCAAAGACCACAACATAAAATGCCATTATAACGGTGTCTGGTTTTGCCTCTGCTCTCTCAATTTAAAGAGGAAGAACTGGAAGTAAATGCAGCAAGTAGTAAGGCATAAACAATGAGACAATGGAATTGCTGAGTTAGGTTGCAGACATCTCAAGAGAAAAGATTGCTGCCATTTCCTTTCTTTCTATCATGTCTGCAATACACAGTACATGATCTACACTATGTCCTGTTAATATAGAGTATCAAGTTTAACAAACAACAACGCAAACAAGCCATACTCTCTAGGGCCCTCCCTCCTCCTGTGGTAGCATCCTTCCATCCTACTTCGGTACCCATCCCATGAGCTGGTTGGCCCTAGTCCCAATGTCATACTCCCCAGGCCTGCTCGTAACCACTGCCAGGGCATGGCGCAGAATGCTATAGGCCGCTTATTGCATAAAGGGATCCCCCTGAAGGAGGCAAGTGAGAAAGGAAACCCAGTCCACTATTACCAAGAGAAGCCATTACTAGTGCGGACTGGGAAGGACTTCTACTTGTGGACCATTTTTGCAGATTCCGGCCACCAGGAGGATGTTCTCAACACTTTGGCTAAATCAGATAGGGAAATGATCAGAGTTTAAAGAAAGTGGTGAAAGTGGCTGCCTCATCTGTGGGCTTGCTCCTGGGTGAAAAGATCATTCAACTTCCACTTGGCTAGATTAGCTCATTTCCAGATAGGCATTGACTGGTGAGACCACCAAAGTGCCATCCCTTTGCCATCTAGAGCAGGAGTCGTCTTGCTCAGGGTGGCGGGGGGGGGGGTACCCTGGTCTGAGTTTCTGAGTTCTCAAGAACGTTAGTCTCCCATAGCGCCATAGCTGCCAAAGGGCACCATGAAAGCTCCGTAGTCCTCCACATTCCCTTTAGCAAACCCACCACATTCAGTCAAAACTGAAATTGCAGGCCTCTGAAAGTCTATTATTTGCTTATTTATATCAATGAGGGAGAAAAATGACTAATCTCATTTAAATAATTACTTATTACTCCCTTACATCTGATCCAGTCTAGGGCTATCTTATAGTTGTCCTCTCTATTTCCAAGATCTTGGGATGTGGGTGTCAAGGGCGAGGGTGGGGAAGGATGGGGGTCATCACCTCTAGGAGCTGTCTCCAGAAACTTTGAACTCTGCCTCTTTATCTTTTCTTCTCCTAATTAAATAAGAATATTAATGAAAGGTGTAAAAGAAAAAAAAATGTCAGCAAAAAGGAAAAGCCTCAAAGATGGCCCTGTGGGAAAACTATAGTCAGTGAATTTCCCTTGTAGGAAACAAAACAGCTTTCATGCTAGCAATCAAAATAGGCAGACTTGGGCTCTTTCCAGCGCCTCTGGCAACTATGGATGATGACCTAGCCATGAGCAATGAGACATACCCACATGGTGGCTTCAAGTCAGAGTCTAGTGACTCAGAGAAGAGGGAGACCTCATTCTACTGAGCGTGGGCACAGGCTGACACTGACCGGCCAGTTGTTACAGCAGCCAAAGCCACGAGCAGCTGTGAGTGCACAAGTCCCCGGGTCAAGTTCAGCAGGGGCCACGTGATGACTGACCAGGCTGGTTCTGTGATGTGACTTACCCCGTGGCTGTGGCTTCTCTTAGGATCATCCACATTCTAAGTCTGGTGCTTATGAATTCACAAAGAGTCTACCAAATGCCTGCTATTTTTCAAGAAATTCCTTTTAGATTTAAACCAGTCAGAGTTCATTTCCATTGCTTGACTCAAATATTCCTAAGGGACAGAAGAATGTAAAAATGACATTATTTGTGCTAAATCAGAACAATCAGGGCGGCATCAAACCGTATCAGAAGCTGCCACAAAATCCACCCCAGCATGGGGGGCTTATCCTCCATTTGGATCTGGAAAATTACAAAGCTGGCCAGACCCTCTCACTTTTTTTTACTAATACATCATGTAGGAAAGACTGTCTCAGAGTCTCACTCACTACAGAAGGATGTAGAATGAAAAGCAGAAATGGATGCCACTGTGGTTCACAAGTCTTGCAGTTTCCCAATACACTTAACTGCAAATTCTTTTCAAAACCTAGGTGTATTTAATAACATTTAAAATCCTTGTCCTAACACCTCACTTTAAAATACACTAACTTATAGATCTGAAAGCTGAGGTCACATGGTATTGGGGGTAGGAAGGTGAAGACTGCAGTTGGGGGCCCTCCCTGGTGGCACAGCGGGTTAAAGCACTGCACTATGAAGCTTAAGCCACTTCCGCAGAGTTCGATTCCTGCATGAGTTCGATTCCCGCTTGCCCCAGAGGAGCTCCACATGGCGAGGCAGACCTCTCCTGACCTGCCCACTGCTCCCCTCAGCAGTGTACTTC
>NW_004567108.1:45534920-45560091 GCF_000260355.1 Condylura cristata | reverse complement strand
GATGAAAAAATAAATAAATCTTAAAAAAAAAAAAATAGCAGTTGGGACAAAGGCCTTTCAAGCTATTTTAAACTAGAAGCAGTGTAAACAGTAAAGCTTCTGTGGAGTACCTAGTACTTCATAACACAAAGCCACATTTTAAATAAGGATAGTTTAGTTTAACAAATCATCAAGAAAAATGAGACCACGATAGACACACATTTTAAAAGAATTGTTCACAAAAGGAGAATGCATAAAGGCAAGACTCATAGTCCACAAGTGAGCAGTGTATACACATGGGGTTTTAGGCTTTAAACTACATAATATGAATACATTGCATGGTACATAATGAAAAATCTAAGGACACAATGGAACAATGATGGTAAAACTTTTATCCAGAACATCTTTCTTCAGTCTGCTCCATTGTTGAAACCCCGAAGAGTAAATAGCACACAGCCCAGGATCAAGGACCCAGGCCTGCCCTTCCCAGAGGATAGAACCAATGTCCTTCCCATGGCAAGACTACAGGGCAAGCAGAGACATACCTGTAACTACATGCAGGTAGAGGTGATCACTCCACATTGATCCTCCTCAACGGTAATTCACTAGCTCAGACTCGTGATGGAATTTTCTCCAGGTACAATTTTAGGGATGCAAATATTGAGCATGAGCACTGGCTAGTTCTTTGTCTCACCAGGCACTTCCAGGAACTCCCACTCTGCAAAGACCTCTCCATTTTCCCAGCCTTGATTGATGTGCAGCTAACTCAGAATATTGAAGAAAGTCCCAGTATATGTGTGCAGTGTCTGCCTCAATAAAGAGATATGTCTAGTCCAATAAATGGATACACTGTTCTCTTCTCTGCAGCATCTTAATTAGAAACTCAGAGAGCCTTAGACTTCTTTGTTAACCTTTTAAAACACTAGCAATAAGTCTCAATTAACAGTAAAGGGAGTTCTCACAGTGGAAAGAAAACAAAACTGTAAGGGCTAATCCTCTAAGTGTAAAAGGAAAAAGAAAAAAATCTAACAGGAAAGTTACAATAAAACCCTGACCAGTGTTGGAAAAAACTTTGGCCCTCCCTGGTGGCACAACAGGTTGGAGCGCACTGCAAGCTGGCTGCTGCTGCTTCCATGCGAGTTTGATCCCCACCCCAGAGGTGACCCAAATGGCACAGCAGACCTCTCTTGACCAGCCCGCTGCTCCCCTCAGCAGTGTACTTCATCAATAAGTCAGCCTTTTCTGCTCCCCACTCTGTCTCTGGTGAATCCACTCACTGTCCCTGTGTCTCTGGTCTGTACCCCAGTTCTTGTATGCATAAATAAATAATGAAAAATGCAACTAGTGACCTCAGTCCTCTTCTCAGAGTGGGTGACAATGAGGCCTCTAGTGGGGATTATTTCTTGGTACCAGAAATGGCCCCCAAATAGCAATAACATGAGAACAGTAACTCTGTCCATGATGCCCACTGGCAAAGAAACGCCAAACTCTAACAGCAACTGGTAGTTACAGAACATTCTGAGGCCGTATGACGTACTTGGAGATAAAAGGCATGAGTTTTACCATCCGCAGATCTTATGGCCAAATCCCAGCCCTGCTACTTTCTGAGTTGTAGTTTCATCAGTTGTGTCCTCGTGTCCGCCTGATGGAGCTGCTGTGGGATTTACGCAAGATGACACTGGCAAGATGTTCACCGCGGTATGTGGAACACCTACAGCTACAAAGAGTTGATTCATTCTCACTTGCTGGGGCTGAGCCAGTCTCTCCAGGCCCACTGCTCCCTGGCAGTCCACAGTTGCGCCACTGAGTTCACAGTCATGCCCTGGAATTCCCTAGAGAAATTACACAAGCCCTCGTGGTAATAAGGGCACCCACAGTTGACGATGATGTCGAGTGTGAGTAAGCTGGCTTCCTTCCAGACCAAAGGCCTATGATCTTTTACTGATGCAGTAAAATTCCTATGTGATATTGAGAGACCAGGCTGGTGTCAGACAAAGTGTGAAGCAGTTCCAAAACTGCCACTGTCAAACACTACATGTCCCTCAGACTCAGGCACCCCGTGACCATATTCGTAGTGTTCCCTGTCCTTCCAGGGTAATATTCTCCACAGTATTGCCTTTCACAGTTACCAACCCAGACACTGTCTCTTGTCTCCCCATAAAAATCCTCTTGCTTGGTTTTCCACTCATAAAATCACAAATCAATCCATTCATAGGAGATCTAATCTTCTCCTCAATTTAATAACCTGAAACCTAAGGCCTTGAGGCCCAGGGAAGAGATGCCAGACACTCGGCAAGGCTGGAGCCAGGTGTAGAGACCAGGGCCTCGGGTTACCAGGCCAGAGTTGTTTCCACCACACAGGACTGCTTCAGCTAAGAGGCCTGGCCTGAGACCACAGCCAGGCAGACAATAGCTTAGTGTTTTCACACTTTGAAGTAATATTTGCTTTTAACGGTGCCCTACCGCTGAATGGAATGAGTAATGCTTACATTTCAAGAAAGTAGCTAGGGACACTGGGAAGTTTGGGGGGTTGAATAAAAAGCTTTTTGCCTTCCCCAAATCATCCCAATTAGGAAAGCATCTATACTCTCAAGAAATATTCTTCCAAAGGAAAATGTGGCCTACATCTCCCTCCATCTCTCTAGTCAAAAAACATTTGCTGAGTGTCCAATAGCAATTCTGCAAGGCAGAATGCTATAGACATTTAAAAGATGACTTCTCCCCTTTGTTTATATTCTGTGTACCAAATATTATATTCTATGTGCTAAATATTGCTCAAGTAAGTGCTCCTTGCTTGCCTTATCTGACTCAGTCTTCACAACAATATGAAGTTGACATTGTATCCCCCAATTTATAGAGAGGGAAAACAGAGCAAACAAAAGTTGAAGAAATGCCCAAAGTACTGACGTTAATAGGTAGCCCAGCCTGCTCTACTCCAGACTCTGGGCCTCTAGCCCCTTCCTGGTGCTCTCACCACACGGACACAGCTGGCCTTTGTGGGGAGTGCTGAGAAAGGCAAACGAGAAAAGCATGTGAAACTATACAGTGCTGGGTAGATAATAAATGCTTTGTATTTTTAAGGTTGAACAATACAAACCTTTTTATAAAACTTTTGTTTAGTTTGGAACTCAATGACTCTTTGGTTTGTGATGTCAATATTAAAATGTAAATGGCAGAGACCTTTAGTGCGGTCATTTCGGTAAAAACTGTAATTTTCCATGACTGTAAAAAAATTTGATTCCTATCATCTGATCAACTATAGTTTACATACCAAAAGCCCCACTCATCAGACTCATCCTCTCCTCCCTCTATCTCTATCTCTGTCTCTGTCTCTCTCAAGAGATTTGCCTGAAGACAAGGCTACATTAATTCTTTTAAGTAGTTCACAGCTAGTGGGTAGTGTTTAGTAAGCCATATTGACTGCCTGGCTAAGAATCATGAAAAGGGGATGTTGAACAGCCATTATTTTGTTTGGAACAATGGGTTTGTTAACTTCAGTGTAGTAAGAATTAGAGGACTTCCCCTGGGATTGTATTACCTCTGTTCAAGTGACTTCAAAACTCTCTGACGTCAGGTCACTGAATGCAACTTCAGAGGTGAAAAGCTTCTAGAACAACACTGTCCAAATCTTTCTGGGAAGATGGAAATATTTTTTTTTCTGGGTCTAGCCAGCCAGTATAACAGCCACCAGTCGCATTTGGTTACTGAGCACTTGAAATGGGCTTGTGTAGCTAAGGAAATGGATTTTTATTTCATTTATTTTTAATTAACAGAAATAGCCACATGACATGGCCACCATATTGGACAGCATAGTTCTGGAGGACTTGAAGGCAAGGAAGTTAATTTAAGGAAGATGGAGTAGGGACTGAAAAGCCTGACATTGTAGTTTCTAGACAGACCTCTAGCTCCCTGATAGCACTTCTACCAAGAGGGTCTGAGTCATATCAGAAGGGACCAGTTTGCCTGTGAAGTTCGTCCTCTTTCAAATCCTGAGCTCCCTTCAGTTAGGACCTGGACCACCATTAGCACTCAGAGTCTGAGAGAAAATATATACACTTTGGAACCTCAAAGTCATCTTTTAACAGAGGAGAAAATTGGAGTTCAAAGATGAAACCACCTGCCTCAAGTCATATAATGACAAAACTACAGAACTCCCAATACAAATCAATTAAACTCAGGTAAAATTTCTCCAATCTCATCCCAAATAAACTGTGGGTGGATAAGTTTCCAGGGGACAGGGAAACAATAAATATGTATAAAAGTTACCAAGCTTAGGGCCCTCCCTGGTGGTGCAGTGGGTGAAAGCACTGCACTAAGAAGCTTAAGCCACTTCAGCATGAGTTCAATTCCTGCCTGCCACGGAGGTGACCACATGGTGTGGCAGACCTCTCCTGACCCACCTGCTGCTCCCCTCAGCAGTGTACTTCATCGATCTGCCTGTTCTGCTCCCACTCTATCTCTGGTGAATCCTCTCAGCCTCCACATCTCTGGCCTGTACCCCAGTTCTATATGAGTAAATAAATAAATAAATCTTTAAAAAAAAAAAAGTTACCAAGCTTAAGCCATCAGGAATGGCCATCCACTCACACTGGGGAACCACCACCGGCAACCCATTATAATCATGCAAGAATATGTTACCTGATGTCCAGTTTCCCAAGGGAAGCAAAGACCAGTTTGCAACCTCTGGTTTAATCTCTGGTTTATCTTCCCCTCACCTCATCATTCTTCCTACTTCCCAACTACTAGGAATACATTATAATATAAGACTTGCGATTTTTGAAAGTCTTCAAAATCCAAAAGAGTGAATCTCTGACTGGCAGAATTTGGGGCGCTATAAACTGAGGCCACTTGACCCTGCCAAGAATACCTTGAGCCATTCCATGGTGATGGCGGCCACTGGAACCAGCCCGAAGCTAGTCAGGAGTAAGCTGCAGCTACGGAAGAAACCAAGCACAAGCAGCTCATTGTTGAGAAACACTCAGATGTTTATGGTACTGCTCATTCACTTTAATCTAGTGGCCTGTTTGGTAAAGAATGTTTGCCAAATATGAGGCAGATACTTTGCTGGGTATTCTATAAGGCTTATGGTATTTTAATCTCTAAACCTTCCTCAGGTTTAGATACTGATTATTATTTTTAATTTATAAAACATAGATTAGTGAGGTGAAGTTGCTCAAGGACACAGAGGACAAAGCAATAGGATCCAGACACAAAAGCAATTGGGCTGAAGCCCAAGCCCTTCCCTCTACATTCTCATCGCAACAGCTACACCCATGAAGGCTCCTCTTTCTTTCCAACAGATGGTTTTGGGGTGTCTAACTGGGCAATAGATCATCTTGCACTGTTTGTTTTCTTCCCTGAATTGTAGTTTCATCATTAACAAGTGATGAATATTCCAGTACCATTATTAAGAAAAAACTCCAAATATTTCCTGGCAAATCAAAGTAACAACAAAATAAAATTAAGCATCTCCAGAGACAAAAATAAATGGTAAGCAATCCCCGTCCTAATGCACCCCATTCCTGTCACCTGTCACTATGGTTCAGAAGAGTCAGTCTACATTCAACTTTGTAAAATTTGCTGTGTTTAAATATTTAAACTACAGGGCTCTTATATGAAGCATCAACTAATTAAACTAAAAGAAAAGAAGAGGAATTGGAGATAGTCAATGTGCTATTCTAACTCCTTCTATTGTTTTCTCTATCTAAAGTAAACACTCTCAAATGCTATTTGTGTCAGTCACAATCTCTCCCATTTAGATGCCACACCTACAGCGATGAAGGATAGTTTTTCAGGGTTTTTAATACTGTCTCCTGTGAGGGTAAACTGATGCGTTCCTCAGCAAATTCCATTTAAGCTCATGATTTTCCTGTAAGGTGCCCTGGCACAGATGCCATATTTCTAAATTCTAGGCAAAATTAATGATTATACTTCAATACTTTAATTATTGTATAAGGGCTTAATCTAAACCTTGCAAAGTAGCAATAATATCATTGCATTTCCTTATTTCATTTCTATCTGTGTAGTACTTTTAGTTTTATATTGGTGAGCTATTTGAAGACGATTCATTTCATCTTCTATCAGCTGGGTTAATAAAAATACTGTTAAGAAAATAGGACTATATGGCACAATTACCTAGTACCCATTCCCTTGATTTCTTGTAAATTATGCTGAAATAAATGACAGTAAAAATGAGTTTGGGGGTTTTGATCAGACTCCTAGTA
Organism: Condylura cristata; assembly: GCF_000260355.1. NCBI lineage: Eukaryota > Metazoa > Chordata > Mammalia > Eulipotyphla > Talpidae > Condylura > Condylura cristata. Next base: position 45,553,888 of record NW_004567108.1, on the reverse strand, counting down.
GCTGCTTTAAAAAGTACTATAAACAGTATAATTGTCCCTCCTCCCTCTTAAGAACCAACCACAGTGGGCTAAATGAATGCAACTGGAATTAGAAATAAGGGGAGATGCTTAATGAAAAAAAATACTGGGGAGGGCCTCCCTGGAGGCACAAGGGGTTAAGTCCATGAGAGAGCACTATGAAGCCCTCTGTAGTCACTGCAGTATGAGTTTGATCCCTGACCAGAGAACTGATCCACATGGCCCAGCAGACCTGTCTTTCCCACTGCTTCCCTCAGCAGTATATTTCTGTTCTGTTCCCCACTCTGTCTCTGGTGAATCCTCTCACCCATGGACCCCACTTCTGGCCTGTACCCCAGCTCTTGCATACATAAATAAGTAAAATAAATCCTTTAAAAAATATAAAAGACTGGGGGAAGAACTGTGATGGAAAGGAAACAGACTAAGTAACAATGAACTAAAGGCCAGAGGTAGAATATGTCTCGGAAAGTTCTGCAGACCAGCTGCTGTGACAAGTGGTCCTGTAATACATGAGAGCCATGCTGCCTGTTTCATTAGGCAGAGGCAATGATAACCCAGCTCTCAGCTCTGAATGCATTAGTGTAGGGAAAAAACGTTGTTCTCAGAAGATCATCAAAGAACTCCAAATTAATTCAAGAAAGCCCAGAAGGACAGATGGTGTGCACAGTAAACATACTTGGATGAACAACACACTCCCAGGCTTAGCTCCTCAAAACTTCCCTTCCCTTTCCTTCATCTTCATAGTAGCTTATCACAAAGCCCCCCAAAAGTGGGGCTTCTCAACCATAAAATGGGATCTATGCCCCCTCCCAGTGAATCTGGGGGAAGCAAGAGAGAACCATGGAATATGAGTCGTCTATAGCAAATCTGTCCATAACAGGGTAGCATCTGTCTTTTGCTGGAACACAGAGCTCGGGTCTTGAGCTCCACAAACAGCTTCTGACATGCTGGCAGTCATCAGGCTGTGAGGACCAGAAACTGCACAGAAATGTCACACAGGGCCATTCTGAGCACCAAACATATGAATGAAAACACCTCCAGGTCCCGACTTTGCCCTTCAAATCTTCCCAGTCAGAGCAGAGGACACCCACCCCCACTGTGCCCTCAATGACTTCTTGACCCACTGCCTCCACAGGAGCACAAGAGAATGTTTGTTCCCAGCGGCTAACTGTTGAGGTAATTTGTTACACAGCAGTAGTCTCTGGAACAATCCTTTTGCTCCAGTCCCACCTCTGATCTTTCTCTGTGGAGGTTCCAATCCTTAAATGAGTAGTTTCCATTTGTTTGTAGCTCCAAAACCCTTTGTTCAAATGGAAAATTCTGCCTAAACAGTGCTCAACTTGACTTTATTCTTCTTCCAGAAAAGGATGTTGCTTTTCTCCTATCAAATAATATCTGAAATTCTGCCTTGTCTGGAAAACCTTTCCAAAGTAATCAGACCTTAATGGCCTGTAATTTCCTCTCTCATCCTATCCCCACTTCAGCACCAGTAGCCACTGGTAGGTATGTGCCATGCACTAAACATTTCACAAAAGATGGAAGAGAAATATGCAGCATGATGCCTCTGGTAAATATGCAGCATGATGCCTGGTAAATATGCAGCATGATGCCTCCAGACAAAAGACTTCTTACCTCGGTTGGTAGGTAAAGCTACCTCCCCCATCTGCATCATAGAACAAAGTAACAAAGATGGGGAAGTCCATTCTCACCATTACATTGTACATCATGAAAATACAAGGTACTGTTCTTACACTGTTTATTTGCTCCATGCACATGCATATCATCATTGTAAATAATGATAATAATTCCTTAAATCTGAAAAAAAAAGGTAAATTCAATGGCTTGTATAAATATTTTAAAACAATCTTTTGAGGCCCTCCCTGGTGGCACAGCGGGTTAAAGCACTGCACTAAGAAGCTAAAGCCACTTTCGCATGAGTTCGATCCCCGCTTGCATTCAAGGGGCAGGGGGACACAGACAATGAATGTAAAAGCATTTTCCAAGTGACTACTCAGGAAACAAGAGAACGAAGCAAGGCAGACAATAAAAGGAAGTAGATGGCTCCTTTCGTTAGTGACCCAAGAAGATCCAGAAAATAGTGAGGTGGCAGTATTTGAGGTATGGCTTAAAGAAAAGGAGCCAGCTGGGAAAAGGTACACAGAACACAGTTTCAGGTGATGGAACAGTAGTTATAAAAGCCCCCAAGTGAAGATCAATCACTCCAAGACCTGCATGGAGAGATGAGGGAGAAAGGAGGTGGAGAGCTCTCAGAGGTGTGAGTGATCTAAAACGTAAATGCCTTTGTCTGGTCGCTTTGTCTCTGAAACTATAAGTTATCCAGGGATAAATGCAGCCTAAATGTTGATAGCAGATATCCGGTGCTACTGGTTACTTCTTCATCATCTCAATACAGTTTCAAATGATCACGTGCCTAAATATTTTAGAAAATACTGTTGTGTTTTCTGCTTCCTTTTTAAGTGTAAAACATCCTTAAGACAGAAAGAAAGAGCTTATATTCAGAATTATGCATTCAAAATAGGCTTTCTGCAAGTCTCATGAACATATTACCTTGAAAGAAAAATTTTAAATACCTATGTCACTTTTCATATATCAAGGGGATTTAACTCAAAGAGTTCTCCCACAGTAAAGTAAAAATGTGATACAAAACAGTGGGGGAATGTGAGAAGTGAGAAAAGGGGCAGAAGAGCAAAGCGGTCATGTGTGTCTGAAGGAGTGGTCTGCAGGGATGGGGGAACCAGAGGCATAAAGGATACAACTCCTGTTCCAGTTTAGGTCTCCAGAAAGACATGAGCTCTCAAGTTCCCCCATAACAAAGTACATTTGGAGATAATTAAGCAGTGAGAAATTCTTCTGAGCACCTGGTGGTTCCTTCTGGGAATCATTGAAGTAGGACTGTGACTCTGGCATTTCAATCCTCCCAAGGGAGAAATGAGAAGTAGCTGAGCTGAAAGCAGGTGTGGCAGCCTGGTGAGAGACAAGACCACGCCTAAAATAAAGCCTGGTGCAAAGCTCTTGTCCACTGGCATCCAGTCTCTGTTCCTAGAGTGGCACAGCGATTCCAAGGGCCTGGACATCACTACAACAAGATGATGGGCTGAGAACTAGGAGACTGCTAGACACTAGTGATTCCCTAGTGACACCAGTTCTGTGTCATCCCAGCTCAGACCTTACCCAGGAAAGCCAGCAGATACGCAGCAATGGGAGGGCAAGTAAGACAGTGGACACCATGTCTAGGATAACGGGCCCTTCTCTCTCTTCAAAAAGACTGTTTAAACATTCCACACCACACCACACACACACACACACACACACACACACACACACACACACACATCTCATTTCCAGGAGCCTAGAAAATCCTGAAACACTGAGAGGTCTGAAAGTTTGAGTCCTTTTTCCTAAAGCGCCAGCATTAATCTGAAACCAATATATCAACCTTCGATGTAAAGCAAATGGACATTTAATTACCCTTTCCTTTTAATCAGCAAGCATTTGCTCACGAAGGAGATCATATTAGTGTATTGGAGGTGCTACATGTTCTCTGTCCACCCAGATCCTTTGGGTGTGGAGTTTGTGACTCACTGGCAGTGCTTTGCAAGTAGCACTTCACTTAATTATCTGAAAAGCCATAAGAAGCAGGTGGTGACACTTCTCCATTTTAGAAGAAAAGTGAGTGTTAGGTTCAATCGCCTGCTAACGCTCATGCCACATCGCAGGTTTTATCCCACTTCTGAGTGACAGAGACACCAGGTTTGAGTGCTGACCACCGCAGGTATTGCTGTCTCCAGGACATGATGGCAATGAGCACAACAAGCTACTATTTATTCTATTAAGAAACTTATGAGGCATTTACAAGGGGAGGGGCAGCTTTCTACCTGCTTTGCAAATACGACCTCATTTAATCTCACCTGTCATGAGCTCAGTCTTATTATCACTCCCATTTTACAGATGAGAACCCTCAACTCAGTAGGTGAAATAATGTATCTCAGGCCAATGTTGCAGCTGATAAATGGAAGAATTGATACTTGAACCCAGGCCATACAGCATGAGGAATGAGCTATTAACTACTGCACTGCAGAAAGAGAAAATCAAAGCACTTTGGAAATTCTGCTATTTTTTCAAGTCACAGTGGTTTTAGGTTGGAATAAAATCTATAATGCTATAATCTTCAGGGTTAATAAAAAGGAATATAATTACCTGAAGCCTTTACTTTTCATTCACTGTAAAAATCTATCTGAAAAGAGTTATATCTTAGACCCAAAAAAGGTTAAGATGTTTAAAGGAAGAAATGAAGTGAAAGGCCAGGTTAAATAGAAAGCCAAGTTACTTCAAAACTATCCATAGAACTATCCTAGACTTTTTAAATAAATATTCAGCAGGACTGTAAGAGATAACAGGAGAAAGACAGATGAGAAGAGGAAGTTGCACCTATGTGGCAGCATAGTGACAATTTCACTATTGTCATTATATAAAATCAACATGTCACAATATAGAAAAGTGACCATTAGGTAGAAAGAAATTTGTTCAATGGAGGCATTCATTTCACATCTCAAACAAGGACTTTCAAATTTTAACATTATCTCTGGATTTTTATCTTCAATCCAAGTCACTTAGTCTGAAAGAGTAAAATGACAATGTTAAAAGATCAGCTCCAATTCACGCAATAAAAATCAGTTCTAAATGAAGGAAAATATGAATGAAATGAAAAATACACTAAAGGTGAAACATGTTTTTCCTTCCCCACCCCCACCGTAGCTCTAAGCAATTTTCTTATAGGGTTTCCCTATTGCCTGCTTAAAAATCTCAACAGAGACATATAGTTTATTCCACTGGCCCAACCATCCAAGGAAGAGGCTGCTGAATCCTGCAACACTGTGGTGCTCATTGTTATGCCTGTAGATCCCCAAGGCAAGCCATGTTTTAAAGGATGACTAGTTTTAGCTCACTGACTTAATGAAACGGTAAAATTGTTAGCATGACTTTTTTTTTTTCTTTGCCAAGTATTTTTATCAGAGCAAAAAGATGATAAAAGCTGGCTGGTTTATGTTTCTATATTCCTTGAGGTTTTATGTGCACTTTTTCTTCTGTTAGGTGCTTGACTCACGTGGACAGCTGACACAAGCTATGCAATTTCTATCAACAGACAAATTCCAGATAGAAAAGGAAATGCTCTGAAAAATCAGAATTTCTATACAAACTTATGTTATGACCTCCCTTTTTTGTATAATCATAATATCAAAATATTCTGAGCAACCTTCAATTTACAACTGGATTGCCTTAGCCTCATAAGGTGCTGCCTGGCCCAGATAAGCAAGCACTGCACTATGATGAGGAATTCCTCTTGAAGTCAATTTTACAATTGGCTGATTAATAAAAGCAATTGGCTATTATAGCAAAGTCAGTATTGAGGCAGGACTGGAACATATTCTTTTACTGCCCAGACCAAGAGGAACCCAAATCGCATCACTCTGCTATCCCACATAGCCTTCTATTCAGTTTCTAGAGAACAACTTAAACTTTCTACTATCTAGTCTTTAGATAAGGAAATTCACCCAAGTCTTCTATTGAGAGCCAATTAGGTTTTCTACTGTCTAGACTTCAAGGAAATTCACTTAAGCTTTCTAGTTATTTTTCAAAGAACTTTATTTCCTTTTGTGATCGATTTACAAGAAAATTTCCTCCTCCTGCCCTCACTTTACTTTACCCCCTAGGATACCTCAATGAGAATGAAAGCCAAGCCATTAAGTAGTAGATAAGGTTTAAGGGACTTTACTTTGGTTATTCTTCACTGTGGTAAATATAGTAATTAGTCTTAAATTTTGTGAATCTATGTACCTGTTTTAACCTTGATAGATTGATTTTAAAAATAATGTTATAATCTCAACTAAAAGTCAATATGACCCCAGACTATTCTTAGAAAAAAGGTGATCATGATCTCAGCCCAATTCATATGCTAATGTCATCCCACTGCTTGCTTGAAAGGTATAAAATAAACCACTACTGAAGGCAGAGGAGGAAGACTTGTACCTAATTCCAATTCCCCTGTCTTCCTCGTGCCTGCTCCCCTTGCTCCCCCTTTCCCCTTTTTCTAGGAATCTCCACTCCCTGACATGCTCCCACCTTAAGACTCTGCCTGTTCTGTCCCTCAACAACCCATGATTGTCTGTCTCCAACAGACAGCCATTAAGACAAAACACAACTACAGCCAGGTATGTCTTCAAAGTAACACCAGGAGGGTCTCCCTCCCTCCATTTGCCCTGCTACCCTTCATCCCCCCTTGCAAAGTAGAGCAACTAAGACACAAAGAATTTGGGTGGAAATAGAGCTCTAGAAGACTTCGACCCCAGTTACTTATTTTGTTTCCATTACCCAACACAACCTTTATTAAAAAGAAATGTTGGTACAACCACTTGAAAGAATAGCCCAGAAGAGATAAAAAAGCAGTCAACAACCCATCTGGACACATTCGAATAGTATGTCAAACTATGCGAACACATTTGAACATTAATATTTTAATGTAGTGCCTGTGTTTCGCTTCATTAAATCATGCTGTTTGTCTTTTGTCTGCATTTCTATATCATTAGCTAAGGACAGTGAGTATTTATTTCAGTGGGACAGAAGAGATTCCCTAATCATCCTGATTGTCTCACAGCCAGTTGAAAAAAAAACCCTGTTTTGCATATTGGGAGAGGTATGATAGCAAAAGGATTCTGTCTCCCAGATTCACATACTGTTTCTAGCAAAGTACCTTGGTCGTGTGTCACTGGTGATGGATCTGAGACACTGCACAATACTAAGATATATGCTGGATCACTAAAAGTGAGCAAACAAAAAAGTTTATGTTACTAAGTGATCTTTTCAACAATAATAAGAGCTGACTGTTCATGAGTACTTTTCTATCTGCTAAAAACTATAGCAATACTTCATATAAGCTTTACAACAAGCACCCCGATCTAGGTTTAATTAAATACTTTTTAGGGTGGGGAAACTGAGACAAGGCTAGAAGTGGAATTGTTCTTTTAACTCTATAAATCATAATACAAGGAATCAAATCCACCTAAATGAACCCAATTCCATGCTTTTAACTATGACATTTATATACAGATTCCAGTAGGGAAAACATGTGTCATTCACTTAACCAATATTTAATAAATACCAGCCCAGCACCTTCTTCACTTTGGCATGTGAGTTCACAAACACATAATTTCACGTTCTCACAAGCTTTATTTACTCCTGGACATAATTCCCAGGCTGTTTTCCTAATGGCTGGTATAACTTTGCTTTATTACATCCCCTGATTCTAAGACCCTCAGGATTTTAAGAGAGTAATATACTATATTACCTCAACAGACCCACAGGCAGAAAAAAGTTCCAACATCAGATCAATTTTCATTTAAATCTATCTTTCTTCCAACCTCGAAGGGAAAGCACCCTTTACATTCTTATTGTTCTATGTTTCATATGGGTCCCAAAGGTACTAATACATAATGGGCTTCCAAGGGCTTTCATTTTCAGAAAATGAGAATAATTACATGAGAGCAGAGAAGGCAGGCAAGATTATGAGACAGGAAGACTACACAGAATCAAACACACAGTGGTCCATATTTGGTGAAAAGGATACAATATGTCTTTTATATTTTGCCCCAAGCCTAATCATTTTCCCACCTACGTAAAACCAGACAGACTCTAAAGGGGCTAAGACTCAGAAAGCCACAGGAATAAGAGGAATTGGGGGTAGTTTGTTTTTTAAAAATGCTTTGGAGAAGGCAGTTGAGAAACTTCAACTTAATGCAAGTATCAAGAGGCCTTTAAGTTGGATAGTTTCTGCCCAACATTAAGTCCCAAAGTAACAAATATCCTCACGTAACTTCTCTCCGAACACAACCAGTGCATTATAACTCACAAGGTATTTTAGATTTTTAGCTGCTTTACTGGAGTTCAAGTTTACCTTGTCAATCCTGTTTTGCACAGTTCTGTAAGAAAAATTGAACATGTTCTTTGTTTTACAGTTTACATAACTAACTTCAAATACTTTGTTCTACCTAGGTTTCTTGACCATTATTATTTCTCCCCTTTGGAAGTTAAGAAGGGGTTGTGTGTTCCCAGCACACATTCTGCTAACAGCCCTTGTCACACATGCAAGGGCCCACTCTAAGGCTGATCGCAAGGACTTACTCAAGTCAAATTCTGTATACTCAGCCTCTCTTTTCACCCTCTCAATTATTTGCCATTTATGCATGTTGTTTACCCATTAATTGTTTATTCCTTAGTTCTCGTATGTTTATCTGTCTCCCTAGATTAAAAAAAAAATGGAAATAAATTTTGTAAAGACAAAAATTTATTTATTTATTTTATTTTAATGGGTCAGATTTACATACAACTGAGATAGCTGAAACCCACCAAGAAGTAAAGTCACTTAAAAAAAAAAACATACACATAAAACAGATACACATAAAACTATAACCTGGCTCTATTTAAATTTCTCCCTGAAAGTCAAGGATGTATTTAAGTTAAAGTCCAGGAAAGAGATTGCTTTCTGGAAAAAAAGAAAAGAAATAATCTGGAACCTACTTCTGTTGGAACAAACAAGACTATGGAGCTGTTCCTGGTCACCCAACTACCCAGGATACTAATGTAAACCAAACAATCATTTGCTGACTGGTATATTTAAAGTCCTGACAATGAGGAATTACCATGAAACTGGGTGTGCCTCTTCACTGGGAGCAGTATTTACATGCTTAGGTGACTGGACCCCTGAAATCTATTTATAAAACAACCGGGCAAAGTTTTCAGCTTGGAACTCCATATATGCCATGAAGAAATTGATAACTACTTGATAATAATGTACCTGCATTCTTTTTTTCTTTAAGCATTCTGCAACTGCACAAGTGTGCCTAATGAGTACATATAAGCATGTACACACAACCAATGGAGTAAAATATCTCTGGACCACTATAATTACAATAGTTTTGAGTCATTTTGTTGCTGTAAGAATAAAATACTGTTTGAGGACTGATTAATAGAGTTGAAAAATTCACTACTTTTAGTAATGATATGTCCCTGAACATATGAACATTAAGTTATACTTCAAATCATTTAAAATGTTTGGACAGACCAAATTTAAGAAATAGAAGAGCAGTCTAGCTTGAAAATTATAGACTTAAATATGTTGTGGTATATTGTGAAAAAAAAAAATGCTTACTATATTTGCTTCTATCATGTAGTGTGTTATGCCCAGGATGGCACAGATAGAGTATAAATCTGTATTTGACAATGTGTATTTGTTTGTGTTCTGGTTTTTCTTTTTTCCTTTAATGGAATATCAGTAAAATCCCACTTCACGTATAATGAAGATTTAGGAATAAGTGTCATAGGCAGTAAGAAAAACTCCCTAGAGCATTACACAGCTATGCTATAGTTTAAGCTTTAGATAGTATATAAGAAATGTAGATGCCTCCATGTAAACCTACTTGTAGCTGATTACATTAAGTCTAGGTGTGGGGATCACCTATGTGATAGCTATCCTCATCTACCTAAGATCACAACATCCCCAAACCAAAATACATCTACCCATACAAATGCAGATTTAAGGTGCCTATTTGTCTCAAAGCTCCTCCTTGATTTAGTTGCAAAAAGAAGGAAAATAGGGCCCTCCCTGGTGGCACAATGGGTTAGGATGCAGCACTGCAAGCAACCTCTTCAGTGAGAGTTCAATCCGTGGCCCTGGAGGTGGTCTGCAAGGTGTGGCAGACCTCTCCTGACCTGCCTTGCTCCCCTCCGCAGTGTACTTCCTTGATCTTCTTGTTCTGCTCCACACTCTGTCTCTGGTAAAACTGCTCACCACCCCTGCACCTCTGGCTTGTACCCCAGTTCTGATGAACAAACAAATAAATCTTTAAAAAAGAAGGAAAATAAAACCTGTGTCTTAGGACAGTCGTTTAGTTCCAGGTAGATCTGTGTCAAGTTAGTCAGCAGTGCCAGGACACAGAGTAGGAATATCTAAGTGGTTGTACTCAACTAGGATGAGGTAACTCTACTCAAAGCCCAAACTTCTAAGGTTTGGGCTAAATGATAGAAAGCGTGGGTTCCCTTCTTCCAGCACACTGCTATACTACATTTCCTAGACTCCTTGCCTTTGATGGGCGATGAAACTAGTTCTAAGCAGAAGAATGTGAGCGGAAGTATGTATACCCCATCCAGAGCCTGCTCTGAACCTCAGCGCTAACTCTCATATTCTTTCTTCTCTGGTCTACTGACTGGGTGCAAAGACTATAAGCCAAAAGTCTAGAAAGCAGAAGAAGATGATAAGCTCCACCATCCTAAGTTCTAAGGAAGGAGGACTTGGGTATTTGGATGACTTTATTGTGCATCCTGAGTCCCCTACCCCCAATCTATATTGCATTTGATGTAAGCAAGAAACAAATGTGGCCCTCCCTGGTGGTTCAGTGGGTTAAAGCACAGGACTAAGAAGCTAAAGCCACTTCCGCATGAGTTCGATTCCTGCCTGCCCCAGAGGTGACCACATGGCGTGGCAGACCTCTCCTGACCCGCCCGCTGCTCCCCTCAGCAGTGTACTTCATTGATCTGCCTGTTCTGCTCCCCACTCTGTCTCTGATGAAACCTCTCGCCACCCCTAAGCCTCTGGCCTGTACCCCAGTTCTGTATGCACAAATAAATAAATCTTTAAAAAAAAAAAAAAGAAACAAATGTGAAACACAGTAAGTCACTGAAAATTAGGAATTGGTTTCTACAGTCTCTATGACACCTTGACGAAAGACACACCTCCAACTACAAATGGCCAATATATCAACCAAGCATTCAGTTTACTCAAAATACGTATCATCCAGACTCCTTTTTACTACCAGAACATGAAGTGGCCATGGTAACAGCCAGAGTGATTGTTCAGCAGCTGGATTTTCAAAACTGATAGACAACCACTGAAAAGGCCAGTAAAACCAAGTATGCCCAGAGAAACACTCTTTGAGTGCTTGGGAGAACTGTCCCCACAGATTTATGTATGAACTAAGGACAACTATTTCACAGATGAGAGAGCTGGCTTAATGTACCTCGCCCAGGACCATCCAGTCTATGTCTCTCTGCTTGACCAAATCCTGTGCTGTCAACCATCACATTCCTTGAGGGCAAAAAGCAGACTTCTTAATCACAGATTTTTTTTTTTTAATGTTTAGTTCCCCTGCTGCACTTCTAAACCTAGAATTTAATAAATGCCAGTAGTGAGACTTAATATATTTTCTGAAATAAGCAACATACTTCTCAAATTACATTTGCAAAAGCTTTTTAAATTCATTAACTTTGTATACTAGGTTATTAAAGATCTTTTGCTGGAAGACACACAGTCAAAGGTAGTGGGCAATAGAATTCAACATGCAAGAGAGGAGTAAGATCTGCAATAGAAAGAAAACCAAACTTTTAGAAAAATCCCTTTTAATGGATCCATGTGTCTGTACTTTGGATGTATTTCATTACAACATAGCAATGAGACCCCCCCAACACTGAATTACTTAACAAATACAGGGAAAGAAACAAATCAGAACTGTCCTTGTCTATGATATTTAAATGGAAAAGTATATAGTTAATACTAAAAAAAAACTCCTAATATTACCCTTTGTTTATAGGTAATAAATGATAATATTAAATGTAGAGACTTTATAGCAAACTATGGAGACAGACTAGAAAATTCAAAGGGATTCTTGAATAACCTAAAGATAACCTTATGATCCAGGAGAGACTAACATAATCTCTGTTTCCATAGAAAGGATTGCTTCAGAATGTTCACCAACTATGACATGTACCAGACACACTAAGTTTCTCAAATTCATGAGTAGGTGAGAAAAAGGGAAAAAACAAACAAACAAAAAAGAAAGAAAACAAATTAGAAAGCTCAAATGACATGGTTCCATAAAAAATTAATAAAGTTACACTGTGTACTTGAATGGCACAATCAAATGCTGAATGGGAAGCAAGCCTAGTATATGCTTTACCTGTGTTTTTAAAGCTCAAAATAAGAAGAGAATTAGTTGAAAAATAACTGACCGGAATGAAAATTAAATTCTTCTTTCAAAACAGAAATTATTAGCATATATATGTTCTAGAATATTAAGAACATGAACTATAGCAGTAATAGTAGTAATAATAATAACACTGATTTGTATAAATCACTACTCATTTGTTATAACAGAACCAAACTTTTTAAAAAAAGAAAAATCAAAATCAGAGAAATCTTAACTGATTTATTAAGAACAAAGCATAAGAATAAAAAGTAGAAGGCAATTTTGTAGATGTGCCATGGAGAAAATGAAAGGAAGATGCACAAGAAAAATGTAGCTTGCCTCTAACAGTGCTGATGGAACTACAGACCCTATGGAGGGAAATGTGGCAATACAAACTAAATAACGAATGCACATATCTTCTAAGGTAGTCACTGCACTTTTATGAATTTATCCTATAGATATGCTGACTTCTGTGTATAAGGTATGTGCAAAGTAGTTCATGGAGCACTATTTATAATAACCAAAAATCATAAATAGGGAATGTGTGAGGTAATGTAAGGTACATTTATGCACATAAATTTAACAGAGACCCAAAAGATAATGGAGAAATAAGACATTAATATGTATAATCAAAGACATATAAATAAGTAGAGGGAAAAAGAAGGTACAGAAAAGAATATATGTGTGTGTGGACATATAATCTATAGAAACATATATTTTCCTACCATTTTTTGAGAAAAATATGGTTATTCATTTAATATCCAGAGATAGTCTTTTTTCTTTCTTTCTTTCTTTTAAAGATTTATTTATTTATGCATACAGAACTTGGGTACAGGCTATAGGGGCAGGCCAGTGAAAGGATTCACCAGAGAGAGTGGGGAGCAGAACAGGCAAATCGACAAAGTACACTGCTGAGGGGAGCAGCAGACAGGTCAGGAGATGTCTGCTGACACATGTGGGTCACCTCTGGGGTAGGGATCAAACTCAAGCTGAAGATGCTTTTGCTTCTTAGTACTGTGCTTTAACCCACTGTGCCACCAGGGAGGGCCAGCCTTTTTTACTTACAGATACATAATATGTAAACTGAAAAGGTACAGAAAGAAACTAAGAACATCTCTCTGAAACCTAAGGAGAGGAAATTAGCTGCTTGGTTGGGAGGGAGGTTTTTCGCTATATATTCCTCTGTAGTTTTTTAAATTTTGTCCATGTGAAAGTATTGTGTTCAGAAATAAACTAAAATTACAAGTAATTTAAAAGTTAGGCAGCATTCATTCTAAGTTATAAATAACTGCAAGTCAAATAGACACCCTGTGTATTTCTGCTTCCAGCTATGAAGTAACCAGTAATAGATTAGCTGTCCTAAAGAAAACATTTCTAAAATACATGAGACAACGGTTTTCACACAGTAGACAACAGATCAGTCCAGACTGCAATCCTGAAAAAAGGCAAACTCACAAAGTAACCCCTAGCGACTGTTTACCTTCTGATTAAAAATATTTTCCCACTATGACACAGGAACAAAGAGCTAGAGTATAAGCAGAATGTGGTGATCATGTTGAGCTGAGGAAGAAGAGATCAGCAAAGAAGCTGAAGTGGTAGCAATCTATAGAATAGAATTATGCAGCAATTTCCAAAAGTCTAAGTGTGGGTTCTCCAGAAGTCCATGGCTAAGGTCTGGGTAATACATTTACAGGATGAGAATACCTAAGACCTATCAGATAGAAAATGTTATAAGGTTGAAAGAACAAAGATACTGGAGGTGAAGCAGTCCTAGAAGAATAGTGCTAGACATTGTAAGAGTTCAAGACTTAGGAGAGTTCCAGCCAAAGGGAACACATCAAGCTAGGGCATTCTACAAAAAACACCTGTCATAAAAGAAGCTAAATCACAAAACAGACTCCCTCAAGGAAATAAGCCTCTCTTAGACATTAGTCACTTTTATGTTGAAGCGGCTTGGGAAGCATCTTGGCTTCCAAAGATTTTTACCAACACAGCATAAAACCATATTCAAGGCAACTTGTCAATAATTCAGCAGAATACTGAAATAAGAATCAACATTCTTCAGAAGATGATAACAGAATCCAGAGCCTTTACAACATATTACCCAAATTTTCTAGTAGTCAATCAAAATCACTAGGCAAATAACAGGAAAATGTCATACACAGAAAAGCAAAAAAGTAAATAAAAAAAAATAGTCCAGATATTTGGCTTACTAAGAACTTTAAAGCAGCTATTGTATTGTATCTGAACCTTAAACAGATCCATGAAGTATTCAATCTGGGAAATGAACAAGGGAAAAAAATCAAGAACGTGAACTGAATCCTGGGGTTCCACAAGATAATATCAAATAGCCTTCCATAATATAGATAGACTACTAAAAAAAAAAAAGTGAAATGAGGTGGGTAGATAAAATATATGAAGTAATGATTAAAAACTTCTAAATTTGATGAAAAACATTGGCTTGCTGATCTTAGCAAACACCAACAAGTATAAACATAAAAAAAAAACCAAGCACTTTATAGTCTAACTGCAGAAAATCAAAAAGAAGAAAACATTAAGAGCATCTACACAAAAGATGCATTTTGTAGAGTGGGGGGAAAAAGTATAAAAGTGACCACAATTTTATCAGAAGTAATGGTATAAACAGTCAATAAAATAATATATTAAATTTGCCAAAAGGAAACAAATCTATTGACCCAGGATCCCATATTCAACAAAAATATTCTTTAAAAATGAGGATGAAATCTAACTACTTTCAGATCAACAAAAGCTGAGAATATGAATCACCAGCACACCTATTCTGAAAGAAATGAAAATGGTTAACAGCAAATGAGACTAGAAGGCAATAACCTGGTGACAGTGCAGCCACTTTGTCCAGGAAAGTCCTGGTTTATGACTATTGTCCTAATACAGCAACTAATAGTAATATTAATCATTCTCTCTCAAATAACCAAATTTGAAATGACAAACTTTAAACTTTAAAGTGAAGGGGATTAAAAACTTTCTAAATGATCAGAAATTAAGGATAATGATAAATGAGAGTATATATTGTCAGTATGAAATGGAGAAACTGGAACATTTTTCCCTTTTATAAAACTTTTGTAAGAATTTTAAAAGGCAGAACATTAATTTTTTAGATCGTCTTAATTTTGAAGGTGAAGGTAATAAAAAGATGGAATGGATATAAGTGGATACAAAAGGAAGTCACCAAACCAAGCTGATTTGCAATTAGGTGAAATATAATTTAGTTTAACTTAAAGATATTAATTCTATAATTCAGACTCTTCAAGCAGAAAATTTCCAGGGAAAAGGGAAGAGATGTCAAGGTATATTTTTCAAGAACATTCAGCAACTAGATCAAATTATTACTATCACTATGACTATTTACTATGTATCAGGCACCTTGTTAGAGATTTTACGTAACTTATTTAATCCTCACAGACAATCCCATAACATTATAATTTTTTCATTAGTGTTATACAGATGTGAAACAGTCTCATAAGAATGCTAGAAAATGAATCCATTCCTAGATTTTCCTGACTCCAAACATCTTTCATTCTAGCCTCCAAGCCTGCTTGCATCAACAATAATCCTAAATACTTTGAGCAGGAAAACTCAAGGTACAGAAGAAAGAGCTTTCTTCTATCTTCCTATCTCTGAGAGACAGGTCTATAATCAAATAAACTGCAAAGACAATGCTGAAGAATATGCAGAAATGGAAAAAGTAGTTGAATGAATCTAACCAGGAAAAGATTAGCATTTGGAAAAAATAAAAGTTCACAAATATGAACACAGTATACTTTGTTCAGAGCACAGAGACACTGTACAATATTAAAAAGAAGTAAACAGAAACTGAGAAACTGGCAAGGAAATTGTGAGGTGTTTTTGTTCTTCAGTGATAAACTCCTATCTCAGAATTGTTTTCTAAGATATTCTAATAATTCCATATACTATGTAAAACTAAACCTGGAAAACTACCCACAAATACCCAATGTAGATGTTTCCTTTCTGTGGTAGGGATTATGGGAACAATATGTTCTCTGTTTTTCAACTATTAATTACTAAATCTCTAGCTTGAGTTTCTTTGACGTAAGAAGTATTGTTAAATCAAAACTATCAGAGCATAAATTTAAATTGCTTAAATCTGTCCTTTGTCAAAATGCCTACTTGACAGATATAAATAAAATGTTTAAATTTCAAGATATTTTTCTATGACATTTTAAAGAATTCACACTTTTCATACTTTTTCTTGCTCCTAAGTATAATTTTAGGCTTACATTTGGGTATTTTATGATAATGTGTATTAACTAACCCTTCAATCAAAAATATTAATTGCTCCTGATTTATTTTACTTAAAGACTATGAGGGACTGCTACTATAAGATTTTCCTTAGGTAAATGAAGTCCGATACAATATTTCTAATTTGGAAATACCTCCTTCTATTTAATTTTAACTTAAATATATTAAACAATTGTTAGAAAACATATCGAATGTTTTTCCATAGCAGGAATTTTTTTTTCTTTTTTAATATAATAGCTTATTTTTACATAATTTTGTGCATTTTTCCATCTCAGTTGTAATCCCCATGGGCCTCCCATTACCAAATCACCCATGTGCCTTCACCATGGTCCAGTGCACTTCCCCCATCCCAATTTTTGATCCCATTCCCCACTCTAGCCCTGTAAAATGTCTCTAGTATATAGTTGTTCATTATTATTATTATTATTATTTTCTTCCCTGGACCTTTATACTCTTTATAGTTGGCTTTCTTATGCTTACATTTATAAATGGGTACAAAATTACTGGTTTTTAATTTCCCATGTTTAACTCATAGGTTAAAGGATAAATAACTAAGAAATCTACCAACGCAGGTAAGGAAATGGATCACAGCAGAAGTAATGCAATAAAACAATTCATAGAGATAAATAGACAAAGGAAATATATAGAGGAGTAGGAAAAATAGTTTTTATATTTTTACTTTACAGCACAGTCATCTGAATTATCAGATGTTAAACATTGATAATATACAGTTTTCTAGTTCTCATGAAATGCTTCTGGAAGAAGAGTGTTAACATAAAAAACCTTTTGGAAATGACAACAAAATCTACTGATCCTAAAAAATATCATTTTATTAGGAAAAACAAACAAGGTGCATTATTTTATTTTTGGAAATCACTAACAGTGACTTACCATTACTATAATAGCACAGAAGCAAAAATCAGTTCAATTTTGTTGCACATTTCCATTAATCTTCAATAAAGATTTTAGAACTCTACCAGTTTTCACTTAGATCCCTGAGCTCTCTCTGAAAGCTTTAAAAAATTAACAAATTTCTCTTACTCAAAGACAAAATGGTAGTAGCAAGTCCCCATACATCAGCAATCATCTTATACTAAAATAACTAACTCGCCAATCAAAAGCAGAGTTGTATCAAAAAACAAACCCCAATTTTCTACTATCTCCAGGAGAACCATCTGAGTTCTAAAGATAAACATGGGCTAAAAGCAAGGGATTAGAAAAAAAGTTTTTGTAGCCTTATGGGTCGATGGAAACCACAAAAAAAAAAAAAAGGCAATGACAGCCATACTTAAATAGGTTAAAAAAAAAAGGTAACAAGAGACAGGGATGTACATTATGTAATGATTAAAGGATCAATATATCAGGAAGACTTAACACTCCCAAATGAAGGAGCATCAAAACATATAAAGCAACTATTAACAAACCTTAAATGGATATTGGCAGAAACACAAAAAATGTAGAGGGAAGACTTAAACAAAAATCATGTTTTTATCAATGGATAAATCCATTAGGTGGAAAGTAACAATGAAACATCTTTAATTTAGGAAACAGAATCAGGTAGGTTTAACAGACATATTTACAGGGCACTGCACTTCACCAAAATCTCACCAAAAAAACTCATTTTTCTCAAATGCACATGGGACATTCTCCAGGAATAGACCACATATTGGACCATAAAAACAAATATCAATAAATTCATGAAGATTGAAATTGTAAATCCTCTATGACCACAATGGCATCGAACTAGAAATCAACTATGAAAAGAAAGCGGGAAAAAAGCTGATTCTCTCTGAATATATAGACAAAATAGACAAGTGAGTCTTGTCTAAAAAAAGGGGAAATCACTCTAATAAATACTAAAAAAAAGGGGGAAATCACTCTAATAAATACTCAAAAACAAAGAAGTTAGAAAAGACATCTCTGAAATACAGAGGATTCTAAGAGATGATGATGGGCATTTTCAGGCCAATAAAACAAATAATGTAGAAGAAAAAATGATAAATTTTTAGAAACACACAACCATCCAAGACTGAAGCAGGAAGAAACAGAATACCTGAACAGACTGAAATAACAAGTCAGGAAATTGTAACAGTAACCAAAAATTTGCCAAAAAAATTAAATCCCAGGGCCAGATGGCTTCACATGTGAATTCTACTAAGCCTTCAAAAACAAACTGATAACTACTTTTTTCAAACACTCAGAAAATTGAAAAAAAAAATGGAAAGTTTTCAAACACATTTTATAAGGTCAGTATTATTCTGATACCAAAAGCAGATAAGGATATCACAAAAGAAGAAAACCATAGAACAACATCCTTGATGAACATTAAAAAAAAATCTGAACAAAATCTTAACAAACAAATTTCAAAAATACATTAAAAAGATCACCTATCATGACCAAGTGGATAAAGACCAGGGATACAAAGATGGTTTAATGTAAACAAATCAATGCAAACTGGGTCATGGACCCATTGGACTACAGTAGAGCATTATTGTTCTTTACTGTGGGTGTGGTGTGGCAAAATACATTTGAAGAGGTACTGACCCCTGAATTATATGCAGTGTTGTAAACCAATGTTACTTCAATAAAAATAATACAATTTTTGGCCCTCCCTGGTGG
>NW_004567108.1:45525139-45534659 GCF_000260355.1 Condylura cristata | reverse complement strand
TAATAATAATAATACAATTTTTAAAAGAGAATGAAATCTTGTGACATGGATGTCAACATGGATGAACAGAATGACATGCTAAGTAAAATAACCAGACAAAGGAAAACAAATATTGCATGATATACTATAGATAGAATCTCCAAAAAAATAAAAATTATTACTAGAGTTTGTGAGAGGGAGAGGGGAGGAAATATAGAAAGAGGTTGATAAAAGTTTACAAACTTTGTTATAAGATAGTCTGAGGAGCTAATGAGTAACATGTTAACTATAGTTGATAATATTGTATTCTATAACTGAACTATGCTAGAGTATAGAATTTAAACATTCTTACAAAATAAGGAAAAGAAAATGTGAGATGATGGATACATTAGTTAACTTGATGGGGAATTGCATTTACAATGTATCAAATATCACATATATCAAATCATCACACTGTACAGGTTCATTATACTTTTGTTCAAATTAAACCTAAGTAAAGCTGGGGGAGAATAAGAAAATCAGAAAATAGACCCATCCACTCCAAGCCCTTTAGGATTAACATCTGATTGACAGCAGTTAAGCTACTTGCAGGTGGTAACCATTATTCATGGATGTTTATTAGCAGTGTTGAGTCTTCTACAGCCATCAGAGACCATTTAGTTCACTGAAGCTTACTGAAAGCTACCCACAAAACTCATGCTGTTTCTAAAAGTACCAAATTACACTCAACATGATAATGAAGAAGCTAAATTATGGGAAAATCCAGCAGTTTTGAAAGTACAGGTATTTATTCTCCTAGGACTTAGTTACCACTTTTTTCTTCACAGGAACAGTCAGCTGAAGAATAATGATCATTGTGCAAAGAGACAAGTCTTGAAAGTTTTTAAAAAATCATTGGGTTTAGTGACAGACCTTGAGTTCATATTCTGATTTATCAACTCTAAGATATGTGACTCAATGCCCTCACTTCATCTCTCAACTACTTATTTTCAACTATTATCTACACTACCAGGTTGTTCTAATGGTTGAACGTGTGTAAATTCATCTTCACTGTTGCTCGACCCTTTGGAAGTACTCAGCAGGCAATGGCTGGACACAATATTTAGACTCAGACAAATGTGGTTCAAATCCCAACTCTAATATTTGTTAATGGTTTAATTCACCAGCCAATTAACCTGTCTCAGCTTCTTCATCTATAAGGGGTAATGGAATTACCTACCTCGCAAGCTTGTTGCGAAAGTGAATTAGATAATCCATAATGTGCTTAGCATGTACTCTGTATAAAGCATTCATAAAGCTTACTGTTATTATTTTTACATTGATTCGAGACCCCAAGCAAAGCAGCCAGTTTGTCATTTCACTGAACATTGACATTAGGTAGACTCTTCTAACTTTGAACCCAAAATTTCTCTGATATTTGCCCAGGCACAAACTGGCAGCCTTTTCTACTGTGATTTGCATGCAGATTTTGAATCTTCTTAAAGTACATTTGGGGTTTTCTTTATAATATTAAATAGTATGCTTTCTCTGAGCATAAATTCAGAGTGAAAATATAAATTGAGAATATTCTTCTGATTGTTTACATCCATTATGAAATTCAGTTGTCACTGGTCCCAAAATCTTAGAAAATTTCTTTCCAACTCATAAGCATCCAGATAAACAAAATTAATTAAAAACTTTGGTTTCCTGATCAATCAAGTTGTAGATATTTTATGTTCAGGAGCCATGAAAAATATGATGAGTTTTCATTTTCCCTTTCCCTTAATAGGACCATTTTTCCAAATCAAGCCTCCCTTTGTCATGAGGACAAAAAAAAAATCAGTCCCATTGAGAAGTTCTGCCATTTGTAATTGACATTAGTTATTTGTGAGATTGCTGTACTAGGAATGGAATGAAGTAGCCCTCAGTACGTGCTGGAGGATTCCACATGCTTTCTATACCAGCTATTGTTGTCCCTTGCCACACAGTAAATGGAGACAATTTTAAAAAGCCTTTAGAAATCATTAATTTATTCCAATATATCAGAGAATTCACACTAAAAGGAAATCATATTAATTCCGTCATTGAGGCAAGTCTATTAAACAAGCTCCAGTCAAGATCTGCATCACAGAATTCACACTGAAAAGGAATCACAAGAATGAAACAGAGGGGGGGTTGGTGTAATTTATCTTCATAATCTCATCACCACTTGAGCTTCCTATTTTCTGGACATTTATTCATAGTAGACTTCCTCCTTCAGAATGTGAACTCCGTGAGGACAGGATTTTGTGCCTTTTTTGTTCATCGTACCCCAGCGTCTAGGTCACAACTGGCATACAATATGCATTCAGTGAATGTTTGTCAGGCAAGCAAGTATCATTAGCTCTGTGTCCTGAAACAGTATCCACTGGATTAGAAGCTGGGGCCTGCCTTTTAGTCCAGAGAGACATCAGGGGGAAAAGGAAAAATAAGTAAAGTCTCCTTTGACACTGACTACTTTCTCACAATTTCAGTGGGAAGAGGAAATAGAAATGTGACAAAAGAAGCATTTATGAAAATGATGGAGAGGTTTTATGTTTATCCATCAAATCAGCACACTGGGGTGGGGGTAGGGGGTGGTAAGAGAAGATGCAGTGACCCACAGACACCAAAGGAAGGGTAGATTGATGTGTTATCTGCGGTGGAAATTTGGTCACTGCTTCATATAGTATGTCTACACTCAAAATTTTTACCTAAAGATATATCTGTATGTGTGTGCATTTTTTTTAAGATTTATTTATTTGTGCATACAGAACTGGGGTACAGACCAGAGGCTCAGGGGTGGTGAGAGGCTTCACCAGAGACAGAATGGGGAACAGAACAGGCAGATCGACGAAGTACACTGCTGAGGGGAGCAGCGGGCGGGTCAGGAGAGGTCTGCCACGCCATGTGGTCACCTCCGGGGCATGCGGGAATCGAACTCATGCGGAAGCGGCTTTAGATTCTCAGTGTTGTGCTTTACCCCGCTGCGCCACCTGGGAGGGCCCATGTGTGCATTTTTGAAAATCAGAGATTAAGACATCCTAAATGTCCCCTAGGATGGAAATGGTCCTATAAATCATATAAGTAACAGAACACCAGACAGCCTTTAAAAAGAGTAAAGAAGCTAGGTATAATCTACATATCACGAAATTCACTACCAGTAATCAACACTTTTTGAATTTTGCAGACTACCCTGTAGTTTAATTAGTGGACATTGTTTTTACTCCAGTATCAAAGCTTTTATAACTGGAAAATACCTGTTTTGCCTAGGATTATAGGCATCTCAAAAATCAATGCAAATGGGGAGTGGAGGGTGGAAATGACCTTTACACCTTCTCCAGTCATTTTAAATTTAGCTTATTATTCATCACAGGCCCATTTCAAGACACATCTTCTCCATGAAGGCTACACCTCTCTGCATATGGTACAAAAAGCATTTCTCAGTTCCTCAGGAAGGAGTATAGAAGATATTCATCCTATCCCAAGTGGCATCTGACTTTTCTATTGTCAAGAAAAGTAGCATCTAAGGACAGTTGGAAATTATCAACTGGATAAAATCTTACTGGCTCCACAAGCTATACAAGAAAGATAATGGTAACATCATCCACACATGGGTTTGAGTTAGAAACCTAGGGATCACAAAAAAATAAAAAATAAAAAATAATTGCTCATGTACTTTCACAGCAAATCCTATCCACTGTACTTTCAAAATAAATCTAAACTCCACTCCATTTATCTCCTTTGCTGTCACTTGAGCTCAGACAAGGGCTGTCACTTGAAGGTACAAGAGCTCCCTAGCCATTATCCTGCTTCCACTGCCCCCCACTCTCACTCTCTTTTGTACCCAAAATTTTTCTGGGTTTTGGCCACAAACCATCTGGAAATACAAGAGTAATAAGAAGACATAGACTAAGTATAACTAGTTTTTCTTTAAAAAAAAAAGAATATGGTGATAATAAGGTAAGGGAAAGTTTCACAGGGGGGGGAAGACCTTCTGATCACTTCTTGAAGGACTTGCAGCTATTTGCCAAATGAGTAAGGTGTGTGGGAGAGAAGACGTCAAGGGAAGGAATGGCATGTTCAAAGACACTGAAGCGTGAATGAGCAGATGATTAGTGAACAGTCTGTGAATAGTGTAGGCTAGGTGGTAAGAATGAAGGCTGTAGGAGAGTGGTAAAGTACTAAGAAAAATTTCCCATGGAGAACCTGCTCAGCACCAGTCATTCTAAGATATTCAACTACCTTCCTGTAACCCAGCAAGTATTAATGTTTTAGGATATGACTCTTTCAATGTAATGAAAGGATAACCACTGTGCTGGGAGGGGGGGCAGGGGGCGGAGGAGAACATACACTAAAATAGTGATTAGGAAGTTACATGGAATTACATCAGCTGTAAGTTTAGAACCCTGCTATAGAAAATGTGCGTTTTTAGTTTTAGGAAAGGCTGAAAGTATTTACAAGCAGGGAACAATATGATCCAAATGTAGAACAACTCTGTGGCAAAAACTCTTTAGAACAACATTAGTGGCAACTGAGGCCAACAGTGGAATGAGAAATTAAAATACCATGACGGGGATGGGAAGAGTGCACTGGACTATGGTGATGGCACAAGGGTGAATTGGTAGTGGGAAGCCCACAGAGAATCCAACTGAGATTTAAAATATGCACAAAATGAAGAATGATGTAAAAAATAAATATTAAAAAGAAAAACCCACCATGACAAACACTGGTCAAGAGATAATGAAAGATATTTTTGAAAAAAATAACAATGAGTCAATTTATCAGATATTTGAATGTATTTCAATAGTTAAAACAATATAATAATGAGCTAAAAAAGAAACCAATGAAAAGTATAGAAAATCTACATACAAAATCCTGTATTATTTTTTCAAGAGAGCCCTCCATGGTGGTGCAGCGGGTTAAAACACAGCACTAAAAAGCTAAAGCCACTTCAGCATGAGTTCGATACCCACCCACCCCAGAGGTGACCCCACATGGCACAGCAGACCTCTCCTGACCTGCCCACTGCTCCCCTCAGCAGTGTACTTCATCAGTCGGACTGTTTTGCTCCCCAATCTGCCTCTGGTGAATCCTCTCACCACCCCTGCACCTATACCCTATACCCCAGTTCTGGCCTATACCCCAGTTCTGTATGCATACATAAATAAATCTTTTTAAAAACTGAACAAGAAAAGAGAGATTGTTTAAAGAATCATTGTCAGTACAAATGGGAAACTGAAGAAAACGTAAATTTTCACTTTCTTATACAACAAAATTGATCCCAGATGATGGATTTAATTTTAAAAAAAAGAAAAAGTACTGGAAGAAAATGAAGGAAAAATGGGTGTAATTTTAGGATGGACAAGACCTTTTTAAACACAACACCAAAGATGGAAATTTTAAACAGAAAATATGTAAATATTGACTCAAATGCACAAATATCCTCATGTAAAAATAAACCAAAGGGAAAAAGTCAAAAGGTGACTTAAAAACTTAGAAAAATACTTACATTATAGAAAACCCCTAAACAAGTGTAATATTTATACTTTACAACTAATTTTAACAAAATTAATTGGAAAAATAAGCATCTGAAAAGAAAATAAGCAAGGAACATTAATAGACAATTTACAAAGGAAAAAATGTCTGGTTTCACTATTATTTTAAGAAATGCAAATAAAACCACAGTGAGAAACCATTTCCCCAATATCAGATTGGCAATGATTTTAAAAACAATGCTACTAAAGATATGGGGAAATGTGCCTTTTCAGGCACTACTGCCAGGAGAATAAACTAAATGGGAAAAAAATTCTAAAGGGCAATTTGACCAAAAGAATCAGACCTTTATAAGTATATGTATTCTTAAATCTGCCAACTTTGCTTTTCTCTGGAAGTGTTTCCTAAGGAAATAATCCTAATACAACTACAAATTAATAAACAACAATTTATATAGTAGCAAGAAAAATTAAATTTTGTTGGATTAGTGATTGCTATTTAATCATTAAAAATCATCTAAGTATACAAAAGCATATTGTAGGAATCCACCCACAACAAGGTAGAAGAGGGGAAGTTTGATAATCGTCTTCCCTAGGTACAACGAAGAAAAACTAAATTTTGCTCATAGCTAATTTCCTCAGTTTACTAGCAGAGATGGCGGACAGACCCATGAATATTTTTCTCTGAAGTCGACGTGTTATTATGGGTATGGAACAGTGAGAGACAAACAGAATTTTGGCCAGGGCCACAGCCATTCCAATTAGTGGAACAAGCTTGGGATCAGACATAGTGGAGAGGAGAGGGGTGGTTGATCTGAGCATGAGGAATCCTATCAATGAAGGGGGAGTGTTGACCTATATGCATAGAGCACAGAGAATCTGGCTACCCGCAATGTGGAGGAAACACCTCAAAAACAGAGAAAGTGGTGCTGCATACCACAGAGAGGAGCAGCAAGGGGGTGGATGTTTGATTTTCAGGTCCATGAAGCAGTGAACATAGCTTGCTCTGGAGAAAAGGAAGAAGAGGCACGGTACAACTCTCCCTCTCAACCATAACTGAGACCTAGTCTTTTTCAACTCCAGCTTACTAGCCTCCACTCACCTGTCACCAAGCTAAACAAAGATAAACAAACAAAACTTAAGGCACAGTGTCAGAACAATTACAAGCAAGTAAGGTAGTAAACACGTCCAGGAATATCCAAACACAAGATACAAAAGCTAATATGAATAGAAGAGCAGAATTAAGGACCTAACAAACAAAAGGTTTAGGATAACAATCAACAACAACAACAAAAAATACAAAGGAGAAAAATACACACAGACATAAAAACTATGAAGAGACAGAAAAAGAGGTTTGGGCTGCTGCTGCAAATCCTGGAGACCTTAGCATAAATTGGACCAAACTGGCATAAGCTGAAAATCAGTCCCAGATTTATGGGTTGATGGAATAGGAATGGGGTCATGGCTCCGATCTACTTGGATATTATTAGTGGCCTTCAGTTCATTGGCATGCTAATTCCTAAGGCTCCCACTTTATATGATGCAGAGCAAGCAGCATGTTTCTGACCATTTCCAACATAATGTTTTAATTTGAAAGGATTCATATAGGACCCCCCAAAATCTACAAATATACATATCAGCTTACAAGCAGTAAGACCATATCATATACTTTAGAACAGCATCTTAGCCAACTTGTATTTCATTTTAAAATGTCAGGAAAGAAATTACAACCAGTAACTTATAAGTATGATTTGCAATGAAAAAAAATTCTATTTAATTCACATTTACAGGGTTATTTTTATGAATCCCAAGTCCTTTGTCTC
The DNA here is from genome assembly GCF_000260355.1 of Condylura cristata. Lineage (NCBI taxonomy): Eukaryota > Metazoa > Chordata > Mammalia > Eulipotyphla > Talpidae > Condylura > Condylura cristata. The sequence goes on along the minus strand of NW_004567108.1, from coordinate 45,527,365 downwards.
TGATTTCCTTATTTTAAGATCACAGATGTGAGGTCCACCAGAAGATATTACTCTGTGCTAAAAGCAGTTGAAATGAGGCAGGAAAAAAAAAAAAAAAAGGAGTAGCTTCTGAAGTGTGTTGGGGGTGGGGGTGAAGGAGAAAGAAAAACACCCACACAAATGAGTGTGTGTTTAACAAAGGAAGTTATCTCAAAGGTCAAAGCCTGGCCAAGGAAATGTGCTATTTACCAATGGTGGGGAAGGAAAAATCCCAAAGACACATAAAACTTACTCTAAATATTTGCCACCCCGTTTTATTTAAGACCAGGGTGCATTAGCAGGGGATAGTCAAGTACATACTCAGGACACCAAGATACAGGATCCAGTTCACTTAACCAGCAGCAAGAAGTCAGTTGCACCAATACCTAATTGGTTTCAGCAGAATTACTGTTACTACCCTCAAAGGTAACTACAGAGAGCATTTATTTTAGTATCAATAGTTTCTTAAGGATATAAGTTTAATAGATGTTATTTATTTATAGTATGTGTTCCAGATAACTATTTGGCTTGATATAGCTAATGAGCTCTGCCTATTATCATTTGGTGGACTCTCACTCATAAAACTTGCTTAAATCTATCTTGCTGACATTTATAGCCATTCCAAATAGTAGAAGATAAATGATATTTTGTTAAAAGAAAATGCAATTATTAGTCAATTCTGAAAGCTTTCATTGGTGAAAAAGGTAGCCTTTCCATAAATTAAGTTATATAAGATTTTTATTTCTACTTATAAATTCCACTAATGATCATTTAAAAAGCAAAATCATGCATTTTTCAGAATAACTCAGAACAAAACTGTGATATCGTGAAACCTGACAATATTTCTTGAACAGAACATTATTTGTTCATAAATCTCAAGCAGACACACAGATGCCTGCCCCATAAATAACAAAACATTTTGCTTCAGAAAATCCTTCAGTCATATTTTGACCATAAACACTGCTTGATAATCACACCAGTGGGAGGCTTAGGCTCTATGGAAGTGTTTTCCATTTCTCAGACATCCAGGCAAAGATGTACACTTTCATTCTGAAGATGCTCACTTGGGACCCCAAATCTTCATCAACAAGCCCCCGCTTCACTCCTAGAATTCCTTGCGTTCTTACCTTGGCCATAAAACTGGAATGCGAGAGTTCCTTCCGTGGAGCCAGCATCAAAATGTGGCCAAAGAAAATGAAATCTCAGTTCCTACCAACAATACAAATCTCTGACATTCGATAGCAGGGGAAAGTGGGGAGAGCTAACATCCCATCTAATCTCAGTGCTTTCACAGCAGATATTTTAATGAAAACAGTTCAAGCTCCTGACGCAACAGAGGGTAGATTTTGCATAATGTTTAGTTTCAAGTGCCTCCAAAAGGTATCTGATATTTATTTATGCTCCAAATATATTATGCCTGAAATGGAAAAGCTTCGAGAATTTCCAAAAAGCCACCCTAAAGTTACCTGAATAATTACTAGCAAATAAATTGGAAGAAAACATTTTTAAGCCCCACATAGGTTTTCCTGATTATTACTTGTCCTCATCACCCTACTCACATGCTGAATCATGAATACATGTTATAAAAGACTTGAGCACAAAAACTATTAAGTAGATTGCTAAAATTTCCCTGGAGTCCATTTTTAAAGATCACCTAGAAAGATCTTAGAACATTGTAGAATATCCCCCCAAAAAAGCAATGATATAAATTCAAAGGCCCTCAAAGATGGCAGGTATTCTGAAGGAATCAAGTTATTCACAAATGGAAGTAGCAAATATGCTTCCTAATCATAATAAAAGAAAATAAATTCTTGCTTACTGGGAATTAAACAATCAAAAGCTCACATAACTGTTATTTTATCATCACCTTTCATGAGAAAGAGACATGAAATATAAACAAACTGGTTTAGATATTTTTTAAAAAAAAAAAAAAAACAAAGCATCTGATCCGTGGAGACTCAGCCCTGTCTTCAGCTTCACAATATCGCAAGAAGATTCTAAAGTTTTGATCCATTTCATATGGTAATGTTATTATTAAGTGAATATTAGTTTTTTAAAAAAAATTTTAAAAGACTTCTGCCCCCAAAGAGGAAATGCAGATGGCCAGCAAACATATGAAAAAATGTTCAACATTACTCATAATAAGGGAGATGCAAATTAAAACCACAATGAGATACCACCTCACCCCAGTGAGAATGGCACATCTTC
>NW_004567108.1:45464985-45524639 GCF_000260355.1 Condylura cristata | reverse complement strand
GGGGTGGAGTGGGGAATGGGGTCAAAAACGGGGGGGTGGGGAGGGAAGTGCATGGGATTTTGGTGATGGCACATGGGTGACATGGTGATGGGAAACCCGCGGGGATTACAATTGAGATGGAAAAAAAAATGTACAAAATGATGTAAAAATAAACTGTCATATATATATATATATAAAGACTTCTGCCCCATATGGTATACATGCTAACCCCAGTTAGTCATGACACATAATTTCCTAATTAACCCATTCCCAGCTTATTTTGGAAAAACTGAATTAAACATCACAATAAAGAATAAGGGTTATTTTATTTCACTTGGGGGAGAAAGGGACAAGAAGACTATGAGCCACTTAAAAAGGTAACTTTAATATGCATCCTATACCATCACACAGTGAGAATGGCACATCTTAAAACAACTAGCAACAACAAATGTTGGCGAGGACGTGGAGAAAAAGAAACTCTCCTACACTGCTCGTGAGAATGCAAACTAGTACAACCACTATGAAAAACTGTTTGGAAGTTTCTCAAACTGCTAAACATGGTCCTGCCATATGACCCAGCAATCCCACTCCTAGGTATCTACCCAAAAACTTTTATTCAAAAGGACACCTGCACCCCATGTTTGTTGCTACTCTATTTATAATAAAGAAGACATGGAATCAACCCAAATGCCCAAAAGTAGATGATTGAATTAGAAAGATGTGCAACATATACAAGATGGAATATTATTCAACAATCAAAAAAGGTAAACTCATGCCTTTTGCAGAAACATGGATAGAACTGGAAGGGATCATGCTTAATGAAATAAGCCAGAAAAAAAAAGAAAAATACCAGATGGTGTCACTCATAGCAGGAGCATAAGGGATAGGGGAGGGAGAGTGGAGAGAAAGCAATTATAATAAAGAAAATATTGAAAAACAATGAACAGATATATACCAGAGACATTTTATGGGGGGAGAGGAGATCAAAAGTCCAATGGAAAAGGTGCATAGGATTATGGTGATGGCACACTGGTGATGGCATAGGACTATTGGTGGTGGGAAGTCCATGGAGATTAAAACCGTGATGGGAAAAGGCACAAAATGAAGAACAATGTAAAAATAAATAAAAATTAAAAAAAATAAATAATATGCATACTGTCTTTGTACAATAGTTAAATGAGAACACAAGTTTTGGGGTCCTAAAAACGAGCATTTATAGTATACTTAGTATCAGAATAAATTTGAGAGAATCACAACCTCAGTTTTACCAAATGTAATATAGGGTCACTATTAAGCTTCATGTATCTCCCATAATACAAAATTATGATGTAAATACAAGATTAATTGACCCAGTCAAACTGAACTGGCTAAAGATAACTGGCCATATATTGTACATGGAGATATCTATCTTTACTTGCAGAAACCAAAGTTACCGATTTGACTACAAATATATAAACACCTTATATGTATTAATTAGAATATGATACCTACCTATTAATCATCCTCAAGTTCTCTATGAAGTTACCATATTATTACTATTACTCATCTACCTCTAAGTATAAAAATTAAAGCAGATATTATAAAAACAAGACACCCAACATCTAGGTGATTTAAAAACAGGACTCTGAATTACAGAAATATTGCTGACAGCACTAGGCATTAAGCAAAACATGAACAAAGGCCTACAATATAAATGACAGAATTGAAACCTCACAGTCCAGTAGGTCCCAGAGTTCTCTAAGCACTATAGCAGACAGAAGTCCCGCACTTGCCAAGGCCCTAAGATAGCAATTATATAAGAAATGATATAAAATTCTTTATTTCTCAACTGCCTTTGACCATCTTTCTTAGAGGTATCTTTGCAACCTCTAAGAAAGCCCAAGTTTGCTCCAAGTTTTTTCATGCATAAAATATTTATAGTAGGAGAGATCTATTTTCTAAACCTAGTCTTCCCAGCTCTTTCAGTAACTACCAGCCTCAGAGAACTCACAGTAGTCTTTAGTTCCTAGTCTACAGGATTAAAGACTGAAACTGACCAACAGTCTATTGATATTATGAATGTTGGAACCACCTTAATCCTGCAGAGGGGGTAAACTTCCAGGAATTTAAATGGTGTTAAGAGATTTGGAAAAATCAAAGGAAGAGTTTCCCTTTATTCCTAATTCCATACAATTTACTGCTGGACTCTCTACAAAGTCAACAAAGGGAAACAGGACTGATTGCATTATCAGTTCAGAAATTTTCTTTAGCACAATTAATAACAGCATCTTTACTGACCAGCAATCTGGAAGCTGTCTTGCTAATATGATTACTACAAAATTAATGCAACAGAAAACTGCAATTAAATTGAAACTATTATTAGTAGTACATAGGGACAATAACAAAGAACTCTCCTACCAATATCCAAAGCCCAGTAAAAGTGGCCCCACTTTTTTTCTCATTAGCCAACAAAAACTAAGTAGTTTCATGAGAAAGTTTAATTACAGTAAAAAAAAAAAAAAAAAAAACAAAAAACCACAATCACATTTCTATTCCTTCTCTTGAAATTAATTAACAAATAAATAAGACAGATGAGGAAAATCCTCAAGAAGTGTAGGTTCTATAATCAAGATTTTCAAGCCTTGGGATTTAAATATCTGAGAATACACTGAAAGTTTACTTGTCCAAAGAACCAAGGGGAAAATACAGAATTCTCTTCAACTAATCTAAGTTTCATTTCCCATTTGTTTTCAATGTATGTAATCAATCGTAGTGAATTAAATTTTTAAATGATACTGAAAAAAGGTGGAACCACAGGTCCACATTTTCACTTCATTCTTATACAAAATAGTGACACAATTCCAGGACATTACAAGCACATCTGCATATTTAGTGAGGTGTAAATTGGCCGGCCAGTTACCCAACCAATAGCCAGCCACGTCACTGTACACTCTCAGAGCACAATGTGTGACTGTCTTTATTCACTGAGTCCACAAACATTCTACCAACCAAGCAAAAAGGCCCTAAGTAAAAAAAAGAAACTATAAAACTTGCTCTCAAAGAGTTTAAAAAGTGGCAATGGAAGACATGTAGCCAAACTGCTATAGCTTAAAGTAAAATATAATAATCGTCATAAACAATGTTTGCTTTTTAAAAAAGCAAACATTGATGACATTTCAAAGGCAACAACTACACTGGGAAAGAACTGTTTCCCAGAATATGAAAAAGCACTCAACATAATATTCCAGACTAGTAAAAAGATCTAAGAAGACAAAGCATCATTGCTGAAGAAATTAAAAACAAAGCTAAAAAACTTTTGAAGCAGCACCTTCATTTTTTCATTCAACTACATACAGTCCCAAAAACACAGAATGAGACTGACTCAATTTCTCCAGTTAACTTTCTCCACTCTCTGTAAGAAAACGAGTTTCAATGTTCCAACAACTTTGAGATTAAAATGTGAAGCTGGAGTCCTTCACACCATTATATGTGTGTTAGTCAAATTACCCATAGGACTAAAAATCACATTTTATTTTTTCAATTAACACTGGAAACATAAACAGTCAGAAGCCTCTTACCTTTGTTGTTTAATTATCCATCTGATTGCAGCTAGATCGCTCTTTATAATCCAATTTTCAGAAAATGATGTATCTATTTAAAAGCATAGCTTATTTGTTCAAGTAGAAAGTTGACTGAATTCTCCCAGACTACAAAAAGATTGGCATGTTTGCTTGTGCATATCAGATTCTTTAATTGCAATACAGGGAATTATTCTGTAGATGGGAATGGATATCTAATTTATGTCACAAAGGAGAGATTATACTCCTAGGAGAAGTTATTTACTTACTCATTTTCCTAACTAGGTTTCCGTGCACATGAGATTTTCAAGTCAGGAAAGCATTGCCAACAATGCTCCACCAGAGACAACCAAAAAGGGTTCATAAATGTACGATTAGGTATAAATAATGATAAAACAGAGAACTTTGGGAATATGATTACAGCTGTTCTAGCCCAAAGGTTCTTAAATGCATATTAATCTAAGTAAATTAAAATAAACTGATTTTAATTTATGCACTAAAATAGGTTTCACATGTTGCCACAAAATAAGAAAAATCAAGGAAAAAGGATCAAATTTTTTTCAAAAATATTTTTTCCAAAAGGTCCTTCGGCTCCCCCTTCTCTGCATCGTTGACAAATGCACTTCGGCTCTCTTACCTAAGTGTACTCCCTTGTCTGGACTTGTTTGTCTACAGTCCTTACTGGCAATTCTAAGCTATCTATTCATGATCTTTTGAGGAAACACCTTATCAGGTATCTCATACGTTCTTCTGAAATCAAGGGCTCACCTTTTTTCCTTCCTTGTCACCACAGGAGTCATATAGAGTCATATACAAGTCTATGATTTACGATGGCTTGTTTTCACTTGTATCCTTTCTGAAGCTATTTTTATGGAAAAGATTGGGCTGGGAAATAGGAGCTATGCAGCCTGATCATTGTGTAGTCTTGGGTCAATTACAGAATTCACTGTGCCTCTCTTAGGTGCATAACAGACAGACTAGCAGTCTCAAAGTTTCTCACACACCAAAACGGGATAACTTTCCAGCTTTGTGATTTGGGACCTCACACATCCCAGTAAGCAGGATGCCTCTTATTACAATCAAATATAGTAGGCGCTTCTCCTAGTAGATACAACCCAGATGAAGACAATGTATAAACAAAAGAGAAATAGGCAGAGAGGGATGTGTGGGAGGAAGAGAAAGATGCAAAAATCCAGAGAAATTGGGGAATAAGAGTTGGTAGAATGGTAAAGTATGTACAGCAAGGAGATGTTATTAAGGTCTGTACAGTTAAGAAAAATATGTTAACAGTACACCTATAATTACAGAGTGCAAAATTTACAAGTTTTCATATGCATTTTTTGCATGGAAACAAATATCTACTGTTATTTCTTTACAAAAAAAAAAAGCAAAACATGTGGATACTTAAGATGACTTTTTTTAATTATTGATATTTTTTATAAACTTCTTAGTTTTCTTCACAAGATAGGTTCTCTCTCCTCAGGTGCAAGCACCACAGTTTTCCCACCACCAAAATACCATGGACCTCCACCATAGTCCACTGTGTTCTCTTCCAAGCCTCTTTTTTCCCCCTCTCTTCCTTCCACCCTATCCCTGACAGATGCCTTGGTCAAACTTCAAGGGTTGTTTTTAAAGCTAGTCTTGATTTGTTTTCTTTATATTTCACATATAAGTGAAGCCATCTGGTATTATCTCTCTCCTTCTGACTCACTTCACTTAGGATAATGCCTTCTGATTCCATCCATGTTGCTGCAAACAGCATGAGTTTATCATTTTTTATTGCTGAGTAGTATTTTGTTGTATATATATAACACATCTTTTGATCTACACATCTGTTCTGGAGCAATTCATTGGTTTCCATATCTTGGCTATTGTAAATAGTGCTGCTTAAATATAGGTGCATAGGTTGCTTCTTGACATTGTATTTTTATGTTTATTGGGTAGATACCTAGGAGTAGCATTGCTGGGTTCTATGGTAGATCCATTTGCAGTCTTTTGAAAATCTCCAGTTCTTTCCATAGGGGATGGACTACTCTACATTCCCACAAACAGTGTGAGAGAGTTCATTTTCTCCACATTCTCACCAGTACATGTTGTTTCTTGTTTTTTGTTTTTTCTCTTAAGATGGACCATTCTCACAGGTGTGAGGTGGTATCTCATCGTGGATTTGATTTGCATTTCCCTGATAAGTGATGATGAATATTTTTTCATCATCACTGTTGGCCATCTGCTAGTCTTCTTTGCATAAGTGCATATTTATATCTTATGCCCATTTTTTTTATTGGGATGTTTGTTTCCTTAGTTCAACTGTGTGATTAGTCCCTTGTCAGATGTAGGGTCTGCAAATATTTTTTCCCATTCAGTAAAGTGCCTCTGTTGGCCAGTTGTCTCCTTTGTTGTACAGAGGCATCTTAGTTTGATATAGGACAGAAAAATAAAATATGTCCACGTGAAATTGTTAAAGACTGATCAAGTCACAAATGCAAACAATAGCAACAATTTCAGTACTGGAACTCAACAACTAAAAACCACAACTGTACAGGAGCATAAGCATACACTCATCTACAGGCTTGGGTCCAAGGACTGTGACATATTTACAGGGTAATAAAGTTTCAGCATTCATGAAATGACAGTGATCACTCACTACCACTACCAGAAGGAACTCCCCAGGAGTGTCCCTAGAGAACAGTCATCTAAGTTCCTACATCAGTAACATCCATAGAACATTGCTCTACTTGCAGACCAGGAAGCTAGACAGGAACTTCAGTGGCCAGTTAAAGCTTAGTTTATTAAAGTACTGTGCTTCTCAGTCAGTAAGAGCTGACTGTTTTTAAATGGTTTCCCACTGTCTACAAGTTGAAACACTAGTCCACCCATAAAATTTTGGAGCCACAGACCTAGAGTCAAGAGCCAGCCAGCAGCCCACTTCCCTTCTCTCCACAGCTTCAGTTTTATCCTACTATGCAGGGAGCCTGGCCCAGATCTTGACATTCCAGCCTGCACAGCCAGTCCTACATACACTTTTGTCCTAAGAGAGCTCACAGGTGCAGTTCACCCATGGGAGCTATGCCAACAAGAGAGGCCCTACAGCCTCTAGAAGTAATTTTAGGAGTGCTTAGACAGGTGATTATGGGGTTCTGGGTGGCTGAGAAGTAGGGGTGAGGAGTTTGGGATAGACCACAACATCCCCTGCAAAGTAAAACAAGTAAGAAGGACAAAAGCAAACACCAGATGGTATGACTCATATGTGGGATAGAGTAAAACCACACTAAGGATCAGATAAAAACAAACTCGAAGAATAGCCCTTAAAAGCAGACCACAGAACGGAGACAGGCAGAGGAGGCAACGAAGGACTGGGGGCTAACAGACTGTGGGGAGGGAGCGCAATGCACTGTAGTAGTGGAGAGTGGGTGCTTTGGCACAGCTATGGCAACTTCACCAGGAGATCCTATACTTCTAAAATACAAAAAAAAAAAAATTTAAAAAAGGAAAGCAATATTGTTTTCCCTCTTTTCTAAAATAGAATGTTAAAAAACAAACAAATTGCTCCTTGATCTTTTAGAATTTTCTCCCTATGGATCATGCTGGAGGAGTTCAGGAAGGCCTGAGTCTCCCCCATGGTCATCTGGAGGAGGGCCAGAGCAGGGCCTTTAAATGAAGGGGTCTCAAACAAGAGCTCTTGCCCAAGGTCAAAGGGTGTTAATGTTGTTATACATCTGCCTTAATCTGGTTTAGCCAGAAAATCTACTTTGCTATATCTCATATGCCAAGCAGACTGTCTGGATAGTATTATTTGTAATATATATATATAGTAAAAATAGCCTAAGTGCTAAAATTACTTCAGCTCAGATTCTTGAATGATTTTGGTTTTAATACCATGGAGTCCACAGTCAGCACAAGAGGATACATCTCTTCAGCAAGAAAATCCCAGACACAGCATAAATACTGATTAAAAATAAGCTCTCACAAAAAGAAACTGTGTGAGTTGTTAATCAATGACAAAGCAAAAAGCAAGGTTTTTGTCCCAATTTCTTTTTTAAAAAAATTACTTATCTACACAGAACTGGGGTACAAGCCAGAGATGTGGGAGGATGAGAGGATTCACCAGAGACACAGTGGGGAGCAGAACAGGCAGATCGAGGAAGTACACTGCTGAGGGGAGTAGCGGGAGGGTCCAGAGAGGTCTGCCACATCATGTGGGTCACCTCGCTGGCCAGGGATCGAACTTATGCTGCAGTGGCTGTGGATTGTTTCATAGTGCTGTACTTTAACACACTGCACCTCCGGGGAAGGCCCCCAACTTCCCCTTCTTTACTTTCAGTCTATAAACTTTACAGATCCTAGTTAACCAAAGATAAGAAACCAAGTTTAATAATGGAGCTTCCTTTACTTCTCGTTTTTTGTAACGTATCACCCAGCATACCTGGTTTTCCATAGGAAACAAAATCCACTTTCCCAAGAAAGTGCCTTATCGTTCTAGCTCCTCCATTCTACCATCAAACTATTTTTTTCTCATATTTTCAGGCTTTCATCTAGTAGCTGTCAACCACTGAATAAACTGTCCACCATGTACCAATAAGTTAGTGGGAGTTGTCAGTTAATAGGTCAGCTGGCTAAGTTAATCAGCTCTGTAAACAGAGCCTTGAGAATGCAGCACTCATTTATCAGAAATCCTTCACTTCAAAATGGGATGAGGTCAATGACAGTATGGAACCATCTTGGAACATCGGGACTATATGGCACAGACATATACGGAGCCTCTGTATAGACAAAGTACTTGGACTAGATAATAGAGAGAAGAAAGTTTATAGTGCAATTAATGAGACAGAATCTGTGTAAAGTGAGTAAGTTTACTAACATTACTAGGGAAGACAAGGATGTAACAGATAAGATCTTGTCCCTCCTGGTTTCTTTCTTTTTAAGATTTATTTATTTATGCATACAGACCTGGAGTACAGGCCAGAGGTGCAGGGGCAGTGAGAGGATTCACCAGAGACAGATTGGGGAGCAGAACAGGCAGATTGACGAAGTACACTACTGAGGGGAGCAGTGGGTGGGTCAGGAGAGGTCTCCCAGGCAGATCTAACTGGCACTGAAGGGCTGCAGCTAACCTGTTGCATCACCAGGGAAGGCCAACCCTCATGGTTTCTAGTGCTCTTCCAAAAGCCCCATCTGCCATTAGTTTGCCTTGAAGTTTTTATTTAGAGTCAGAAAACTTAGTTAAAAGATCAAAAGAAATAACTTGGGAAAACTAAGATACTTCCTTCCTCCTTTGTACCTTCATTTTGCCAGTCTCCACTACTTGGGCCTTTTAAAGGGTAGTCTCTATGCATTCGATGTGCCTCTGTCTTTTAAGTTTATTTTTATTAAATATGTAATTGAAAATATTACATGTTTTTATTAATATGTGAAGGGCCTCAAGAGTTAATTTCATTTCTCTGTATGTAAGAATGGTATTTCCAGTCATTTTCTCCACCTGCTTTTTAACATTGCTCCGATTCCTGACTTGAGAAAGACAGGTAATACTTTAAATCCAGGAAATCACAAATTTGGAGACACAAGGCTCACAGCCCAATTTCCATTCTAGTGCTTAGTCACAAGGGGAAGCGGTTCAGCTCTTCTTTGCATCTTGATGTCCTCTATACAATGGGGCATGTTTCAGCAAAGGCCAAATCAAACAATGCATACGGGAAAGCACTCACAACAGCAGCTCTCAATGTGTGAGGGATGAGTGTTCATGCCAGTTGCTCTTTGCTTCAGAATTTCTCAGAACAAGATCATCATTAATTTATTCAGTTAACAAATGCTTCATTGAGCACCTAATATGCATCAGACTCTTCATTGAGCATTTGTGAGAACCGCTAGAGCTATGAACCCATCCTGTTACTACAGGACAGTTTGTATTTTCACACTAACTCTCTTTTAGGTTTTTCCTCTTGAAAAATAGTGAAGAATGTGTGTCATACTTGCCCACTTAAATTATCTATTTTTGCAACAATTTGGAAAAAGCCCATTTCTCCCCATATACATGAAAATTCTCACAACTGGTGTTTTGTTTTTTTTCTCAAGACATGTAAGTCAGCACAATCTCTTAAGAAATCCTTCTGATGCAAGGGGATTAAAATATATTTGGACTTGGGCCTTCCTAGTGGTGGCAGGAGTTAAGTCTCAGTGCTATCAAGCAATCACCAGGCACTGCTGCCCAAGTTTGATCCCCGGCAAGGGAGGTGACCCTCATGGTATGGCAGACCTCTCCTGTCCCACCTGCTGCTCCCCTCAGCAGTGTATTTCAGTACATCTGCCTGTTCTGCTCCCCACTCAGTTTCTGGTGAATCCTCTCATCACCCCACCCAACCTCTAGCCTATACCCCAGTTTTTTTTATTTATTTTATCAACAAATAAATCATATATATAACACACACACATATGTGTGTGTGTGTGTGTATACATATATATACATATATATGATCTTATTTGGACTTTATCAAACCTGTTTTTCAGACTGAAAGGCTTAAGTTGGCAGACATAAATTAAATTCTTAAAAGTGAAAGCTTCCAATAATCAAAGAAAGGCAGTAATGAATAGCACACAAAGATAGCAAGTAAGCGCAAACACTACACGCCAGGCTTCCTCTGGCTCTGCAATTCAAATGTGTCTCTCTTCATTCTATTAACACTGACAACCAAAAATGAAATAGGCAAATGTCTGAATAGGAATTCCTGCTTGGCTGAATCCCAAGTTATGACCAGAAAGAAGGCAAATGAGCTTCTTTAAAGCTTGGATACAAAGAATACCTTTCAAGTGGACATGTACCCAAAGCAAACTTGGTAAAAGTATGATTGGTTAAAAATGGGCACCAATACACAGTTACTTAACACATTACTTTACAATACTAATCCAGGGAAACCACATCTATTAAAATAGAAAATCAGAGCCCTCCCTAGTGGTGCAGTGGGTTAAAGCACAGCAATATAAAGTTACCACAGCCACTGCAGCATGAGTTCGATCCCCAGCCAGGGAGGTGACCACATGGCGTGGCAGACCCCTCCTGACCTGCCCGCTGCTCCCCTCAGCAGTGTACTTCAGTTAATCTGCCTGTTCTGCTCCCCATTCTGTCCTTGATGAATCCTCTCACGCCTACACACCTGGCCTGTACCACAGTTCTGTATGCATAAATAAATCTTTTTTCAAAAATGAAAAAGTCGAAGCTAATTGACAGAACAGAGCAGGAGTTTGAAACATGTGTTTGGTGCAACTGTTGGCCAAAATTATTGATTATATAAAAATTAACTCTGTCCTTAGGGGCTTCTCCTATTTTCCATCTTTTATGTTAATGTTATACTGGAAGGAAAATGAGAGCTCTGGATGAAGAGAAGGGTAGAAAGTGATATGATTTTCCTCTCTTCCAGCACTAAGCTTCTCTAAATGCTTTTGATGAGCGAGAGAAAGAGAAACATAACTACTGCTGGCAGGTGCATATGGCTGGAAGGAGTCCTGACCTACACATACACAGGCCTGCCCTGCACACAACCTCACCTGCACTCTGTGAACTTTACCTCCAGCATTGTGAAACACATCATCTGTGCTTTATACAATGACTCTATGTTCAGTAAATTCACTAATGCACAAAAAAGGAAAGTGTTCCTAGGCCAGGAAAATACCTGGTTTCGTATGCTAGCTCAGTCCTTAAGAGAAACGAAGAGAAAAGAGAACGGATTCATTGACTTTAGTAATTACTCAAGAAGTTCCACAAATAGACACAGAAGTATCTGAAAATGGTAAAAGATTTGATTCTGTAATCACAGGAGAGGAAACTGTTTCCATTTGACTGATCTTCAGATAAATAAAACCACAGTGGGAATGGCTGAGCATTTTTGCTATCTTCACACCCACACACCTGGTGGAACATATCAGCAAACAAAGAAAACATTCACCAAACTTCCACTGATGAAACATACCAAGGAGAAGGGCCTTCCCTTTGGCTGACTTTGAAAATATTAAGCATTATAATTCAAGTTTTTGTTCCAGCCTGGAAAATGGGAGTTGTATAGAACACTTAAGGACAAACCAGCCTCAGAAAACTAGCAAAGAATTTCTAACAGGTCAGAAGAAAACTACACCTGGACATCTATCAGGAGATAATGCAGATGACCTACATGTCTGAAATGTTTATGGCTTCATGGGCCCTCCCTGGTGGCGCAGCAGGTTAATATGCAACACTGCAAGCCAGCCATAGCCACTTCAGTGTGAGTTCGATCCTTGGTCCCAGAGGTGATCCACATGGCGTCACAGACCTCTCCTGCTTGCCCACTGCTCCCCTCAGCAGTATACTTCACTGATCACCCTATTCTGCTCCCCACTTTGTCTCTGGTGAATCCTCTCACTGCCCCTACACCTCTGGCCTGTACCCAGTTCTGTATGCATAAATAAGTAAAAAATAATACCCATCCTTCAGTATCCAGCATTTTTCTCTCCCAACAGACTCTTTACTTCCTCTGTCAGAAGAGTATTATGCTTGATAGACCCCAGAAGTAAATAAAATTTCATTCTTGTCAAGCACAACAGATTTGGGGTATATAATTGAAAGCATCATATGTAGTTTCGGCTTCTGTTGTTTATCTGCAAAAGTTGTTCAATCTGTTAAATTTACAGATTGGCATCCTAATAAAAGGCAATGAAAATTAAGGGGAAACTGAAGGACCCAGAGAATCATTAGAAATCTGCAAACACAACAAAGAAAATTGAATAATAGGATTCCCGCATGAGGTTAAAAAAAATCAAATAGTAAACAGAAAAAAATATACTGTGATGGCCTTTTCTGGAGCCAGCTCTGCACTGGGCTTGGGAATGCATGATTTAATCAGGACCAGTTGGTGTTTTCCAGAAGCTCACAACCTAAAGTAGGGAATTTTTGGTAAGCCCCAAGGCATATCCCTGGCACCTGGTTACATTGCCCCTTGCTGCTTGTTGGCAAATTTCAGCAGTCTGATTTCATCTCACAGTTGTTGCGCAACACACACATACACACACACACACACACACACATACACTTTATTCCTATGTGCTTCCAGTCTGCCCTATTTCCACCAATATTTTTTTTACTGGCAGTTTTTAAACATGGCCATACATCCCGATTACACTGGGAACTTCCTCTGGTGTATATATTCCCAAGCATCATCCCACAGAGACTGAACAAGCAGGACTGGGGTGAGAGTGGGACATTTCTGTACTTTCTAAACAGCCCAGACAACCTTGAAAGCAAAACATTCTAACCCCTGGAGAAGCTCCACTAGAGCAATGGAGATCTGGATGCTGTGTGGCCAGGAAGCTGTCACACCCTCATGCTCTGCTCTTCCAGCCTGCTGCTAAGCAGGGGTCTTCCCGGAGAGAAAGAGAATGGCAGAGCCAAATGCCAGAGCTCACAGCACTATTAATAAACAACAGTCCTTTCCTGCCACAGCCCAACTCCAGCCATCAACTTGATCCAAAGTAGCTTTTCATGCTCTCTTTCATGAACAACTATTTTAGCTTATTCAATGTTAAAAACACACAAACACAGCAAGTTTATAAAAGCTTTAGGATGATCCACTTCTTTTAACATTCTTTTCTAATTCAATGATAAAACTGTTTCTTCAGTGAAATTTTAACCCAATTCTCTCCTCCCTTTTCTTTCTTCTCCTCCCCATTCCACACACACTGGTATTTTGAACTGTGCACATTTGTTACATTAATGCTTCTCATTAAAGAGAGATCCAACCCTTCCAGGGAGCACATCAATATCACCAGGAAACCGTGTAATTTTTCTATTTGTGAAAACGAACAAAATGTTTCCAGAGGATAAGAAACACTGCTGGCTTCATCTCTGATTCATGCTGAATATGGATAGGAGGAAATTAAAGTAATCGATCAACTTGAATTTCATGTTTTACAAATTGCCTAGTGTGATCAGAAATAAGTATAAGTTTATAAGCAACATTAGAGAAATGCTATGAGGTAGAAATCCCTCCTTGAAAGGCTTACCACCAGGGATTTAGTCACTGATGTCTTGCTAGCGTCATCACAGGCAAACCTACCGTTGAGTGAGCTGTTGACAGAGCAGAGTGGGTAAAAAGTGCTCTTCTCAGGCCCTCCCTGGTGGTGCAGCAGGTTAAAGCACTAAGAAGTTAAAGCCACTTCAGCATGTGTTCAACCCCCACACAGGAGGTGACCCACATGGTGCTGCAGACCTCTCCTGACCCACCCGCTGCTCCCCTCAGCAGTATACTTCATCAGTCAGCCTGTTCTGCTCCCCACTTTGTCTCTAGTGAATCCTCTCATGACCCCACACCTCTGGCCTATACCCCAGTTCTGTATGCATAAATAAATAAATCCCACTGTGTCTTCCCCTGGGAGCAGCGCCTGTCTCTGGGTATGTTCCCACATAGCTCAAGAATGGAAACTTTATAAGACAGTTCTCTGAACTTGACAGCCAAAAATCTCAGCATGGCATGAGGGAGCAACTCAGTACCAAGCATGGGATTCCCATCCCACCCATCACACTAATGTGCTTTAGAGGCTGTGGAGCTGTGGAAGTCAAAAGTTAAGGGAAATGACCCAAAGGTGGAAAATGAACCCACTTGTTCCTGAACTCATGCTAAGTTGGAAATACATACTAGTTCTTAGAGTCCTATCATATATGCTAACATACCTCATTTCTCTAGTTTTATTGTTCTTTTCACTAACCTGTAATTTTCCCAAGAGTTCAAAAAGCAAGGCTCAAACTCCATTAATCATGATTTCCATAAATTCTAAAACCTAAGATATAATAACATTTGTGTAAACAGCTTGAAACAGTCTGGAAGAATGTGCAGAGATATTCACTATGGCGAGTTCGGAATGGAGCAGGATTCTGTATACTTTTAGAATTTTAAAAAAAGGGAGATAGTAATATTGAACTTATTTATCTATCAACATCAAATGTTATAATTATTTCAAACCTCCAGGAATCCTACCACTTCTTTTGCTCAGTTGTCTACAGCAAACCTGTGTGCAACCTCATTTCCAAACACAGGAACAAGATGAGCACAAATGGCCATTTGCTTACTTACCTGAAATAGCTACTAATTACATACTTTATCTGCATAAAATAAAGAATGTCTTTTATCAATGAGTTGGAAAAATGCATTGATTTAAAAATTAGTCAGCATCACAGAAGACATTTCAATTGTATCCTTCTTCTTGCTTCCACTTTTAATGGAAGCTCTGAGGCAAGAAGCAGATACCAAATGTTCCCTAAGGGGATTTAAATTGACTCTATTAATCTCACTCTCTGACTTTAAGACAATGTTTAAAAATAAATGTCTGACTTAACATTTTACAAAAGCTCCTTTTTAAACATTAATTTTTCTTCTATGCCATAAGAGAGAAATTTTGTGTTTGGGTTTTAAATCAGGAGCAACTCACCGCGATTAAAATCGCCTCAGGCGCCATCTCTCTTCATCTCAATCACTCAGTGGCTTGCTTGATCTCATATTTAGACCCCATTATCACTATTTTTTCCTTCAAGATATGACATCTCCTCTCTATCACTGCAGATTTTCCCTCCCTTCTTACTCTGCCTCTGCTTTAATTTATCCTGTCCCTTCATTGTTCTCTCCAGTTGACACTGCTTTATTTTTTTAAGATGTGTTTATGCATGAATGCAAGAACTGCCCTAAGGGCTAGAGGTGCAGGGGGTGAGAAGTTTCACCAGAGACTGAGTAGGGAGCAGAACAGGCAGATTGACTGACACACTAATGAGGGGAGCAACTGCCGACCAGGAGAGGTCTGTTGCACCCTGTGGGTCACCTCCCTGGCAGTGACTGAATTCTTGCAGCAAGTGGCTGAAGACAGCCTCATATTGCTGCATCACCTGTTGCACCACCAGGGAGGGCCCCTCTTTTTTGTTCTTAAACAAGGACATACATCCCACCCCCACGCTAGTATAAGGCCTAGTCATGGAAAAACATGGCATGTACTTTTTTAGTTATTGTATGCAATAATAAATAGCTTAATACTTATAATTAATACAAACATGAATCCATAATGGAACTTTAAAGACATTAAAGATAAATCTCAAGACTTGAGAATTTTTAACTTTCTGATAGGTTACTTTAATTTAGACCCCCCACATCTGAGATAAGCTTTCTTCTCTGGACTTTTTTCCTCTGCCCTGCTGGTTCTCCTCTTCCCATTGGTTATGTAACAGGGTGGTCCCTAGGAAAAAGGGAAGTTCCAGGTTCCCTGCCCCACCCAGAAGGAGGATGGAGCTGAGCAGAGAAAAAGGAGAAGGGAGAAGAGGAGAGAATGAAGCAGGATGGAGAAGGAGGAGACATAAGGAAGCCACATGGAGCAGCAAGCATGATGAAGAAACCAGGCTTGTTTCCTGATCCTGGACTGCTTAAGGCAGATGTGGGTGAGATACCTGTAGGGAGGTGACTATGGTGGTGTTTATATTGATTTTGATTTTGCTCTTTTCCTCCCAGATTTGTCTGGCCATTTCTGTCCCTTTTCCATGGGTCCCGGCCAGAATGTGCTTTTCTTGTGGTGGCTTTCAGGCCTTGCTTTGGGCCAGTCCCTTTTGGGTTGACTTTTGCCCACAAGGGGATGGGTAACTTCAGGTGTTTGATTTAGAAGTTATATTCTTTGTGTTCCGTATTGTATATTCACTGTATTAAAGTCCCTTTTCATTAAAGTTTTATATGTTTCGTCTTGTTGCGGCAGATGGCAGAACCCACTTAGAGCAGGCAGGTCTTTGGGGCTTCAGGGGTGCCTCTCTCCCCCTGTCCTGGAACAGATTTGCTGCCCTATAACAGTTAGACTAAATTATTTTTTTTTCTCTTTTGCTGCCAAGTGTGATCCCAATTCAAGCAGAATAGCACCAAAGTTGAGCTGCCTGTTATTACACTGACCTTCTGCCTTTTAACCCAGCAAGCAAATTAAAATTATTAGAACAAAAACCCAGAACATCAGATTACTTTTGGGGTTCAACTCTCTTTCTTGAGATTAAAAGCATCAATCCTACAGCTTTGGCAACCGTCCTGTCAACGTTCCTTTCTCTCCTCCCCTCAGAAGCCATTGTTCCTGACCTACTGTCTAACTCTGGTCCTTATTCCCATTACCAGGGCTTCTGTTCTAGCCTGTTTATTTGACACCTATACTACTTTTTTAAAAGGGGCAGGGGAGTATGAGAAGAAAATCTCCTGTATTCTGGGACAACTGGCAAAATTTTAATAAAGTCTGCAAACCAGGAACAGTTGTCTATCAATATTAAATTTTCTAATTTCAACAATTACACTGCATTTAAATACATGAAAGTCCCTGTTTTTAGGAAATATACACTAAAATATTTAAGGGTAAAGAGGCAAGATGTTTTAGAAAAAGATCGTATGAAAATGTATGTTAACAAAGGAGAAAATGACACAGCAAATGCCGTAAAACGTTGCCAATTAGTAAAATCTGGTTGAAGAACACTCCAGCGCCTTGTAACTACTTTTGTAACCTTTTTGTAAATTTAAAACTATTTCAAAATAAAATGTTTAAAAAAAAAAGACAACTAACCATTGTCCTGTTGCCTCTGCAACACACAAGCCTGGCTTACCTCAGCACCCATAAAGGCTCATCATGCAGACCAACAAAGCCCAGAGTACTCAGCTGGGCGGCAAAGAGCGCCCTAACCTCCCCCACTTCCAGTCTCCGGGCACCCACTCCCACTGTTACTGCCTCCCCACTGTTTTCCTTTAAGGACCCTTGACTCTTCCTGCCCCCAGGCCACTGGGGGCTGTTTTCCTTGCCTAAACAAGAACTCCTGTTTTACTCAAAGGTTTAAGCATCAGTCACACCCTTTCCTAACTTGAATCCCTCTTCTCCCAAAAGGCTTCTCAGACCCACCCACTGAATTGGAATTTGTCTACCTTAACCAGTCCTGCCAAGGCAGGTTTTTACTCCATATACAGTTTACTTCCATTTAGCCTTGTATTGAAGTATGTGTCTTTACGCAGGAGATTAGGAGTTTGTGTTACTGTGGTTTTCATCTTTATACCTTCTAGCCTTTTGCATAATTTTGCGTGAATTTTGAATGTCATAATTCACAACCTTTGACCTGATCAGGGGCATGGAATGGCAGATGCCAGGAGTACCAGGAGGAGGCAGCAACTCTGCAGACAGCACTAAGCACTGAAGTTCTTACTCAGCATTCTGAGGGAGACTTCCATGGTTCCCATCTCCTTGAGGAAAGCCAAACAGGAAAGACAGTATACACGGTGGAATACTACTCAATGATCAAAAAGGATAAATGCATGCCATTGGCAGCAGTAAGAATGGAATAAAGGGAAGACTCTAAGGGAAGTGAGCCATAAGGAAAAGGATAAATACCAGACAGGTTTACTTACAGGTGGAAACTAGAGAGACCAAACAAAGGATCAGACAAAGACAAACTGTAAGACTGACCCTTGAAAGCAGACTGCATATCTGAGACACACAAGAAGGGGGCTGGTGTGGGGGGTAGGGACCTCCCTGGTGTTTCAACCAGTTAATATGCAGCACTGTGAAGCCAGCCGCAGTCACTTCAGTTTGAGTTCAGTACCTGACCCCAGAGGTGACCCACATGGCCCACAGACCTGCTCCCTCAGCAGTGTACTTCATCTATCTGCCTACTCTGCTCCCCACTCTATTTCTGGTGAATCCTCTCACCGCCCCAGCACTTCTGGCCTGTACCCCAGTTCTGTATGCATAAATAAGTAAATCCTTTTAAAAAAAAATCAGTGAAGAAGGGTGGGAAAAGGGGAGGAAGAGGGAAAGAGTAGAGAATGAGGAAGGAGAGTACAGTGGAGTGTGTGTAAGACGGTGGGTACTTTGGTGGTTGGGAAATGATGGTGACTGCACCTGAGGGGAGAAATCCTGTAATGTGAAAAAATAAACAAGAATATTTAAGAAATTTAAAAATAATAACAAAAATAAATGACCTTCTGTATACAATTACACCCTCCCTAGTTGGCCTCTAGCACTGCTCCTCTAGGAAGCTCTTGCTCCTTTCCCAGTGGTCTCCTCAATCCCACCAGACAGACCTGGTCAGTCACCCTGACTTCCCAGTACGCTCTCTCAGGGCGCGCTGGCCACTGCCTGTAGCGTGTGAGGCTCCCACATCTGCATGCTGCTCTCCACTCTGTAGTCAATGCTTGACCTTCTGTGCTTTCTACAACTTTCATTTTTTTTTAATTTTAAGAAAACAAATATAATCCTTTCGAGAAGGCTCACCCAAGATTATTGGTTAACACCTTAGGAAGCTCTAAGTATAAGACAAAACCAGCTTGCCTAAGAGAAATGGAAACTGGCTTTCATTTGCCTTTCAAGTCCTCTTTCCTCTACCATCAGTCCCCTAAAGATCTTGTCTCTCTCCTAACATACACACTTTCTGACCACATCACCAAGGATCCTGGTTCAGCCGCTTCCTTCTACTAACAGAGACTGAGGCTGGGGAGAGTTTAGGTGACTTATCTAAACCCAGTGGCCTTAACTTGGCTTCAAGATTGTCAGCAGATTTATTTGTTCTACTACTAAAATTTAGGACCAAAGCCCGACATTGAAGGTTGCTCCCATAATTTTAGACAAAAAAGTGGATGGGATCCTTGAGAAAATTATAAGGCCACCATTGGGATGTTGAGAAACCCCACATTTAAGAGATACAGCAAATCACTCTGTGGCACAGAAATGTGTCTTTCCACTAAAACTACTGGTGATTATTTCCTAAACTTTCTTACTGTGAGGGAAATAAGTAACAAAGCAGAAGTAAGACTAAGCTTCTATTTGCAGAGAATTTACCAGAATTATATATTACTTTTATAACCTTGCAACAGTTAAAAAATTCAGAGACTTCCTAAAACAAAGTATTGTTCCCATGAATTTCACTTTCTGTTAAATGGGAATATCAAAACATCGTCACTCACATCACATAGGCTTATAGTGAGAATGGGAGAAACAGCATCTATAGTGTATCTAGCAAAGAGTCTCACAGCCACAAATAATGAATAACTGGTAAATGTAATTCTGACTATATATCACTCAAAGTCTTCATCCATTTATCCTTCAGAAATAAACCTTATAAATAATCCTGTTACCATGACCTAAATCATTTGCCTAAAACCCTTATATTTTTGCTATTGGTACATATAATTCTGGAGTATATGCAATACTTTATTCTCATAAGCAATAATAATAAAATCACAAAATCTTTCTCATGCACATTAAACTCATAGGCAGTCAGTAAACTAAGAGCTCCATTTCTATGACCTAGCACCTAAAATTAAATCAGTTATCACTGGAAGTATGTTGGTTCTACTTTGGGAAACACTTCCATATGCTCAACTTTGCAGAACTAATCTCAAAATCTAAATCTGCTTTATTCAAATGAAATACATTTTGGAGCACTCGGAGGCTGCCATCCTCTCAGAAGCTCCCTGCGGGGCCCCTCAGGCAGCCCCTCAGACTCTCTCCAGCGGGATTGGCACAGGGTCCAGCTGTCTCCCAGCTTTACCCTGTCTCTCCATTGCCCCCAAATCCATTATTGAAATCCCATCTCAGAATAAATGCAAAGGGTGTGCTGTGCTCTAGCAAGACCTTACATGAGCTCACCCCTACTTGTCTCCCCACCACGCTTCCTACCACACTTCCTACTGGAAACCTGGCAGCAGCTGTAATGAATGTAAGTCAGGCAGCCTTTATGCCTGCTAATTCCTTTGCTTGCACATACTTCCCAGATCAGGACCATCGCCTTACTTCAGAGGTCTTTGCTGAACGTTGCTCATTCCTCCTATTCCTTTCTCTTTCTCTGCACATCTTGCTTTATCACTGCCAAACATTAGGTGTTTGTTTAGTGTCTGTCAAATCCCCATTAGATTGTAAATTCCCAGAGGACCAATGCTTCATCTGACTTTTTTTTAAGGATTTATTTAGTTATGCATACAGAGCTGGGGTACAAGCCCGAGGCACACGGGTGGTGAGCAGCTTCACCAGAGAAAGAGAGGGGAGCAGAACAGGCAGATAGACAAAGTACTCTGTTAAGGGGAGCAGCGGGCGGGTCAGGAGAGGTCTGCTGCGCCATGTGGATCACCTCTGGGCTGAGGATCAAACTTGCGCTGAGGTGGCTATGGTTAGCTTGCAGTACTACATCCTAACCCATTGCGCCATCAGGGAGAGCCCAACTTCATCTGACTTTTAAACCAACAGGTACCACTCAACAAACATTTCTTGATTTAAGGCATGAGTGAATGCACAAACAATGGTGATGAGTATTCGTTGAAACATTCAGTTTGAGTTTTCTTCAGGACTTATGAAGTGGGTAGTAAGAAATGCAAACTTGGATGTTAGGAGAGGGAAGCAAACAGCAAGAGCACACCAAAGGCTAAACCCCAAACCCACCCATTAAAGTCTTCCAAGTGTTATAGAGGACTGACTAGTGTGTCCAGAAGTTAGTTGGAGAGAAACAGAGCTGAGAGATGATGTGGATAGTGAAATTTTCATTTTAGCCTTTAATAACAGCTAGCTCTCTTACCATGCTTTAAGTTTTAGAATTTTAGAATGTCTGTAGAAGTGCTTATGAACAGTAAGACAGCCAAAACAGAGGCTACCAAGACAAAATAATATAGAGACATCTAACAGACTGAGGTCCACTCTACATCTCTACCCTTTAACTTTGCGTCTCTTGACACTGAGCCTGCACTCAGTGAGGACTTGCTCTGAGCAGTGTGACATGAATACAGCGACGGTAAGTGCATATATGACATGTGCACAGGTGCTGTCACCTGCACTAGGCTTGCCTAGTAGGGATTCCTGCTACCACCGTAAGAGCCTGGAGCAGCCTGCTGAACGGTGAGAGCGGGGAAGAAATACACTAGGAGCAGTGTCGCGTTCCCTTAGATTGCCAGCTCACCACTGATGGTGGGGAAAGCCAGCTAAACTACTCAGAACCCCCCTACCTGACCAGGAGACTGGTGAAAATAACAAAAAGTTTTCATTTTAAAAAACTATGTTTTGAAGAACTTTGTTACACAGCAACAGCTAACTGATATAATTTTGATTGTTGCCCTTGAAATGTAACCAAGATATTAAAGGTAGAGGCTGGGAAGGGGGAAAGGAGTCTTTCTACATTCAAATTCAAGATCATAATTATAAAGCACTTTCTCTAAAAATTCAAAAGAGTGAAAATGACAAGCTACCTAAGTAAAAGAGATCATAATCTTCTGGTTAAAGATGTCAAGTCATTTGAAAACAACAGGTTTAATAGGAAATATGTTCAGTATAATTGCAATTCAACACTGAATTATTAGTGTCGCCTTAAGTTATAAAAGTGGAGTGAGATTTTATAAGCATGAAAGCTGTGTTTCCACTAGGTCATCAGTTTTCTTTGTGGGCTCCAATAAAAAAATAAATGGCAACACATACATTCCACTTCATCCCTCAGTAATTCTATGCTGGCCTCATTACAGAGGACTTCTGATTTCCGTAGCACTGGAGTCGATTTTCATTAGAGGAAACTATTCTTTTTTTCATCTTCAAAAAACTAACAGCACTCCTGTCCACATACTAAATTCACTGAAAGAACTATAGCTAAAATAAACCAACAATAACTTCCTTCTATTCAGACTTTTGTATTGATATAGAACTACCTTTCTGCCCTTCCACGGTTAGCCTCCTCTCTTCTTTCCATGTTTCCCAGGTCTGCTCTAGCCATACAGACTTGCACACTAGAGAACTGACTGTGAAGCAGACGCCAGGAAATACATATGTCTTTCTCACACCACAACCTCATACCTGGCACAGGTAACAATTTTCCTTCATGCACAATCTATTCTATGTTCTATTCCATAAACATATACATCTTTGTGTGGGAACCATAATGATCCACAACAACAATAAGCGCTTACAGAGTCCTCTCTTATACTTAGTCTCATCTGTTCCTCCTGTTTGGGGTCTTAGCCTGTTGAAGACCACCAAATGTGGTCAAATTCCGCCAAATGTGTAGCTTATAAAAAGTAGAAATGGGGCCCTCCCTGGTGGTGCAGCAGGTTAAATTACAGCAGTAAGAAGCTAAAGCCGTTTCACATGAGTTCAATTCCTGCCCACCCCGGAGGTGACCACATGGCGCGGCAGACCTCTCCTGACCCGCCCGCGGCTCCCCTCAGCAGTGTACTTCCTCCATCAGCTGTTCGGCACCCCACTGTCTCTGGTGAATCATCTCGCTGGCCCTGCACCTCTGACCTGTACCCCAGTTCTATATGCATAAACAAATAAATCTTTAAAAGACACACACATACAAAAAGTAGAAATGTATTCCTCATAGCTCTGGATGCTGGAAATCCAAGATGAAGGTGCCAGTATGGTTGGGTGAAGGTTCTATTCCCGTTTGCATGTTTTTCTTTATTACCCAAAATGGAAGGAGCAGAACTAGAGCAAGGGGACTCTGGGGCTTCTTTTATAGAGCCCACTAACCCTGTTTATTAGGGCTGATTCAATGATTTAGTCATTTTTCTAAAGTTTCCACCTCCCCCCACCATCATGTTGGGCATCAGGATTTCAACTTGCGAATTTGAGAGGCACACAACATCCCACCTGTACCACGTGGCAAGCAGAGCCTGGATTCTTATCTGCCTTAGATAAGCAAGGAAGCAGACTGTAGATTTGACAATATGACTTCTCTGTGGTCTATTTTCTGCAAAGAGGCTAAGTCAGAATTAAAACCCAAATTTGGAATCCTTTTCTGTACACTATGCCCCCAAAACAGAAAACAAACAGAAACTTCACAGTAAAGCTAGAGACATATGTTGGAAGAAAAAGAATAAATAAACAAGAAAAGAGGGAACAGGGCATTTACATTTATATTAGACAACTGATGAGAAAAGCAACTATAAGTTGGCAACATTTAAAGAACCTTCTATAGAACACAACAGAAATTTGCTTAACTTTACAACATATTATGTATTGATAACAATAGCACAACAAACACTAAAGTGGTAAGTCCCACACAACTTTGCTCAACAATCACATTTTAGGCTCCTCAAATGTTATAGATAAATGTACCATTATAGGCTGTTTATTCTGCATTTCTACATAGGCTACTATAATAAATTCTTGCTTATCTAGAATATATTTAGGAGATACAATGTTACAGATAATTGAATATTCAGTTAACTGAGACTACTAAACAAAGTAACATCTCATTTATTTTAGAGTCTGCCAACTTTAAAGATCAAAAAGAGAGTCTGACAAACTTTTTCCGTAAAAGATCAGATAATAAATTAATTAGACTTTGTGGGCCACTGGTTACTGCAGTGATGACTCAACTCTACACATTTGGAGTGAAAGCAGAAATAGACAATATATAAACAAATGAGTGTGTCTGTTCCAATAAAACTTTATTAAAACAGATTTGACCTACAGGCAGTTTGCCAATCCTTGTTCTAAAATAGAACTTTTACCCAGAGGGGAAAAAAATTCACTCACACCCTTTTTTCTCAAGGGAGAGAGAACTGCTACATTATATAGCTTTCAGAGAGCGGGCTATGCGGGCTATTTTTTGCTTACAGCATATAGTAAAAGAGAAGTGGGAATTTCAAAGCAGGATTGATAGTATAAGTCCATGTAGGGAAGGCCAAGCCTTTAGAACATAGCCAAAGGATAGAGACATCAGCGCAACCTGAGCCAGCAAGTTTAGATGCAAAGCACTCTTCCTAAACTCCTTAGTATCTTAGTCATCTTGAGTAAGCACCACTTACTTATAGCGAGCTCTGGTTTTGACAGTCATTGAGGATGCTGAGTTCAAATGATGACTCTGAATCACCAAAGGAAAGACTCCTTGTTTACTCTTTTTAAAACAGAGACACATCTAGAATCCATTTAGAAACAACCATAAAAATTAGCTACTAGAAGTTTTGAAACCAACACGATAAATTTCAGTTATTAGAATATGCATTTTGGAAAGCAACCAATTCTACAGAGAATAATAATAAAAATAAAACGTTTCTAAAGTACTTACAATGAGTCCTGTATCATTCCACATGTTTTGTGTAGATTAATTTATTTAATAATTAGAACCCAGTCAGGCAGGTACTATTATTCTCTCATTTTTCAGATAAAGAAATTCAAGTACAGGGAGATCAAATAACTTTCTAAAGTAACATTGCTATTAATTAATAGAGCTATTCTCTGAACCCAGGCAATACAATTCCAGACACCACTGCTTAAATTATTACACTATGTAAAGGCCATTACCTTATATCACAGATGAATTGCCTTACTTAAAAGACCATGAACATAAGCTATATTTAAAATCTCTACTAAAAATAATGTAATCTTCAGATCCAACAATTAAGACATGTCAGTGTCTTTCAAATGCCTCAGGATAAAGACAAATTGTTTATTTTTGTTCAGTTCCACCTAATAAAAAAGACTGTTTGGATGTTAGGTTAAGGAGATTTTATTCTTTTCAGTATTGTATCAAAACTGTTTTTGGAATGAGCAAGAGAAATAAAAAAACAGGTAAATGGAGTTATGGGGAAATTATTTTAGGCTTTCCTAAGTCAATCTGATAAATATGAGAATTTGAAATAAGTTAATTCTTCTATTTCTTAGGTCATGATATCAAGACTAAACAGATTTTTATTTGTTGTCTTTATTTCTTAAATAGCTTAACTGTAAATTTGGTTTGCACAAACGGAAAGTAATTTGGTCATTAAAATAACTGAGGTTGCTTTTGGCTTAACACCCAACAAAAATATCTGACCCTAATACATCCAGTGTAAAGAACTAAAATCAGTTTATGGTGTGTTATTAAAAGAAAATTAAAAGTTTGTGGAGAGATTTTTTAAATAGCAATGATCTGAGAAATATTTTTGGTTACTGAGTAGGCATCTGTGTTCTTTTTTATCTGTCATATGAACAATTTTGCTAATCTCTAGACATTCCAAGTAGAAAAAAAATCTCTTCACTTCTAGAAAATAGAGAGGCTATGAACCAAGATTAACGAGTGCCATTATTTGCTCAAGTTCATGAAAGAAACATTTCTTCAAAAGCTATATACAGTTGGCCCTCCCTGGTGGTGCAGCGGGTTAAAGCACAGCACTGAGAAGCTAAAGCAACTTCTGCATGAATTCCATTCCCGCCTGCCCCAGAAGTGACCACATGGCGTGGCAGACCTCTCCTGACCCTCCCGCTGCTCCTCTCAGCAGTGTACTTCGTCGATCTGCCTGTTCTGTTCCCCGCTCTGTCTCTGGTGAAGCCTCTCGCCGCCCCTGAGCCTCTGGCCTGTACCCCAGTTCTGTATGCACAAATAAATCAATCTTTAAAAAAAAATAAAGCTATATACAGTCTTATGGCAGTTTCTCCAATAATAAGCTAATATTCATAAAGTACTCAGAACTATAGAGAGTGGAAGAGTTTTGTCATTTTATTGTTTTTGCCAGTTTTTCATTTTCCTCTACCCATTTCTAAAACTATAAAGCAAAGACTTCAAATACCTGAAAAAGAAGGCCAGGTGGGAAAAGCAAAACATCCCATTAACCAATTTTGACATTATCGGACATAAATATTAAATCAATTACAGTCTATAATAATTATCAGTTAAAATTTAATAGTATTAAAAAGCTATTAACCTATGGGCTTAAGAATTAAGAATTTAAAAGTAAATTTTTCTTAACTTCTTCTAGATGAGAAAGGTTATAATATTTTTTTTTAATTTAAATTTTACTTATTGGTTAAATTCTATGTAGGCATATTAGAGAACAGAGAAAAAAGGAAAAGAAGAGACAGGAAGAAAAGAGAAGTCATAGTAGTATAGCAAAAAAAATGGCTTCATCACCAACCAACTTTCTACATTTCTTAGACACAAATAGGGGTACAAGTCCTAGCTTCCTTCAGTTAGGTGGGACCATGTCACCAAAAAAAAAAAAAAAAAAAAAAAAAAAAACCAAAACTGTGAGCAATTTCCTTTGTATTTTCCTCTGGAAACCAGTAATGAGAATAATGCCATCAGAATTCCACCTCAATTAAAGTAACCTGTCCATGAAGAATATCCATTTTGCTACACCTGTGTGTCGGGCCCATAACAAAAAGCCAGAAACAATAAGTGTTAGTGATGGTATGGAGGAAAAGGAACACTGACACTGCTGGTAGGAATGGAGACTGATCCAGTCCCTATGCAAAACAGTATAGAGGTTTCTCATAATATTAAAATAGACCTACCATACAATCCAGCAATTCCACTCCTAGATCTCTACCAAAGAGTAACCCAAAGCTATATAAGCTAAGTGCAGCACCATTTACAATAGCTGAGTATGCATCCAGCAACAGATGGATGGATTAAGAAGTTATGATACACATACACACACACATTGGAATACTACACCACTATTTTTTAATGAAGAGATGTTGCTATTTGCAACAACCTGTATGGAACTTGAGAAGATTATGCTAAGAAAAATAAAGTTCTACTCATAGATGGTGTATAGAGAAACAAAGGAAAAGGTCAGACAAAGCCAAGATTATCCCATTTAATTTAATAAAGAGTCAAGATAGGAAGAAAAAGTCGGAGCCAACTTTTGGATTTTTGACTCACTTTGTCCCAAATGGAAACCATAACTTTTAAAACTTCATCATTAACAGTTCTAAAAACAGACTCAGAAGCAAAACTCACCTATTGGTATATTAGTATATTATCTTAGTAAAAGGAAAATTATGGCACAAGCTTAGCAAAAATGAAAATCCATCCTGTTTGACCAAAGCATTTAGAAAGCTTATGAAATTAGTCATACCACTCAATTAGAAATGTTTTCCATTTTAAAAATTGGTAACTTGGGCCCTCCCTGGTGGTGCAGCGGGTTAAAGCACAGCACTAAGAAGCTAAAGCCACTTCTACATGAGTTCGATTCCCGCCTGCCCTGAAGGTGACCACATGGCGTGGCAGACCTCTCCTGACCCGCCCGCTGCTTCCCTCAGCAGTGTACTTCATCGATCTGCCTGTTCTGCTCTCCGCTCTGTCTCTGGTGAAGCCTCTCACCACCCCTGAGTCTCTGGCCTGTACCCCAGCTCTGTATGCACAAATAAAAAAATCTTTAAAAAAAATTATAACACCGGCCCTCCCTGGTGGCGCAGCGGGTTAAAGCACAGCACTGAGAATCTGAAGCCACTTCCGCATGAGTTCGATTCCCGCCTGCCGCCTGCCCCGGAGGAGACCACATGGCGTGGCAGACCTCTCCTGACCCGCCCGCTGCTTCCCTCAGCAGTGTACTTCATCGATCTGCCTGTTCTGCTCCCCACTCTGTCTCTGGTGAAGCCTCTCACCGCCCCTGAGCCTCTGGCCTGTACCCCAGTTCTGTATGAATAAATAAATAAATCTTTAAAAAAAACAAGTGACATTTATATAGCACTAAGAAGCTTATTGTATATGTTCTCACATACAAGACTGCATTTATTTGTCACAGAATACTACGTAACAGACAGATAAGGACTGATAAAAGGACAAAAGCCTTTGTAACTTTCCAGTTCAAACAGTAAACCTCTCCTCGTTTTAAAAGCATTAGGAATATACTTCTAGAAGTAAAGAAATTAACTAGTACAATGAGCTTCTTTAATAATAATAGTAGTGTAGAGCTGTGCCTGCATTACAAATTACTCATTAAAAACTTCTTTCACACATACTCTCTCCTTGCGGTGCTGATATTCACCAATACAGTATTAGATCAGTAAAATAGCAGTATTAGACCATCATTCTGCCTTCACAGACATAGTGAGACTTAGAGAAACATGCTGACTTAAGCATGGTCCCACTGACTCCAATTATTCACTAAGCCACTCTGTTTCTTGAAATTGGAAATCAAAGAGACACAATTTTGGCTAGTGACTAAAATAATGAGAAATTATGTCACCCAACTGTATTACATAATTGAAATGGAAATGGAATCATTGATTGTTTTTTAATTAAGTGAAATCTCTGCTCCACCAACTGGTAGTATCATACCTCACAAGAAGAAGAGAATTATACAAATCTCAAGCATTTAACTCTTTGTGGTGTGTTGGGGGTAGATATTAGTTGTGGTGTATTAGGAGAGGAAGGTGTTTCTTTTTTGGTGGGGAGGAGTAGAGGGGGCTTGGTTTCTTCAAACATGTCAGGGTGGGACAGCAACTCTTGCAAATACCAGCTAGAAATAATTAAATTCTTGGACAAGATTAAATAATTAAATTCTTGAGTAATATTAAGCAATAAGATTAGTTCTCTATATAAGACTGGGGAAAAGTCTTGTAAAAGTGCAAGTCTTTGCAAAATCAAAATACACCAAATAAAACTCTGAAAAAATATAATTTGATCAAGAAATAATATTTCTTTCTTTTAATTTTTTTTTATTTTTTTACATCATTCTTCATTTTGTGCATTTTTTCATCTCAGTTGTAATCCCCATGGGCTTCCCACCACCAATTCCAGTGTGCCATCACCACAGTCCAGTGCACTCTTCCCAGACCAGTTCTGATTCCATTCTCCCTTCCACCCCCATAAAATGTCTCTGGTTTATAGTTGTTCATTATAGTTTTCATTTTTACTCTACTACCTTTATTTCTCTTCCCCCCCCGCCCCCGCCCCCAATCCCTTATATTTCTGCCATGAGTAAAACCATCCAGTACTTTTCTTTTTCTTTCTGGTTTATTTCACTAAGCCTGATCCCTCCCAACTCCATTCATGTTGCTGCAAAAGGCATGAGTTTATTTTTTGTCTGCTGAATAATATTCCATTGTGTATATGTACCACATCTTTTTAATCCAGTCATCTATTATTGGGCATTTGGGTTGATTTGGATTCAGGTCACTACTTTGTTAGGTAGTGTTAATAATTTCCAAATGCCAATGTGTAGTCAGGAACACATTGCAAGCTCATGATGTAGTGCATTGCTTTTTTGATCCCTTTTTAGTCAAATCCATCAGTCTACCACAGATATGCATAATTTTGGAGAATCCTAAATCAGTTCTATACAGAACTGATTTTCACCCATCAGACAAAATGACTTTAGACAATAAAGAGTATGGGGGGGAAGATCAACTACTAGTCTTTGAAGATATTTCTTTTTCCCATAATGCTTTGCTCACAACTCTCAGTCCTCAGGGCCCTTCAACTCCCTCTACTTTTCTTTCACTTAACATCCTGCCTTTCACAAGAAAGAGGGATCTGTGACAACTCAGGAAGAATTGAAGAGATGTGTTCCTCACGGAAGCTTCAACACAAGATGTCAGTACTCCTAGCACCCACCCAGAAGCACTTCTCTGAGTCCTAGTCCTAAACACCTCTAAATTACCCTTTGACTATTCATCTCAGTAGGAGCTCAAGCCATTTAATATAAAGAATGAAAGCAGAAAAGGTGGGAGGGAATGTGATAGCTGCGTCAAGAAAGCTACACTGGTCACAAGAAGAGAAGCATGTTAGAAATCAGAAGCTCATTCAGATAGAGCAGCTTCTACCCCCACCCGCTGTCCACCCCACCAATGCTTCATGCTGCTTATGATGAAAGCACCCAAACCTTGATGGGGAATGATATTACATTCCTTTTATAGATGCGCTACTTTCTTCCACTAATACAGTCAGTTAGGAATGTAGAACAACGAATGAGTCAACTATTATTATTAGTGTCTGTGGCTGTTGAAACTCATTTATGAACTCTATTTTGTCTGAATAAAGTAATTCACATTCTTTCTTCATAGGGTGAATATGTTTCTAAAAGAATATGTTAGAATTATATTTATTTAAAAATTTAAAAATTTTATATTTCCTTAAATTACATTTTCTATACATCTGGTTGATATAGAAAAGGATTTTTGTGTTGACTATTTCCCTTGCCTTTTATGAACCTCATTCATCAGTGTGACCTAAAATGGGTCATATTTCTCAAAGTGAAAATGCTTTTAATAAAATTTTGTATTTCCACTGTGACCTAAACATAAAATTTTGTAAAAACATAACTCATATTTCTCTTACCAGCTGTCATTCAAATAGATGCAATCAAAACAAACTCCTCTTGAGTATAAAAGTAATATTTTTATAGGCATTGGCAAATAATTACTAAAACTACTACAAGTTTTATCTTTGACAAAGGAACCCATGATTTTAAACAATGGTTTAAATTTCATATGCTAGAGATCTATATATAGCATAAATATACATTTCTTTACCCACAACTCTAAAGAGGTAAAATTAGATAAAAAGCAAACTGGAAAACAATCCAAGATTATAAGAAATTACCTAGCTTTGTGCTATATAAAGGAAAAATGTAAACGTTACTTAGGAGGAAAAAAAATTATTTCTAAGTACCAGCTTCAGAGATAAAAGCCCCCTACTCCCTTTCTTAGGACAGTTTAGGAGAAATCAGTAATGATTAAAAAGTAAAAATGAACTGCTTACACTAACCAGTCTATACTGAGCATTAATTTCATCCTGCAGTATATGCTATAAAAGGTATTAACTGCTGCTTCTCATTTCAATCTGCATCAGTTTTATCTTAAGTCTTGTTAGTAACAGAAACTCCCCCAATTACCCCCCAGCAATAAAACAAACCTAACAACGCGCTTCCCTGGGATAATTTGATCTGCTCCAACCACAAATTCCTGCACATTCTCTCTTCTATTATGATTGTGTCTGTGTTTGTTTAATGTACTTCTTATAAGGCTTTTATAAACAAGTTGGTGATTTCTCATTCAGCTCTCCAACCCCTAAACAGAACCACCAAGGAGCAGTTTCTGTACTTATAAAATTGTTCTAGTTATCCCTAAAAATATAAGTTAGCTTCAGATGACAATGAAGAAAAGTATTACTGCCATTATACTACATTTCTCTTTCTGAGCTCCAACTGCTAGGTACCTGTGTCCTGAAAAGATCGATTATCATTTGCTGCTCCCTCCCAGTTTGGGACAGTAGAGGTGGGAAATCTTGAAACTTGCCTGGCTCAGTATCCTTTCAATCGTTGCTTTGACAGCAGGCATCTGTTTTTAACCCGCTAATATTGGACTTTATCACTTTGCTGACATCATAAAACAAACAGGGCTAACAAATACATTGAACAACCTCCTTCAAAACACAGAACGGTTGTGTTTCATAGCCAAAAAAAAAAAAATTCACCCTGGCATAACCCTGTCAGGTCTTAGAAGCTTTAAGATTAATTGCATTGAACTTGATACATAATAGTACAGCACCTTAAAAATTAATCATCTGCTAGTACAGTATTTTCCAATTACAATCACTCCCTCTCAGGGCATGTAATTAATTTATTGAGTTTTTTTTTTTTAAAAAGTAGGATTACTCACACAGTCTTGAAGATGCAATGTCAGCTATTTGGGACAGAAACATCCAAGGCCGTGTTAGAACTCAATTACGACTACATATGCGTTACAGCAGGAACTGGCAGGCCTCTGGACTACAGCAACTATGGGACTCGTGTTCCTCGTACGTTGAGCTATAATTTATGAAAGTGAGCTTCAGATCCAGCCAATCATCTAGCTCCTCATAACAAGTCTAACTGGCTCTGGAAAGCTGAAAGGGCTGCACTAGAACAATAAAGATGAGATATTCCACACAGTAATCTGCTTATCTGGAATCACTTTCCCTCGAAAGGCCAGAGAAAAAGCACAGTTTAATCGTCTGAGGGAAGGACAGATGACCCGGGGAAAATGCGACGCTACCTGGAACAAGAGCTTTCCTGGCTTGGCAGTCCCAACCGTGCAGGCATTAAAGGACTCAGGCTGCTTCTGGAAACAGAAGGGCAACTACAGCAGCAAAACCTGAGGTAATTTTCACCTCTCTTTTAATTTTAGTAGGAATGATGTGAAGTCAAAATTATATATATTAAGTCACTCAGGCAACTAGGTATGCTTCAAATTTATGTTACTTTTTTCCTGTTCTAATCTTCTGTACAATCATTTTTTATTAAATCTGAGTAAAAGGGGAGTGGGGCAGCTTTTGGATCTGAAATAAACTTGAAACCAAAATGATCATTTATGAAGGAAAAAGAGGTAATTTCCCAGAACAGGTTTAGAGTTGTCTTTTTAGATGGACACCTTTTCATTCACCCACAGAAACAAGAATAAAAGGGGGCTGAGACAGGGAGGAGAGAAAAGAAAAGAACTAGGCTTAGAGAGTAAACTAGGAAGATAGGTTCTTGCTCAGCTCCTCTCGTGCTTGGATCTTAGATCACAGAAGAATGTACCTAGAATGTTCCAGGGTGGGGTTGTTATGACAGAAGAGACTTGACAGAGACCCTGTGAAACAGGTTTTTCTTGTTTTCTTTGCGGTGTTTTCTTTATTTCCCATTACATGGCAGTTATGCCATGTAATTATTATATCACAACTCCAAATTTGTAGTAATTAAAGGATCTGTGGGAGACATTTTTAAGTCAAAGGAAGTGATTAAAATAGGGAAAGAAAGGGAAATTGACATTACAAGTAATCCAATACCACCCTTAGATATTTGACACTAAAGGTAAATCCTTCCAAATCTCCAGCAAATAGTTTCTTCAACAAATATTGTCCCAACTATAGCATTAGCATTGTAATAAAGTTCTAGGTAAATAAATCAATCATTATGCTTGCTAAGTGACAATGGTACTGCACAGTATTCAGATCATGTCTGTTTTATTGCTCCCAAAGGAAGAAGCTGGGAAGCCTGCTTTGTTTAGTGATAAAACACAAACAACAGTAACAGAAGATACATTGCACCACTTTTTGTTTGCTGTAAATAATTGACTGAATTGAACTTGAGATCTGAAAGAAGGAAAACATAGCTGAATACAGAGAACAGGAAAAAGTACCCATTAGCATTTTCCTCCCAGGGTTTGTTCTTTGAATTATCCAATTTGTGACTAGCCAGGGAAAAAAATATTTCTGCTCTGTTTAAATATTCTTTATTTAATCAAGCCTTTGTTTATTTGACAGTGCTGCTGCCTACAGTATCTATGTAAGAAAAGAAACTTCTGAGAAAGCCAGGTTGTTAAAATTGTTGTTCTCTTTATTCAAGATAACATGTATTATCTAGTCTGAAATGGAAAACAAGCCTGTAAGGTAATATTGTCATTGGATTCCCAACACACAGAACTGTTTCTCTCTCCCTTAGTAAAAGTCCATGAAAATCCCCTTGAACTCCCATGTTTAAATCTCTAACAACAACAACAAGAAAAGGCAAGAATACTCTAAATTTAGGCAGTTAAGTCATTTTATGTATTTTTGTTCAGAAATTTATTTCTTATTGAAACATTTTTATCTCCAAACACTTTGGAAACGACCACCTAAACAACCAAGAAAATAGCCATGAAACATCCAGCAAATCTGACTTAGCTTTCACAGCTCTGGAGACTCTTTCCATCAGCAGATGCCAAGGTACAGACTGACTCCTGGGCTCTGAGCCTTAGAAACTCTAAAGATTATGACCATCTTAACTTCAAGGTGTTTACCTCTTAGCAGGTAACGATCACCCCCAAAACACATTCATGATGAGAGCCTTCTAAAACACCACCACTGCCTTCCCTCCGACAATAATAATCATAATAATTGTGATGATCTGAGATGTGTTACTGCTATTTAGCAATTTAGGGGAATTTAGATGGTACCTGGAGCTGACAGGTGGTAGGGAAACCTTCACATTGAAACAAAAGAGTGATGGCTCAGTATGATCCACGTTGGCCTAATTATGTTATTTAATGTTCCATTTACCCTACTGAAAGTAATGCACTGGAGAAAACTAAAAAGACATATATACTGATGTTATAGCTCCTTTTGTTGAAAATCGTTCATGTGATATGTTAGTCTGCTTATAGCAGGCATCATTCTCAATTCACCAGGGCTTATATTAGTAAGCTCTGGTAAGAGAGACTATCTTCTGTCATTACCATCAACCAATATTTGTTGACTAACACATCAGACATATCTAAGAAACTCACGGTTCACAAAGCTCACCCAAATCCTAAATTTGGATCTTATTCATTTCCTTGATCTAAACCTCACACACAAGAACGTGATCCCAATAACAAGAAAGGAGTCAAGAATTCAAACCCTTTTCTGAACAAGGAATTGTCAGTGAACCTCAAGTATCAGAGATCTAATAATGGTTTACTGAAAAGTGTCCCTAACCCTGGGCCAAGTGTGATTTCTAGACCCATAAGCTAATTTATTCATCCTGCAGCTAAGGGAGCCAATAAGTCACTCATAAGAACTGATGAGACCCAACACACTAGTGTGTCAAGCAAATTGTGATCAGCAGGTATTAACTCCATTCCAGGTGACGTGGATAAATAGCTCCATTATTTGCACAGTGCTGGATACCTCCTAGGTCTGGGCCCAGTTCTCTGGTAGGTAACTGCTGACAGTTCCAATGCTCACAGTGGGAGCCAGCTTCTTACAGTGGAAAAAGCAAAAGAAATAGTGGCTTAGTGAAATGTCATGTTAACAAAGCAAAGAAAAATGTTTTTCCTTTAAATAAAAAGGCCTGGGTACTAGAGATGTGAGTCTGTGGTCATTGTAGGAATTAAACACACCCTTGGTTCAAATACTTAATCTGGACATGTAGACCTCAAATTCAAATTTGCTTTGGCATGTGGAGGAAATACTTCGTGGTTTTTGTTGTTTTTTAATTCAGTCTCCTAAGAATATGAAAGTACAAAAACATACTAATGACGCATGTGATGAGGTTTGACTATGTAAACCAAAGACATTTAGCACTGATATGTAGACAAACTCTTCTTTTAGAAGAACCTGAACAAAGGGACCAACTTTTCTCTGATCTTACTTTTTGTCAAAGTTTCTCAAAAGTCATAAGACATGACATACAGAAACTGGTAACGACTTGCAGATAATAAGAAAAAAATCGGGATCTACATACTTAATATTTGATGGTAAAACCACCTCTTCGCTTCAAGCAGTGTAAAAAGCACTACAGAAGGGACCATGAGAGCATAACCCCTGGGCCTGATGCCTAGGTTCAAGTCTCAGCCCTGACCTCTTATTTTGGATGTGGACAAGCTAATCAGCAGCTGTATGCCTTGGTTTCCTCCTATGGAAAAAGGTGTGCCCAGGGGCATCTACCTCCTGGGGCTGGTGTGAACATCCACTGGCCAACACATGCTTAGAAGGAAGCCTATGTCATGGTAAATATTTATGCAGAGAAAACTTTTGCATTCCTGTTGTTTTGTTGTTGATGCTAAGCTCATTGCAAGAAATCTACATAATATCCAAAATGGTGACAAGTATCTACTGCCATCACATATCTCATTTCAGGTTAGATTCATAAGTCAAACTTTGTCTTCAGGTTTCTAAGAAACATCTCACAAAGTTGTGTCAGTCACTGTTTGTCAGTTTTCTGCCTGGTTGTCATTGAAACTCTTGACTCTGCCTGACATTCATGGCATGCATGGAGATAACCCAGCACATGGCCTGGAGGGGTAATTGTAATAGACATGATTCAGATGGTAGTTGTGACAAGATTTAGGCTAGTTTACATTCCTGCATGAAGATGAAAAAATAATGGAAGTTCTTCATCTTCAGTATCCTAATCAAAAAAGATTTAAGGGGGACTGAGGAGGGAAGAGGTGAGACTTCAACCTCCTCACTGAGAAGGTGCAAAAAAGAGTCTTCTTGGTGAGGACACAGTCACCCCAGGGAAGAACTATGGATTTCTAAACTCACTTATTCATGCAGTTCCTCTGGGTAGTCTGTTCCCTCATTTCCCTCCACTCCCACACAAATCCCACCCCCTCCACATCTAACTAGTCACACTTGCAAAGGGCACCCACACTATCTCATACAGAGGTGCTTCTGTAGGTGCACCATCACCCCATCTGTCTGCCCTTCCCCATCACCCATTTTCAAAATCAAGGAACATTCTCTCCTTCACAGTGAACCCCTTCCTACCTACCTCCTCTCCATGAAAGGTGATTATTCCCCATTGGGCAATTTAATGAATTAGTACCACTTGCTACACAAATTAGCAAAAAATGACAAATAACCTTGGGAAAGTTGGGGGGACATTTTTAGTGTACAAATGTTTTAAACATAAATTGGGCTTACTTTCTGCAAGATACCAAGTGTAATCAAATGCTAAGGTTTTTAATAGACTCACAAAATCTTTGCTAGAGTTAAAGAACCTGATTTTTCTCAACTAAAAAAATTCAAAGAAGTTACGATATATGTGAAAGCTATCTATGGGGCCTGGCAGGGAGGTGAATGAGCTAAGTCTCATTATTTTAGTTATCTTGCTTCTGGAAGAATGCAAATGCAAAGGGGTGCTATCTCTCAACTCAGGTGAGGATTATCTCCCCTTCGCCATGTTGGCTCAGATCCTGAGTCAGAGATGAAGTTTCTCTCTGCCAGGTCCACTTGTGCCTTGGAGGTCTTGCCAACATTAGCATTGCTGCAGCCCAGGTCTGTGACTGAGGGGATATCCACTTAGCGCTGGATTCACCGAAGAGGACAGAGCTGGAAAGGGCTCTAGAGCATGAGAATGTAGTCTCCTGAAAGGTAGCATTCAGAATTGTAACACAGGTCCCTTTGTCTTAATCCTTCTCCCACTTTACTCTGCCTCCTTCTCCCTACTAAAATAGATTCTCCTATTTCCCTCCAGAACCTGCCAGCAGAGTACCCCACGAAAGGGCCTGTCCTCCTCTCCCATTAAATGACCTTTCAAGTGTCATCTCCAAAGGAGCCAGATTAAACCAGTCAGTGCCAGGGTAAACAGATGCCCCTGTTAACTTCCAACTGGCACTTCATTTTAATAAATTTATAAAGAAATAAATAGCCATATGGAACATTTCAGACCTCCTGAACCATGTTAACAAAGACATACAGAAGGCAGGAAGGGTTTTCTGCATCCTGGGAATCACTTCAGCACATGAAGCCACTTTCTCTCAGGGGTGGCCCAGTCGTACAAGTACAGCATTGGCCAAGGAGACTGCCTCATGCCACCACATCTAGTTGGGCAGTGCACAGCCTGCACATTCTCTCATGCCAATGATACCTTTGTGGTCCCCGAAAATTCCCTATTTATGCCTAAAGTTCAGTTCGCCATCAATTTAAAATTTCTCACTTATTTAACCTTCATACAATAGAGGTAAATACTTAATATCTCAAGAAATCAGAAAAAGCCTTTTTAGCTATAAATACATAGTTGTAATCACTAGCAGCTAAAAGAGGCATAGGTTGCTCTGAGTCTCACAGTCCACATACTCTTTTTTCTTTTCCTTTTGCCATAAGAAAGTAAGCACAGGGGCCCTCCCTGGTGGTGCAGGGGGTTAAGCACAGCACTAAGAAGCTTAAGCCACTTTCCACATGAGTTCAATCCCCACCAGCCCCGGAGGAGATCCACATGGCGTGGCAGACCTCTCCTGACCCACCCGCTGCTCCCCTCAGCAGTGTACTTCGTCGATCTGCCTGTTCTGCTCCCCACTCTGTCTCTGGAGAATCCTCTCACTTTCCACATCTCTGGCCTGTACCCCAGTTCCATATGAATAAATAAATAAATCTTTAAGAAAAAAAAAAAGAAAGAAAGTAAGCACAGAAACCACCGGAGGAGAGCTGATTACACTTGACTCCTTCATGCACTATAAAACAATGCAATGGTTCTTGACCATCATATACATCAGGATTACTGAGGCACTTTTAAGGTGGTCAATCCCTGACTTCTGACCTGTGAGACTAGAATGAAATCTAGGGATCTGCATATTCATTGCCTATAAAGTTAGTCTTCCAGACTACTCCTTAAAAAAATAAGAAGATAGTCCATGCACACCACATAACACAAAACCTGCACATTCCAAGTCCTCAATACTTACTGGTTATAATTGTTAAGAATTGAAATTGATGACAATTTCATATACTCTAGTTAGACTTGGCCTTGCTAAGTGAAAATTGCACATGGGTATGGCGAGGTGGGTCCCAAGTCTGGAGCCAGTTTAGTGCAAGAAGAAAGAAAGGACACAGGACTGAGCCTATTTGTATCCTCCCATCGATCCATTTGCCACTGGTTAAAACTAGCGAGCCCCAGTTGCCAATCCCCCACTCCATAACAGCTCTGAAGAGATCATGCAGAGCAACTGAAACAGCTGTCTGTGGAGCAGACATTTCCAGAGTAAAATATTCAAAGTAGTAGCATTTTCATTTTTCTGCCTGAGACATGGAAAACAAAACAAGGTTTTTTTCCCTGGTTTTGCAGGGCAAATCAGGCCCCAAGTAAATCTGGCGTTTTTAAATGGTTGTGTCCATCAACTTTAGCACAAAACAGAAGTATGACCCAAACCTGCCTGACGACTCTGCTGCTGGGAGGCTGGCTGCTTTCTCTGCAGGTGGGCCTGCCACAGGTGGTGGGAGCAGAAAGTGTCTCCTTGCCACTTGGAATACTACTCACGATAAGTAGGATGGCCTTTCAGGAAATCTTCTGTTTAGTTTGCATGCTGCTGAGTATAGGACAAAGCTCTGTTGTTTAAGAGCATAACTAACAAAGGCTTTGTTCTTCAAAACCAAGAGGGAAACTGTAGATCTATCCAAAATCTCTTGGTCTTCAACTGCGTAAGGAG
The DNA here is from genome assembly GCF_000260355.1 of Condylura cristata. Classification (NCBI taxonomy): domain Eukaryota; kingdom Metazoa; phylum Chordata; class Mammalia; order Eulipotyphla; family Talpidae; genus Condylura; species Condylura cristata. Next base: position 45,485,508 of record NW_004567108.1, on the reverse strand, counting down.
GACAGGAATGAAATGTTACCCTAGACTGCCCCAAAACACCCGTCACTCAATCTCCTCTCCTAGCTCAGTAAACAATGACTCAATATGCCTTTTCTGACAAACTGCAGCCTTAGGAAAATACTGTTCCACATATTTGGAATGAGGTCTCTTCCTGCATATAATTCAGTGGAAGCTGGCCAAAGCCCATTTAGTTCTCTCCTTGACGCTTAGACATAAGACCACAGCTGTTTGTCCTCATGTAATGAAAGTAAAATGAAACTCAATGTAAAACAAAACAAACTAGTTTGCTCCTCCTCTTCAGGTGTCTGTCATGTGTTTGATGACTTGATTCCTTCAGAAACATCTATGAGATTGATATTCTTAGTTTCATTTTTAGTAAGAGTTAAGAGAAGTTAACTAAGTTGCCCTAAGGACACAGAGCTGATAGGGACAGAGCTGGAAATTAAATCAAGAAAAAGTGAAAGTATTCACAAGTCCTACCTGCTATGTAAGTGAACAACCTCCCATATTAGTATCTACTAAGATAATTTTCCATAAATGTGATCATTCTATTTCAAAAGTTGCTTTGATAGCTCTGCACTTTCCATGTCATACATAAGCTCTGCACCATTATTTGTTATTATTGACAATGCAAGTCCTCTACTAATGAACACTGGGGTTATTTCAAGTTTTCCCTAGGAAGATGCTTTGTAAACATATTTTTACATATTTTTCTTTCTGGGATTAAATTCTAGAAATGCTGAACATAGTCTATACATTCTATATCTCAGTGCCTATCACCCAGTCGCTCTCCAAAAGGTTGTATCAGATGGCTTTCTGACATGTCTCCCTACCAGGTTTAACTGACCACTCACATTTCTGCCAAAATGATATGGAGAAATGGTAGCATTGTGATTTTCATTTGCATAGCTTTCATTGTTAGGAAAGTTCTTTTCCTATGTATTAGCCATTTGCAATTCTTCTAGAAATTAATGATACCTCTCCTACTTTCCTATTAAAGTCTGACACCAAAATAATTATAAAGACTTTCATTTGCCTCTTACTGCTTTCTTATTTTCTGTGCTGGTATAGTGGACATTTTGACAATTGCCAAGAAAACTTCAGCAACATATTGCCAGGGAGGTTAGTCAACTTCCATAAAATATGTTCCAAGAAGAAAAACTGGTTAAGTCTAAAGAACAGAAAGCCATAAACTTCTCCTTGGTTGTCTGCTTCAGAAATAGATCATCCCCTCACATTATCAGCAGTTGTTTATCTTATAAGAAACAACGATCTAGTCAAACTTAATCTTGTTCTTTTGCACAGAGAATTTTGGATAACAGGCCATAGCGGTTTGTGGGAAAATCCCCCAGAACTAGGTGGGTGGTGGTCAGGAGGAGTTCACATGTTCACATAAACACACACACACATATTCCCAGGCAGAAGTAGAACACTGACTAATAGTTTGTTAGGATCCAAGTTAGAGATGGCCTTACTCCAAGGAAACTGAGACCCAAAGACAGAAATTGACTTATCTGAAATTCACTGGCAAAGGGAAGTTCCTGGACTCCCTGCGCAGAGCTTCCGCCACTAGAGAATGGTGCTCAGGTGGAAAGCACAATCCCAACAGAGCCCCAAGACTTCACCACACAGATTCTGCCTCACACAGCACCACTAAAAGGTGTTATGACAAGAGCATCCCAGGCCTGCCCAGGTACTTCTCCACTGGATAGCCACACATGCTTGGCCAGCTTCTCAGTCGCCAGGACAGGACAGAGTTTGGACTAGCTGTGGCCAGAGGGCTACAGAAATGATGTTAGGCTGCCCTCTTGTTGCTTTTCTCATGAAAAAATATGAGCAAATAACAAAACAGAGCTGATGTGCAGCTCTTGTGGTATCCAGACTTTTTTCTTACAGATATCACTTGTACAATTTGAGTAGTTTGTTCATATCTAGCTATTTAAATTCAGTCAAACACGGACTCTGAACCAAAGAAAACCATGCTTGGCCAAACCATTGTCTTTTCCTCCCAGACTTCTGCCTGAGCTCAGCAGATACCAAGTAACCAATGTCTGACAGAGCTGGACAGCAGTTCTCTTTTCCCATCTCAACTGCAGAAAATTACATTCATTCCTCTGAGATGACCAATAGCAAGCAGCCAGCAGCTACCTAGTGGCATTAACTTCTCCTCTCTATTCCTCATGCTGATCCTGTCACAAAGCTCCTACCAACCCCAAGTAGGAGCTCCCTTCTACCCAACACAGAGCTTGGGTGGGGCCTAACAAGGCAGCCTCCACCATTTTTTCTGAGTCTTCTTCTTAATGCTTGAGACAGCTACCAGGTGAAACAGAAAAAATAGAGTCCCCATGTAGATTTAAAGAAAAACTGGCAAAGCATATTTGGAAAATGGCCTCAGATTCAACAGTAGTGACAGGTTTGTGCTAGGAGACACACATGCTATTTAATCCTCAGAACAATTTCCAAGAATGGGTCTGCTTATCTACACTTGATACATAAAGAAACAGGAAATGTTGAGAAACAGCTCAATTCTAGGCTCAACTGATTCTTCAGCAGAATTTCATGAACTCTCAATATAACTTTCAAAGATCAAAGGGAAGGACAAAGGGGCCTGTCTAGAACATTAATCTGTCATGAAAGTTGTCATGGTTGCTTGACCAGCTGGCTCTCTTTAGCTTCCTCCATAGAAAATAGTGATTTCCTAGTAATGGCTTTCTTTAGGAATAGGATGTTTCTTTCCAAAATGTCATGATTGTTTTAGGATAGTTGTATGGATTCACAGCCATTTTCATACAAGAAGACTGACAAATCTGAGTCAGGGATAGATGCTTTTAAGTAAGTTTCAGCAACCCTATTGCTCATTAAAGAGCCCCCCCACCACCCAAAAAAAAAAAGTAAGGAACAAGATAGGGGAAGTTGCGCTGATTCAGAACATTTATGAATACATGAATTTTTAGCAGAGATGTGCTAACCCCTCAATGTATATAACTGTCTAACTTCAACCATAAGGTTAGGAGACATGCAGTATTCTTTTCTTGCAGAGTTAACAAGAAACTTAGAAATGTCACAGACACAGAACATATAACACACACATCAAGCATCCAGAAATGAACATTATTCTTTGATAAAACAGGATGGATAGAATTATTTCCTCTTAGAGATAACTGAAGCTGAGTTTATATAATGCGAACAGTTACATGTTAAGAGTCTATAGTAAAACTAGAACTTTAGTATAGAGCCTGCCAAAGGAAAAAGTGCTCTGCTCCATTTCATGACCTCGTGTGAAAAGGAGAATTATTGCCAAAGTAGGGTGCTGATCTTGAATCTTGAAAATTGGCAATCCATGCTTTGACTAGCAAGTAGGCAATTAAATTAAAATTCTGTCTCCATACTAGTGTTCTCAAAAGGAAGCAAGATTTAGTTTAAGAGAACTTCCCTTTTCATTTGGCTACAGTCAAAATTGTCTAAAGAGGGCCCTCCCTGGTGGCGCAGCGGGGTAAAGCACAACACTGAGAATCTAAAGCTGCTTCCGCATGAGTTCGATTCCCGCCTGCCCCGGAGGTGACCACATGGTGCGGCAGACCTCTCCTGACCCCGCCCACTGCTCCCCTCAGCAGTGTACTTCGTCAATCTGCCTGTTCTGCTCCCCACTCTGTCTCTGGTGAAGCCTCTCACTGCCCCTGACCCTCTGGTCTGTACCCCAGTTCTGTATGCACAAATAAATAAATCTTTAAAAAAAATTGTCTAAAGATTTAATGTGTTTCAATATCATCAGGCAACTATAGATCAGACCCATTCTGTAGGGGAGGAGGATGGAGAGGGACCAGCACAGGATGGGAAGAGCACAAGGGACCATGTTGTACAAAAATGAAGCATGATGCCATAAATAAATTTTTTTGAACGATTTGATGTGTTTGATCTTGATCATCATCATTTTGAACGATTTGATGTGTTTCATCTTGTTCTGGCCTGCTTTCAAAATATTCTAATCCTGAATATTTTGGGGTGTGTCATCAGCCCTTCAACTAACATAAATATAATTTTTTGAACAAAACAGACCCAAAAGTAAGAGAAGGTTGACACCTCCCTCTGGAATGCTGTGGGAGGTCACTTTGTTTTAATATCACTTAAAATATGCAGCTCATCCCTCCAAAGCAGCACTAAAGGTCATTTTCCAACCTTTTGTGGCCTCTGACATATAGCAAGTAAAACATTTTTTATCTGTATTTTTTCTAGAGCCAACCAATTCTACACCATAGCAGGCTGTCTTCTCAGAATCTCTTTATAGTAAGTTATTACATCCAGTAATACTGACAATAATTTTAGACCCTTTTTCTATGGTTAGGATATTCTCAATGTCCTTATAAGCACCAAAACCAACAGTGCTCTCTAAAGCTAGCAAACACTAAAATTAGCTACTAAATCAAGATTTATTCATGCTTCCACAGCCTTTTGATGAGTTCGCAGAATATCTGGAGTAGGGGTGCCCACATTAATATGAATATGAACCCTAGTAAACAGAAATAGAGAGAAGAATTAGAGAATCTAGGATACCCTTCCCAACTCCCTGGTAGAAAACATGTTGTGATTTACAAACAGCACCTCCATGCTGCTAAAAGAACACCAACATCACCAAGAGTTACCCAGCACTCTACTCAGTGTGCAATTTAACCAACTGTTGCTAGTCAAGAGTACATTCTCCTTCCATTTCTTTATTTTGGCTATTATTTTCTTTGCCTTTGTCTTTTTGCTTTCTTAGCACTGCATTTCTTTGGTACTCTTTGCATTTATTCCCGTTTCTTCTTTATCCTTCTGTTCTTTATTATATGGCAGTGCTTACTGAAGAATCAAGTGCTAAATAAAAGGCAGTTGAAGCACTATTACTTTTATCACCTTTATTGGTATGCAAAACATCATTAAATGCCTTTTGCATTCATACTATTTTAACTACAGTATTTTTTCTGATCTTCTACAGAATTTTCATAATCTGGCATATAAATATTAATAATAAAAATACAATTGGAAATCTCTCGACGAATGTTTTTTCAATTGGGAAATATCCAGTGAGTTAGGCAACATTTATTGAACACCATCTGCAAACACAATTATTGCATTGGAACTATAGCAGAAATTCCAAAGACATAAAAGATATGTTTGTGACCTTAGCAAATTCAGAGCGTAGTCAGTGACAGGCTTCACAATGAGCAGCTGAGAGGGACATCTACAATATATGCAAATAATTAAATCCAGCAGGAGGCCAACTTTGAATTGCCCAGGTAGAGGTGACCATGTAAGGATTTTTGAAATTGAATTTCAAAAGATAAAAAAGAGATACGAATTTTATGAGAATAAGACCCACCAACAGGTTAAATCATTTTCTATAGCCTTCTGTAGTCTCCTAGGGGTTATCCAGTTTTCTGGTGCTTATTTCTGCTCTGAATACATTACAAGTTGCTTTGGAACTTGAGATAGCTCTACTATGTCTTTTTTATACAGTTTTTTTTTAACCTCTATGACTTTGTATGTTACTTTTGTTAAGCTATAGCTTCTCTAATTCTTTCACATTTTCAACTCTTGTTAGCTATATATTTTTAGCATATGTGAAAGGCAGCTTTTGTTAAAAAACAGTTCTGTAGCATCAGCTTGAGCTATGGAGATAGCAGATCAGCCTTGACACTATTCCAGCTCTCAGCCAGGCTCTACATTGTCCCCTGGGCAGCTTTGTTTTCCCTTCGAAAGAAGATCAGATTACAAAATGGCCTCTGCAGTGAGATGGAGAAGCCAAAGCAAGATTATCTAAATAGTCTGAATCTGTTAGGCTATGATCAACTTCAATAAATTCCAAATCTGGAATATGATTGTTCCCACCATCTTTTCCAACTGGCTGCATTTCCTTTCTCAAAAGTATTTGACATTAACATTGATGCCATGACTTTTACTAGAAAGGGTAAATTTATCATAGTAAATAGGGGGCTAGCTTTTTTAAAAAGATTTATTCATTTATACATATAAGAGCTGGGGTACAGGTTAGAGGAGCAGTGTAGGAGAGAGGATTAACCAGGGACAGAGTGGGAAGCAGAACAGGCAGGTATACAGAAATACACTGCTGAGGAGAGCATCAGAGGAGACAGGAGAGGTCTGCTGTGCCATGTGGGTCAGCTCCTGGCCGGGATCAAACTCATGCTGCAGTGGCTACAGAGAGCTTCACAGTGCTGCGACTTCACCCTTGTGCCCCCAGGGAGGCCCCAAAAGGGGGTCACTTTTAAACAAGAAGCCAGATTCCCTATTGACACAAGAGTTTCTTTCTAACTACTTGTTTTCTTAACACCACATAGGCTATGAAACGTGCATGGACATAGGGAGTAACCAGGAGAGCGCCACTAAACCAACCCTCCACCACACACAAAAGCATACATGAATGACCTGTCCACCTGTAGAAACACGCAGTGTGTTCCAAAACAACGGGTGCAATGTCAAATTCAAATGTCTAAGTGAGTGAATATAATCTTACTTTGTGTAAAGGTATGCTTGACGGATTGTTCCTAGGAGCTAGCATTTCTCATAAAGGGGGCATTTGATAGCAGGGTGCAGGAACAAAGTGGGAGACCCTATATGTTACAGAAAGTGGAGACTAAGGCAGCAGAATAAAAGATGAACTTTTCACATTTCTTCCAAAACTCAGCCGTGACAAGCCCCACTCACATCATTATGACAGTTCATCAAACTCCACACCCAGCAGGAAAAGCCCTGTTATTTCAGCACATTAGGAATCTTGTACAGTTTTATAGAAACCGTACTGTTTCCAATCCAGTACACATTTAATAAAGTCCAATGTTGACCCATGAGATAATTTTCTTTGGGTTTTAAGAAAATAGCACTGGGGTGAGGCATTTGTCTCAGCAGCTATCCATAGCTGCCTTGCTCTCTGTTTTGATAGGGAGTGAAAGGCTCTTAATCTTAGGAGATGAAGGTACATTGTACTCGTCTAGGTGACTGTGATCTATGCACCCCATGATACAGCCACTCATGTTTGCACACTGCAGCCAGGGTCGCATCTCATGGTTCTTTTCATAATAGGTCTTATTTGGGGGACAAATTTTCAAGGCTAAATGTTGATGGATCTACCTCAGTGCTAACTTTAAAGCCAGAGCTTAGATTAATGGAAATAAAGTAATGATAGTACTTCAGTTACAAACATCTACTTTGAAATCCAGTTTACATATACCTGTAAGTCCTAAACTCACAAAATCTCCTGACTTGATTCTTAGTGCCTTCATTAAGACGTCACTTTAATTGAGTCCTAAATTTATATATGTACATAAATCAAGTTCCACTGTCTTTCCTAAGGTGTATGAAATACCTCTTCACTAGGTGGCTACAATTGTCCTTAATTACTGGATGATCAGGAAGCAATCACTGGATAGTACTCTAGATGAGGGTTTTTCAAATTGCAGGATACATGTTAGGTAGATTTAAAAATAGCCTTCTCAACACCATGAAATGGAAAGCCATCCCCTGCTCATGGATTGGGAGAATTAACATCATCAAAATGGCCATCCTACCAAAAGCAATATACAGATTTAATGCCATCCCAATAAAAGTCTCAATGACATTCTTCAAAGAAATAGAAAAAAATATTGATGAGACTCATATAGAACAACAAAAGACCTCAAATAGCCAAAACTCTCATGACTAAGAAAGATAATGGAGGCAATACAATCCCAAAGTTCAAGCTATACTACAAAGCTATAATGCCCAAAAGTTGATGGCTAGATTAAAAAGATGTGGTATATAGACATAATGGAATATTACTCAGCAACCCAAAAAAAAAAAAAAATAAACACATGCCTTTTGCAGAAAAGATCATGCTTAGTGAAATAAGCCAGAAAGAAAAGGAAAAATACCAGATGGTTTCACTCATCACAGGAATATAACGGACCAGGGAAGAAAATAGTAATAATGTACAGCTATATACCAGAGACATTTTATGGGGGTGGAGTGGGGAATGGGGTTAAAAACAGTGGGAGGAGGGAAATACACTGGACTATAGTGATGGCACACGGGTGATTTGGTGATGGAAAGCCCAAGGGGATTACAACTCAGATGGATAAATGCACAAAATGATGTAAAAATAAACTATTCTATTGTTTTAAAAAAACAGCCTTTTCTTCAATAAAATAGAATAAGGTAAAACATTGTCAAAGTTCATCATATGCAGTAAGATTGTGTTGTTGAATGATATTTTTGCTTAAGTTATATACACACCCCAGCATGTGAAAGCATGTACATGTACACACAGACTGTGAAGAGACATGTGTTCCCTATTGTTGACTGTACTCAAAAACATGAGAAAAGTCATGCTTTCCACGTTACATTCTCCCTCTCCATGCTTGCTATGGACACTCAGAAAAACACATTGGGTGAAATACAAGATTTTTAATGTCAATTTGGCAAGTAAGCAACTTTTATTTCCTACTACCAGTGGCTGTGTTGGTTTGTTCCTGGCTCATTGCTCCCAAAACCCTTGGAATTTCCTCAGGGTTAAGAGTGGTAAAAGTGTCTCTTGTTATTTTAATGAAAATGTTGATTGATGGATTTTTTTTGGAAAATGAGCTCTACTGAGATGATTTTGCAGACTCTCATTTGTTAGCATTTCATGGAACCCACAGATCAAAACCCACACTTCAAAAGTCCTGCCAATCTTTTGCTAGGTAAGCCTCTCAGCAACAATCTCGACTCTACTTAATTTCACTGTATTCTGTTTTTTAAATTTATCTTGTTGTCTGAGAATTTGCTAATTACTTCTTTTGATTTCAAGATGTGCCACTTTTTGTTGTTAACATAAGTAAATATTGTCCAACAGAATTCTAAATGCCATCCCATGTTACTATACCTGGTACTGATCATAGCATGGGTTTTATGACTTTATCAATTTTGCTTTAGGTGAATATGCAAATGTTTGATTTGTATGTTAAATTTCTGATGGAATAGAGTGGGAAGAATTAATGGTGAAAACTGCAGTTTATGTCTGAGTTAATTAGGGAAGACATATGAGAACAGCAATGTAATGAAGATAAACAGTTGAGTGTCTTTAAATGAGAATGTTCAAGATCAAATGGATTTTCATTCAAGGGAAGTGTTAGAGGCTCAGGGAGCTTTTTAAAGGCTTGGGCAGTTCTAAAGACCCGGGAGAGTACTGAGGACTCCGGGAGATTTTTGGAGGCTCAGAGAGACTGTTAGCGGCTCAGGGACAACATCCGAGGTTCAGGCAGAGTATTGGTTGGAGGATGAAAGTGATCTAGAGGCAGGAGGCAAATACAAAAAACAGCTGCCTGCAGAGGCATTTCTCTCATGGCTCGCTTCTGCCGGTCCCTTTATAAAAACCATCCCTGTGCTGAACTCCATTTGCTTTGTACATGCTTTGGGTCTTGCAGACTCTCCCTCACTAGCCAAACAGTTATCCTGCCACATGTCTGCTGCTGGTCCATCTTTTTACTCAGGAACTGTCCTTCCAATCTGCTTTCCCAGCTCTCTGACTGAGGCCCACCATCTTCCCCATCATGTTTCCCAGACTTCTCAGTTAGGTTTAGGTCACTTAGACTGGGGTACTGAGTTATGAGAAGAGTATCTTTAACCTGATTTCCTGGGCTTGTACTTCTCCACTCTGAACACATCTTTCTTTGGGAAAGCATTTAGTGCAACAGAATTATAGCAAAAAAAAAATGATGATGACCATCATCATCATGACAGTGATAGGTATTGAGCCACTATTTTATACCAGACATTGTTGCCAGCATGAATCAACCTTTCCATTTTCACAATAACGCAGAGTTAGGGGGGTTGAATAACACAGAGATAGGGGATGGAGGGGTGATGTTATTTTCGTTTGCAGGTGAGATAAATGATACAGAGTTTTTAAGCAACACAGACTCACAGCTAAAAAGTTGTGGGGAATATTGAAAGAAAAAGAATTACAAGTGAACCACAGAGGCAGAAGAGGAGAGAACATTGAATTATATGTTTGACAAGTGGGACTAGTTTTTTAGGGTAACTCTACAAACACTCAAATAGCTACCTACTGCCTTTGCCTGTCGACTTCCATGTGGCACTAGTAGAAATGTGCACCAACCAATGTGGTAGAATTGTTTCTTTTTTCTTTATTTAAAGATCTATTTATTTATACATACAGAACTTGGGTAGAAGCCAGAGGTGCAGGGGTGGTGAGAGGCTTCACCAAAGACAGAGTGGGGAACAGAACAGGCAGATCTACGAAGTCCACTGCTGAGGGGAGCAGCGGGTGAGACAGGAGAGGTCTGCCAATGCCATGTGGATCACCTCCGGGGCTGGGGATCGAACTCGCACTGAAGAGGCTGAGGCTAGTTTGCAGTGCTGCATCCTAACCCACTGCACCATCAGGGAGGGCCCGAATTTTTTCTTTTTAACAGAGTTTTTTTTCTTCCCTAAGAGAGACACTGCTGCAGACCACATAGAGTGCTTCCAATGAAATGTTGAAAAGGGCTTAGTGGCCCAGCCAAACACTCAGCCAAAAAACAAGAAACCTTAGTAGCGGATGAATAAAATAGACTACTTACTGGAGACAGGTTACTTCCTTACTTTAATTTGGGAAACCCAGAAAATAAGGCTGGTAGACAGAAGGTATTTTTTTTTTAAGGTTAAGAATTTGAACAAGTTCATTTAATTTCTATACAACCTGTTTGCAAATGACCAAGGGTTACCTGGGGGCTCCCAAACTATTGAGGGGTACACACTCTAAAACATGGCCCTGCTATCTGCCACATAAAGACAAAGGGGACTCTTAATGGGGAAAATCTTTAATAGAATTAGGGTGCAAGGAGAGAGAAGAGAAAGGAAGTTAATTTTCCAATAAAATTACCCAGATAAACAGGGTTGGCCCAAAGCAGGAATGTGGAGGCCCAGACATCTCCTATAAGTCTAACGTACCTGACAGAAGATATTTTTAAGATCAATAAACTATTTAACCCAGGCACTCAAAATCACTGGGGGAAAACATGTCATCAAAACACCAAAACCAGTGATGTACATTGCTCATATAAACTGTAGGTTCAATATTGATGATCAGATAATGGTTTCTCCTCCACATTTTTTAAGGATTAAAAAATTGTTTAAAGGTGGGAAGATAAAAGACAATTATCAGCTCTTACTAGCTGAAGCTGGAAATACTCATTAAAGAGAGAACTCTCAACCTGGCATTTATACATTGCTCATGGGACACATACTGTCATATTAAACCCCTGACCTAAATTTAGTAGTTTAAAAAGATCTAAGTCTCTCCTCCTACCCATTTCCAAATGCCAGGCCAGAACTCATTTCTCAGACCCTTTTCATCCACAAGAAAGCCCTGAAAACTTTTTATAAAAATAAGGACAAAAAGGTCATAAAGTTAAAAAACAGTATGCGGTCTCTCCTCCTTCCTAAAATGGCCATAGTTAAAAGCCATGATGATGAAAGTGTTAAAATTCTGTGTTGTTTAAGAATACCAGTTGACCTTTAAATATGCTGGTTTGGATCCAATCACCTTTCAAGAAGCATGAAATCTGGCACAAGGCGTACTAACACACACAATTATTTTCATAGTGTACATAACTAGGATCACAGCGTCCTGTTTAGAAAAAAAAAAATGTTCATTTTCCAAAAGCTAAGCTCAGAGGCTCGTGTGTCTCTGTTGAAAAGATGGTCCTCTAGTAACTATATACAAAACGCCATTGGAAAAAGCATTTTCCTCAAAAAAAGCCCACTTCTTCATATTACAGAATTTAAATTTAATCTAAATTGTTTTCCCCAACTTTTAATGTATCAAATGTTAAAAAAAAAAAAGATGGAAAAAAATTACTATGCTCAGTTAAGAAATCTGTATACCATATGTAAGAGACAAAGTTTCTATTCTAATGCAACAACACTAAAATAAAAAGAAAAACTTTCCCTTCCCCCTAAAAGAGTGAAATCCTGAACTCTACTTTGAACAAATGCATTAAACTCCAGAGATTTAAAACCAATTGTTGAGTGGCTAGTCCCTAAAATGATGACTTGTTCTTTGCAAGGAACTCCTACAAGGTTCTTTTAGCTGGTGAGATTTCCTAGTGTCTTCAGAATTGTAGACAGTTTGCAACCATTCTTAAGAACAGATGCATGAGAGTTTTGGTGCAATGAGTAGACAGAGGAGTCCTTCCTGCAGGACTGTATGCCTTGGCATCAGGTAGCCTCTGATTAAGTGCCAGCCCATGAGGACTGTTCGTTTCACATCTTTTGTTCCTTGGTCCATGTCCCCACCATGTCTCATCACGTGCCACCTCTGTCAGCCACTTACATGAAATATTGGTCCCATACAAGGACAATATTCCTACTGACTGTGGTTTTAGGACTGCAGCTTCTGCATTCCCAAATCTCAAAATCCTCCTCTCACCATCTGGAAAGATCTCCTCTGGCCATGCCCATGTTTACCAGCCTCTCCTTGCCACAATACTTAATTACCCTCATTCCCTCCTTGCTATCTTGGGAAAAAAGACTATCAGGATCTCATCACTCCATGGGCAGTGGTCCTGGGCCACCATCCAGATTGTCGCCCACCCACCCACTTCTGTTTAGGGCTGAGGAGAGAAGCACTGGATTCAGAAAGAGAAGGCACAGCCTGGCGTGGGTGCTGCACACAGACCGTGTCAGGAAAACATCTGCTAGCTCGAGGACCTGGCACAGAGGCCGACTGGAATTTACTGTCTATAAGGAGAACATGGTCACATCCTCTGAAATCAAAGGCTCCCTCCGGACACCCTGGCAGAACAGAGTCATTCCACTGGAATGCCAGGAGAGACAGGCGGCCAGTCTTCCATTGAGCCCCTGCCTGCGTCTTGACTCTCACTCTGTCTGAAGAAGCAAAACTCCCCACCAGCTTCTACACAGCCACTAACTTCAATCACTTTTTCCTACCTCCAGTTCTGATTCAGAGTTAAAGGGCAGTTATTCATCACCAACCCCAACTCACCACTGATTCTCCACGCAGTTTCCTCACCAAGATTCCAGGAGATGGAGATTTGAAGGTATCTTTTTGCTACCATCCTCTGCTCAAGCACCAACAGAAAAACCTGAGGCCAAGGTGTGACCTACCCCTAGGCCTCCACTGGACTTTTTAAATCATTGTCTGGAAAGTCTGTGACACAAAAACAGCCCGGAGCTCTATAGGCTGGAGGAATTGCTCACAAATATTTAGTCCACATTTTCTCTTTTATTAATCAGGTAGACAATTCTATGTTGGATAAGATCTGTTTAGGCTTCCCAGCCCCGCCACCATTTCCTGTCCATTCTCTTGGCATCCTGCACACCACAACCTCCTTCAGAAAAGCAATGTGAAGCTGTGAAAAAGCAAGCGCAAGAGCCTTGTAGACAGAGGACTGAGGTTTCAGTCTCAGCTTTGTTGTTAACAGAGTAACTTCAGCCCCATCACTGCAAATCACTGAAACCCACTTCACTTTCTTTAAAATGGGGATGATAATATCCAACTCATGATGTGCTGTGAAGGAAGGAAGTGATTCTAAACCTGAACATAATTTTGAATATAAACAGAGGAAAAGGAAACAGGGGAAGCTGAGAAGATTATACCTCCCTTACTCTTTCATAGTAGCAGGGAAAATAAAATATTCAGACAGGAAAGCTAAAGAAGGTACATGCAAAATATAATATTCAGAGGATCTGCTGAAGGGGGTAGACAATGTAATCCCCAAATCTGGTCCTACGCACACTCTGAGCAGACTGTCCTGAACCCTGAGGGCCTGGAGTCTGCTCTAAAGTGCTAGGATTGAGAGGCAGGAAAAGACCAAGTGCTTTTCCTTCTTTCCTACGCTGTGCTATAAAGACAGAGCAGCTGAAGGACAAACTTTGGAGTGGGGTGTGCAAACACCTCAGACCATGAACTTACTTTATCCCCTTGGCAGATGAACTTCAGGAGAAAATTCCAGCTTTGCATTTTCTGCTTGGCCCCACTCAAATGGGAAGTTCTGCCCAGATGCCCGAAATAGAAAACAGGAAGTCAGAGGAACTGATTTTCCTAACGCCTGCGTGTAGGTCACTGCTCTTGTTAAGGATGAAAATTCTGTGAAGGTGTAAAACTCCTTTTTGAAAGGGGGTTCTGTGGCAATTGTATACAAAAAATATCCTCCTCTGGGCAAGAAAAAAAAGCCATCGGTTTCCTTCCTTAATAAAGGAGGACAGCAGAGATGGGTGGGCAATGAAGGCTACACTGGATATTATGGTCAGAACCAAATTAACACTACAATAATAAAGAATCTCCCAAATATGATGCTCAGAAACTGTTCTCTGAGCTGCGTCCCTAAAGACACTGTTCTAGAAGAAAGTTCTGTTAAAGTGACTCCTCTCCAAGAAAGGAACTCTCCTGCGTTGCTGATAGGAATGCAAACTAGTACAACCACTATGGAAAACTGTGTGGAGGTTCCTCAAACTGCTAAACATGGAGCTTCCATATGACCCAGAAATCCCACTCTTAGATATCTACCCAAAAGGCATAAAAACACTGATTCAAAAAGACACCTGCACCCCCATTTTATTGCTGCTTTAATTTACAATTGGAAAGACATGGAAACAACCCAGATGCCCAAAAGTTGATGCCTGGATTAAAAAGATGTGGTACACATATATAATGGAATATTACTCAGTGACCAAAAAGATAAACACATGCTTTTTGCAGCAACATGGATGGAGCTGGAAAAGATCATGCTCAGTGAAATAAGCCAGAAAGAAAAGGAAAAATACCAGATGGTTTTACTGATAGCAGGAGTATAAAGGACCAGGGGAGAAAAAATAATAATAATGAACAGCTATACACCAGAGACAGAATGGGGAATGGGATCAAAAACAGTGGGAAGAGGGAAGTACACTGGACTATGGTGATGGCACACAGGGTGATTTGGGATGGGAATCCCACAAGGATTACAACTGAGATGGAAAAAGGCACAAAAGGATGTAAAAATAAACTATTATATTATTTTTTTTAAAAAGTGACACCTGTCCAAGCTTCCTCACTATTATGCACAGCAGCAATATTTCTTAGCATCCCATGATTGAAACTTTCAAGTTGAAATGTGTTGTAAGTGCCTCTTTAGTCAGCTCCTCTCATCCACCCCCAGTTCCATCTCATTTGTATCAGGCACAAATTCAGTTCCACTCCCTGTGCCCCAACTTTGCCATTTCCTAAGACATCTCTGTTCTAGAGTTCCGGTCAGGCCCTTGGGGTTCAAGTCTTCTCACATCACTCCCCTACCACTGCTCCCTAGTATCCTCAGATCTACATTGCTCACAAGTGGTCCCCCATATCAACCTAGTGTAGGGAATCATTCTAGAATCATTCCACCTCCTGGGTGGAATGGAATGGAAGACTCTATCTTAGATCGTTTGTTCACTAAGTGGCTGTGTGAATCTGAGCAAATTAGTTTCCTTATTTGTGGACGGAGACAATAAAAACTACCTATACAGTTATTGTGGGTTCAATAGAATAACACAGGCAAAGTGGTCAATGTAGGTTGCAATAAAAGTAATTCATGCTTAGAGAGGCTGCTACATTCCGGCTGTGTTCTGAGAGCTATACATGTGCAGGTAGCTTCATGGCCCTCATTCTACAGAAGAGGATAGTGAAGCCAGAGAAAGTGAAGTCACTGAAACCACATAATGACTCAGTAGAAGAGCCTGGAATGGAAGCTTCTGCCTCCGGAGTCTGCACACTCAACCTCTTGCTCTGCCACCTCCCATTGAGTCTGCTTCCCCTTCCCTTCTGCTCTCACTGGCTAACCCAGCCCACAAGCCCACCACAGACCTCACTACACAGAAGTGTCTACATTTTCCAATCTCCCCAGATGCTACTTGCCTCTAATCTCATCTGATGTCTTGAAAGGAACCGTGACTGCATTTTCTCGATACTCAAGTATACCAGCTTTCTATTTTTTGGCTTGCCCTAGCTATACATCAGATTGTAATTGTTCTCAGTTTTCCCTGTAATCTATTTCAAGAAACTACACCAGAAAAATGGGCCCAAATCCAGCATGTCCCAGAGCATGTTCCACCAGCACCCCCGCTGCCATTATCAAAGCTAACTCTCCTGACTGCCTTTCACAAATCCAGCAGACATTTACCACGTATCTGCCATGTTCATGTAGTAGATGGAGCTCACGCAGCTCCTCTAGGTGCTTTTGGTCTAACAGGGAGATCAACATCTTCCTATAAAATTTAAGTAGGTTGAATTAAGTACCAAAGTCATACCATCGATGGCATTACTCTCTGCCTCTTATCACCTTTGCATGCCCATGTCCCCTTTCGATGAGGCTGTCACACTCCACTTTCCTTTCCAGCCTTGCTGCCCCTCCATGGTATCCTTGCCTGCCTCGCTCCTGAACTACTGCAATCACTTCCCAATTTATCTTGCTAAATTGTCCTTCTGCCCTTCACAACCAACTCACCTCTTGTTGCCAAAGAGCCCTGTTGTCACTTCCTTATTTGAAAACCATAAAACCCTAAGTCTGAACAGGCAGTGCCCCCTAGAAACTTATCTAATGTCTATCCTCACTTTTCTCCAGTCTCTTTGACAATTGTGTCATTCACCTAACATACCACCCCTAAGAGATTCTTCTTGCAGGTCTCCAAAAATGGTTCACCTTCCTATGTCCTCCTGTTCCCTTTGCACACACTGCACCCCACTCTATCAACTCATTTTTCTCTCTGAAACAAGATTCAGGTCAAGTCACCTCCTCCAGGAAGTCTTCTCTCCTTCCCCCACAAATTGTGATAACTCTGGTCTGATTTGCTTGAGTCAGTTGTGTTTCCTTGAGCTACTGAGAGTTAGTTTGATTCTATCTTGCATTGCAGTCATTTGTATGTCTTATCTTACAATCTTTGCATCTTTCTATTTAAATTTATAACAGCACAAACCAGCACCTAGCAGATTGCCTCAAGCATAACATGTACTGAGAAAATAACGAATATAATCTTTATTGAGTGAATGTGATATAGTCAGTGAAATATCTTATAAGGACCCCAAAAGAAACCCAAGTGCTTTCTTCTTTGTTATCATCTAATCTATAACAAGTCTTTTTTCATCCTTAGGCAATATGTTGCACACCAGACATCCAAAAGTAAAGATACTCAACAAGCACACATTTTTTTTTATCAGATTGGCAAATCATACAAATAAATTAATAGTGTACACACAGAATAATACGAATTGAAAAATTATAGCAATTCTATCACCAACCAGCTGTTTGACCTTGAGCAAATAACTTTCTCTAAGAAAGAAATGTTAAGTATAAAATGAAAACTCATAGGCAGTTTATGAATGTTAATGGATGGCACTTCCATGCTAGTAAGGACAAATATATTTGCAAAAATTATTAATGTTACTAATTCTAGAGAAAATATACAGTAACTAGAGAAAGGTAAAAACCAGCCACTGAAATAAACAGACAATGGGAAATCTGAAATATAAGTGCTTCTGAGCACCACTAAATATATAAGCCAGTGAAATTCAAAACAATGAAATAAATGTTGCCACATGTGCATCAAGTTTACTGTGAAATAACCCTCCTTACCAAACCCCCTAGAATGAAAATTATATCTCCCTCCAGGTTTTGTCATATAAAATACTTAAGTTAAAATCAGAATTATCATGTTTTGTCACCTGAAAGACAATGGCTCCCAAATAAACAGAACTTGCTTTTTAATACAATCAAAAACATTTCTTTATAAAAAAAATGACTCAATGCAAGGAATAATTATCACTTATATAAATGGCAAATGCAGACAGTACTCACCCAAATTCTCCACAGGTTAAAAGAAGTCTTGATGGTGGTTTTTGAGTTTAACTTCTCTTGACAAGATATTCCTAAAATAGAAGTACATGCTCACTTTATCCCACATGAAACATACAGATGATCTGATAGACTCCTCTAGTTCTGATTCTGTGCTCATCAAGTCTAATTAATGATGGACTTTCTATGCGGTCTATTGAAACAGAATATGATGGTCAAGCTGGTAAATATTCTAGTTTCCTGAATAGTTGTCTTTGTCACCAGAAATGGTCATAACAAGCAGTCTCTTTAGCTGGCTGTAAGTGCTGACCTAGAAAACATGCTTTACCTCATCACAAGGTGTTATCTTGTCAATCATCTCACGAAATCAAGAAAGGCTGAGATTTAAACTTTGGATCTTAGACAATTTTACTGCAAAGACATCTAGCGGGGGCTCCAAAAAAATAGCCAGATGTGAGCCCTCCCTAGTGGAGAGGCAGGTTGGAATGCTGTATTGTGAAGCCAAGACAAACCATGATAGCTTCAGCACAAGTTCGAGGCCCGCCCAGAGGTGATCCACATGGCACAGCAGACCTCTCCTGTCTCACCCACTGCTCTGTTCAGTGCTATACTTCATCAATATGCCTATTCTGCTCCACACTCTGCTTCTGGTGTATCCTCTCACCACCCCTGCACTTCTGGCCTGTACCCCATTTCTGTATACATAAATGAATAAAATCTTTGAAAAAAAAATAGCCAGATGTCCTCCTCTGAGAGCCTTCCCCAAACATACACCATGTACTTTTTCTCCAAACTATTTTCCTTGGTCCTTAAATATAAATGGTCCTATTCTTTATGTATCTGCAGTCTAATAGGGAACTATATCCTAGTAGGCATGAGAGATGTTCTTCTCCAGCCACCTGAAATCTACCTCTAGTATTTACCACATAGGGTTGGAAATGTGGGTTTCAAAATCAACCTCGCTTTCTGATATGGACAAGGAATTCTTTTTACTCATTGCTACACCTCTTGTATCTGCCACATGCATGGTGTTTAATAAATGCCTGTGGATAGAGCAATTCATATCATCAAGAATGATCAATGGTATGGTCCTGTCCTTTAGCAAAATACATGAAAAACTTAAGACCTGTACTGTGAATCATGATTTGGGCTCAGGTATGGGTCATTATTATCAAAGAAAATCAATTTAGCAAACACAAAGTCATTTCAAAACGAATTCTTTTTCCATTTCTCAAATACTATAAATAATCCACATAAAGCCCCCTGCCTCTTTTCACATGGTTGCTTTGCATCAAATAAGCTTTCATGCACTCTCTCTTTCAGACCCTCCCATCAAAAATGCATCTCCAAGATCTAGTCCTCAAACTTCACTCCTTTCCCTCTTCATTTTTCTTTAACTATGCATCAAAAAAAAAAATTAGTCTGACAATATCAAACTATGTTTGAAATGGAGATAACGAAAAGAAAATGAGTAAGTAAAACCAGAGCCATTCTTTGTAGGAAGTGAAAGGAAACACCTCAAAACTATTACACATTATCAAAGTTGACCTGATCACACATAATAAAATTTAAAGGTGCCAAGATAAGTAAATATAATTCAAGGGAAATAAAGTGCTTAATTTTGTAAGCATCTACAAAGTTTCAGAGATGTTTGAAGAATTGTTTTAGAAAAAAATACTGTGTCCCCAAGGTCATCCCTTCATTTGAACATTCACTAGAACTATAGAATTCAGTGTCTAGTTGTTCTTACAGCACTGCTACATCTAAAAATAAGTCTATCTATATATAAGTATAGATATAGATCAATTGCTATAATTCCTATAACAATATAGTAAGGACTCACAGCCAGGTTGTAAGGGAAAAGACAGAAGAGAACTGGAATGTTCTGTGTACAGACTTACTTATGCTCTCTCCCTGCCATGAGAGGTCACACAAGGAACACATCCCACAGTAAAGAAAAAGCAACAATGTGTATCTGATGAGTCATGCTGGGGGAGCTCCTTAGAGCTTCAGAGCCTATGTGTGGGGGCCTAGCCTAGCACATAAAAAGCTCCAAATGTCCAGACGGGAAGCAGGTGTTCAAGCATAAACTGCATTGTTTGTACCAATCCCAGGCACAATGAACCAAACTCATCAGTTAGCTGTTGACTCAGAGCACTCTCAATATCAAATTCTTAGATGCCAACCAAGGGTCAAACTTGCAAGCAGACCTTTCCAAGAGTAGCAGTCTAGAGTACTCTGTGTAACTCTTTTCTGCAAGGATCAAAGATCAAGGTCTTGCCTTTAAGACAATTAACATGTAGAAAAACAAAATTTGCACACCAAAACAAGTAATGCATACAGTAGATGTGGCATACTAGACAACACTGGAGCAACATTTCCCAAGTTGTTTCCATATCATCTTTATAAAATCACCAGGGAACTTGTCAACCTACTGGCTAAAACTCAAAGCATTTTAAGTGGTCAAAGAGTAAGCATTAGTCAAAACCACCATTTAAACCATATGGTTAAATTTACATTTGACTTCATAGCCAGGAATGTCATTGAAACAATTCTTATTCCTTTACCAGCTAAAAAAAAATTAGAATAGGCCCTCCCTGGTGGCGCAGCGGGTTAAAGCACTGCACTGAGAAGCTAAAGCCGCTTCCGCATGAGTTCAATTCCCGCCTACCCCAGAGGTGACCAC
>NW_004567108.1:45446442-45464088 GCF_000260355.1 Condylura cristata | reverse complement strand
CCACATGGTGTGGCAGACCTCTCCTGACCCGCCCCTGCTCCCCTCAGCAGTGTACTTTGTAGATCTGCCTGATCTTCTCCCAACTCTGTCTCTGGTGAATCCTCTCACCCTCCTCATGTCTGGCCTGTACCCCAGTTCTGTATGAATAAATAAATCTTTAAAAAAAAAACAAAAAAAAACTTCCTTCCTGAGTATTTCCTTCTGACATCATGCAAGCCCAGAAATCACTTAATAACTGAGCAACTCTCACTACTGCAATTTTTAAAGCATCTAAAATTAACACTTAGTCATGAATCATCATAGTTTCATCATCAAGACACACTGATCGCTTGATCACATAAAGTTTTGGAGATTCTAGAGTAAGATACTGACCCCAAAGATTTAGAGGACAGAGCAGAGTAATTCGCTTAATCAGTGAATATCTGTCATGGTTTTAATGAGACCCAGAATTAAGCAACAAGATATGACCAGTCTCTATTTACAGGGAATTAATCCGTTGCCTCAATTGGCATAGAAAAGAAAGCCAAAGACCAATAAAACCAGCTGAAATAATGTACCAAAATAATACAGTCCTGGCATATTGATCTTATCATGTCGGAGATTATACTCAAATTATTTTTAGTCATCAACATAACTTTTAAGTGAGCTGTCTGTATCTCTCATAGTCAGAATCCCTGTTAACCAATTTGGGTTACTCAGAACTATAGCCAAGAAATGACAAAGAGGAACAACTTGAACAAAAAGTCAAACCCTTAGATGTCACCCTGAGGGTCTGTGGAGTTACCATAATTGAGGAAAATTCATTCTGATCCAGCTCAGTTACAGTTTGTTTGAGAATTCTTTTCTCCTAAGAGGTAATGCCAATAAAAAGTCACTTGTTCACTTACTGTTACAGCATTCTGAAAAGGTGTAAAAGAATGAAGGAGACACAACTTACCTCCCAGAAGTCTCCTGACAAAGATAGACAAACACAGGTAAAGCACTATGGATGTGCACTGGGAAATGCTCGTGAAAGGCGGCAAAAGCATGGCGGGGAGTCACCCGCCACCGAGCTTTCAACACTGGCACTCCTAGGCCCCACCATAAGCAAGTTTTGTAACCCACTCTGAGCTCAGTTTCCCCTTCTGAAGCCTGAGATAATAATAGTTGCTGTAAAGTTAATAATAAGATAATGAACAGAGAACCTCAGCTGGAACATGAAAGAATTCAACAAATGTGAGCTGCTTCTTATCATAAAATTACTATTTTTGCTATTACTGTCACTGCTGCTCCTACCTCCATGGCTACTTGCCTCTCTATTTTGCCCCATACCTTAGAGAAAAAGAGACTCCCAGGCTGCATGAAACAGTTCAGTCCAGATGGAATAATTCATCTCAGGCAGAGAAGCTAGGAGGTTCATGATTTGTCATAAATGTCAAGGAAGAATATTTCAGATGGAGGAGATGGCTGTAGAAGGGAGTGAGCACAGCCTGGATAAAGCAGATAAGTAAGTTTGCTCTAATGGCTTCCTGAGCAGAGGAAGGCACATGTTCAGAGGTCATATGACTTTCAGAGCTGAAAAGTGCCTTAGAAAGCTTAAGATAGTTTAAAAAAAATGCAGGTTATAGAGGGCTAGAAAAATCTTATGCCTTTCTCCAGAGTCATTTGAAATTTTGAAATAGATGCATGATCAAGAGTAGGAAAAATGGGTAACTGAAAAACAAATTTACTTTGATCTTGAAAAATACATTATTTTTTCTTCTGATCATGCGGCAACAATGTGAGCTGAATCTGCTGGCTCACTGCTGCCTTTTCCTTTCTAAGTAACAGGGAACGCGGAGCCCAAGTGCAGGGCACTCTCAATGCCAACTTTACTTGCTGCACTATTTTCAAATGTCACAGAACACCTTATCCCTGATTCTGATACACCCCATATGGGCCAGGACAAAGGCACCAGGGGAACCCAGAGACTGGCACTTAGCCACACTGTGAGTTGGCAAAGAAAAGAAACAGGAATCCTGTTGATGAAGAAGAATGAGAGGAGGAGAAGAAACAGAAATGACAGTGAGGGCTTAGAATAACCTGCCATGGGAAATCAAATCATGTGGGCAGCTTCTTAGATTTGAGCAAGAAAGCAGCTTAAGCAAAATGACTTTTTTAGGAAAAAATATTCTTGCTGCTGTACACAGTGCACAGTAAATTAACCACACCAGATTCCTTATCTCTTCACCTTTTGCTACTGGAACCTAAAATGAAATAGCAATAAAACATAGTTTAAGGTAAAATCCACTTGTGATTTTTCTGCATTTGAAGACCTTATCTAGTTATAATCAGTGCTTACCCACTTCTAATATTGGAGTTGAAATGAGGGGTTTTTGCCTTTATGACAGACTTAAAAGCTCTGTGGCTACAAATGCAAATTCTACTTTCTATTTCTTTTGAAAAGGCAGAAAGTCACAAATTGATCACACGGGAATTGGATCTTTTGGGATGTTCCCCAACTCAAACCTCCTACTTCCTTTTGAGATGACCTTTTGCTCTAATATGAAAATACTAAGGTCTCCTCAACTGAGATTTTCAACTCCGGGACCAGGCACTGCCCAGGGAGAGTGCTGGTCCCAGGCCTTCTCTCCTTCCTAGGCCAGCTGTGTGCACCTGTGTTCTCAGCAGCAAACATTTGATGATGACCTTGGTCTTCAAGACTCAGCTGCTGCCTTTAATTTTCATAGCCTTTTCCCAAAAGGGACATGCTGAAAAAGGAACTTCAAAACTGGAATTTATTCTGCTCAGCCTCTTCTCTTACTACTAATCAAAGGCTTTGCCAATGGAATCCCTGTAAAGAGCAACAGAAACACACCCACACTTGACTTGCCACCCAAAATGGAAGTTAAATACACGGGAGCACTCCACGTGCTGGTCAACAAACTGCAATGTTTCCTCAGAAGAAAAGAGAAGGTCCTTTTCTTTTTGAGAGAGAGCGAGAGAAAAAAGCAGGCAGGAATGTGGGGCTCCAGAGGATCCCCATGGGAGGATTTAGAATTCATTCCCGCCGCGCACACAGACCTGGGGGATTGCCTGCTGCTGTGTTTGCCAGCACACGAGTACGTGCCTTGCACGTTTACCTGACAAGGGCTTGGCTGTCAGCCAAATGCCTCAAGTTCAGCTGAATAAAAGTCGATAGAGATGATGATGAAACACAGGCACCCCTGGAGCACCCCACTGGAGAATGAAAAGAGAAAAAATGGCCAGAGTGGGGAAAGTCTTGTAAAATGGCAAAGACCTAATGTCAGTGTGAGAACTCCGGAAGGCAACTCTCAAGTCCCTTCAGGACATTCAGTCCAGGGGTTGCCTAAGGCGGCACCTTGGCAGCTGAGAACCCCACTGGAGTGATAAGGCAAAGTCATTCTGCATCCACCCCCAGCTCTTCACCTTGTGAAACCTTATATCCTGTGTGAGCTTTGAACTTTTCTGGTGGCATTGCAGGGCCACCCCAGGGGACATAAGGGTGACTTCTCTGTGAGTCTTTGCCTTCATTCTGAAGAACTTGGGACAAGATGCAAAAGCAAATATGCAAAGAGAAATAAAGGAAGGTCTGTTTACAAGGCAGGGTGGGGGAGACAGAGAGACTATTGGTTGGCTCACTTTTCCTGCAACATCACTGTGTCAGCTGAGACACCTGGAAAAGCAAGAGACACACTAGATGAGCACATTTGGGGTGCAGTGTGGTACCACAAATATTGAAGTACAGCGCCGACTTCTGACACAGGTGTTTTGATGGTACATCAATAAAAATGCATTGCTTTTTAAAGTCAGTTCCATATATGGTACAAAATAAGTTAGACAAGAGAGTACAGTGAAACAATGCTCCCCGACCCCTTCCCAGACACTCAACTATGGTGGCAGTTGAATATCTCCCCTAGACAGTCTATACATATACAAGTATAATATGTCTGTAGCTTTTATAGAAAACTTACATATGACATGTAGGAGCACAGATTCAAAAAAATTATTTTATTGTGATCCACAAGAGAATCGTTTCCTTCTGTTTCTCCTCTGTTCCATCGGGGTAGCTGACAGTGCCCAGGAACCAGAACTTCATGACTGTCCATCGGGGCATTTATGCGGCTCACTACCTCCCTGATTCAGGATTTCCCTGGCTACTCCTGCTCTTGTATTTTCTCATATAAACATTAGAAACCACATCTCTGGGCATGTGATCCTTCTTGCATGGCATCCTGGTACCAGTTGCTATTTGTATATATAAAGGCTATTAATTGTTCTAATCTGGTCATACTACTCAATTCCTTTTTTTATTTGTTTGTTTATTATTGTTGGTAGTGATCTCAGTTAACTTATATTCTCTAGGTATCAAGTTATTTTATTTGCAAATATGATTATTTACTTCCTCCTTTTCTGTTTATACATCACTTTCTCTTCTCTAAAGAGGTGGCAGTACCTCAAGATTAATGTTCAATAATGTGGTGATAGTGATATCCTTGTTCTCATTAATATGAATAGAAGACAATGCTTTATTGTCTTCCCATTAAGAATGAGCTGACTTGAAAGAAAAAAAAAAATACTGGCTGGTTTCACTTATAGCAGGAGCATAGAGGGCCAGGGGGGAAATAATAATGATGAACAACTACATACCAGAGACATTTTACAGGGGTGGAGGGGGGAATGGGATCAAAAATGGGAAGGGGGAGTGCACGGGACTATGGTGATGACACATAGGTGAATTAGTAATCCCTGAAGTCCGCATGGATTACAACTGAGATGGGAAAAGATACAAAATGATGCAAAAATAAACTATTATAAAATTTTTAAAAATGAGCTGACTTATAAGGTAAGACAAATAAGTTATTTGTATTAAGCCAATTAAAATTTATTCTATTTTATGAGGTGTTTTCCCATAACCAATATTGGATTTTACTTTTATAACAAACATTTTCAGCCTGGGTTTTTCTGCTTTGATATATTAGTATAGTTAATGATATTAATAAGTTTCCTAATACCAAGTTATCCTTCCTTCCAGAAATAAACCTCACTCAATTATGTTTTAGTCCTCTTTTGGACTATACTTTTCTCACTGCTGTTGTTCTGACTTTGGCACAAGCTTTCTTTCTGCTCTGTGAATAGACAGTGAAACGGCAGAAATTTGAGAGACAGGAAGAGATTCTTCACCTTCTTTGTCCTCTGAGGGCACCAGTTTTATCAGATCAGGGCCCCCGCCTTATGACCTCATTTTTAATCTTAATCACCTCTTCCATATTTTTAAAAAGATTTATTTACTTATGCATACAGAACTGGGGTACAGACAAAAGGTGCAGAGGCAGTAAGAAGATTCACCATAGACAAAGGGGGGAGCAGAATAGACAGATTGAATACACTGCTGAGGGGAGCAGCAGATAAGACAGGAGAGGTCTGCTGTACCATGTGGTTCAACTCTTTGGCTGGGGATCAAACTCGTGCTTTAGTAGCTGTGGATAGCTTTTTAGTGTTGTGCTTTAAGCTTTTGCACTACCAGAGAGTCCCTCTAACCACCTCATTTGAACTTCTGTCTTTAGCATCCTCTCAAATCCAGGGCAGGGGGAGGCTTCAAGGTATCAACTGGGCAAGGGGGAGAGGCGAACTTAACACAACAACCTACAGTGATGTCCAGCCTCACTGAGCATCATGATCTTAGCTGCATATTGAGAGTCCCTTTAAAGAAGTGGGTTTTAAACAATTTAAATCTATTGGTGTGGCCATATGGTTGAGCAAAATGTCATACTCTATGTTGTGAGTCCCTTCTCTCGCTAGCATATTCACTGGGTAGGCTGTTGAGTTATCAATGCTAATTTGTATCCCATTTATGTTATCAGATTTTCAGGGTTTGTTTTGTTTTGATTTTGTCTGTCTCTTTGCTTTATTTCATCTACTCCCCTATGAGTGAATAATATGGAATTTGGCTTTCTTCTCCTGAGTTATTTTGCTTAGCATAGTCCCCTGTCCCTCCCCCCAGTTCCATTCATGGCACAAATGGCAAAATTTCAACTCTCTTTCTAGTTGAGTAACAATCCATTGTGCAGATATACCACATTTTTATCCACATATTGGTGGATAAAGAGCACTTTGGTTGTTTCCAAAGTGTGGCTATTGGAAACAGGGTTCAGTGGACTCTGGTAGAAGATTATTGGTGCTTTGGTGGTGGGCATGGTGTGATAACATACATTTGCAGAGGTGAGTATGTTTACATCTGAATACTCTGAAATACACACACTGTTGTAAATCAAAGTTTCCTCAATAAACAATTTTAATGCCAACTTGATATTTTGCCCTTCCTAGTAGATTCCTGTCCAAATGATAAAATGATTTTATCTTTGCGAGTCAGTGAATTTACTTGAATATCTGTAAACATTGATCATTTTGTATCAGTTTTTCCTGAGTCACAGTGTGTTCTTTATGTTTATAGTTTCAGGTCTTATTTTATTTCTAAAATGTTGTACTGAAAAATATCTGCAGGATTCTTCCTAAAGAACACAAAAATGTATATATTACAATTCTTTTGTCTTCCATATCTTTCATATTCTCTTTAATACATTCTAGCTCTGTACAACATGGTTTTGTTGCTTGGCTTTTGCTTGCTTTTCTCAATCCTGTCCTCATATTCTTCACAATGTCAGTGGTGTTTCTCCTCTGTGTTTATCCTAACACGACTAATCTCTGATGTGACTTTTTTACTTATCCTTTCTTCCTGAGCTCTAGAAGTTCTTGTGTCTCTCTTTCTATCCTGTCCCTGTTATTTGTGAGCTTTTAAGTGCTCTGCTTTGGGCCTTTTCATTGCTTCATTAATTTTTATTCATAGACAATTTCCAACATCTTAGGGACTACTTATTATCATGAGACTTCCTTTCCACCACCTGTCTTCCTTGCCCATTCCTCCTTTTGTCGTATACTATCTTTGCTCATGGCCGGTGCTGATTGCCTTTTTTGTGCATTTTTCCTGCACTGTGGCTCATGTGAGGGAGAGGAGCATAGTTCCACACTAGTAGGAATTCATCCTAGCTTACTGAGAAACTTACTACAAACAGATTATAGGAGTGATTTAATTTAGTTTTTAACTCTTTCCAAACAGCAGAATCTGGCAGCCAGAGAGCAGGACAGAATTCAGCTTCCTTTGACCCTGCCTTACCAGCAGACAGGCCAAGGGAGAAATTAAGAAAAAAAAAATGTCAGGGCCCTCCCTAGTGGCACAGGGGGTTAAAGCACAGCACTAAGAAGCTAAAGTCACTTCAGCATGAGTTCGATCCCGGCCCCAGAGGTCACCCACATGGCATGGCAGACCTCTCCTGACCCATCCACTGCTCCCCTCAGCAGTATACTTTGTCAGTAGGCCTGTTCTGCTCCCCACTTTATCTCTGGTGAATCCTCTTACCGTCTCTGCACATCTGTCCTGTACCCCAGCTCTGTATGCATAAATAAATAATCTTTTTTTTTAAAAAAGTGTCAACTCTGCTTGTCCGCATCTCTGTGAGATCAGACAGGATCTAGTTCTACAGTCACCCCCCTCCCAATATAGATGCTCTGATTCCAAAGAAGGATCTTTGATTTTGCCCCTTGGAGTTCCAGCTACTTACTTGCATCTACTTAAGACAGTTCCCTATCTAGATCTGTACCCACAGATGCCATAGCTGATCTCTAGAACACTGGCAGCCTTCCTCATATATTTTCTTTTTGGGTTTAGTCTTCAAGTTCTATCAAAGATACAATTCATATTTCTGGAGTTTTTGCCTTACGGATTCTTCAAAGAAAGATAGAATAGCTTCAATCTACTTTTCATATGGAAACCCTGTTATTTGCAAAGGGTAAAATAAACTTTAAAGTAAACCAGAAGAGCAGCCTTAAAGGAATCCAGTGTCCTTTTGGGGGAGCAGATGTCCTGAGAGTTGATAGTGGAAGCAAGTGGAACTGTTACTTGATGAGCAGTATGGAAGACGAGTGTGCTGTGTACACAGCAGCTACATGTGCATTGCTCTTCCCTGTGCAGTGTGTTTGCCCTAGGCCACCGTTGCTTTGTCTTATCCGCGTCCTTTAGAATTCCTGATACTCAAAATGTGCCCCGTGGACCAGCAGCTTCAGATGGGAGCCTGGAAAAGATGGATCTCAGCCTCACCCCAACCCCAGAACAGTAATCTGCATTTTAACTAGATCCCCAGGTGACTCATGTGCAGGTTTGGGGATCACACTGCAGCTCTCATCCCAAGAGTTACTACCCTACATTGATCCAGTCACCCCAGGCTCCTCTAGTATACACACTCATGAAACATTCCTTTTCTTCTGTGTTCTCACTCTGTAATTACTTATTCACTGGGATAACTTTTTTCTATTCATCTGTATTTCCCCTACTAAATGAGTGCCAGACTCCATAACTATCCCACATGCAATCGTTAAGTTTTTTGCTGAGTGGGTGAATGCTTGCGCGCAATTTTCTATTTGTGTCTCAGAGCATTTTGAATGCAGTCAGCACTTCCTCGTGCGGCCACTAGAGGGCTCACTGAAATCCCTCTCTCCACCCCACCCCCCAATACAGGCCTGCTCTGGACGGGAACTCCTCAGCCCAGACTTTGGAGGTGGGTCAGGCATGACTTTACAGGTGACCCAGTGAGAAGTGAGGATGTGCAGGAATGAAAGACATTGCTGAATAATCCGAGAAACTTTATCATTCAGATCAGTCGTCCCAACACATTACCACCATATAAATGGCACGAAAAGAGCCTGTTACCTGAGTGCCATTTTGAAAATATCATGATTTCTGCAGGAGCCAGTAATTCCCTAAGGCACTGGAGCAGGCGCCGTTTCCACAGTCCCAGCCACAGAGGGCATCTTGCAGGGGTAAGTTCCCAGAAAGGGAAGGGATTTTCCTCGTGTGCTGCCTCACCAGGTATAGCTAAAATTGCCATTCGCGGTGACAGGGGGCTGTTTTGATGAGCAAGGAGTGAAAGGTGACAGTTTGAAATGAGTTTTCCCTACTCGGATAATTAGTCCTTCACTAAATATAGTAGGTTTAACATGAAGGCTCAAAACATTGAAACAGAACATGCAGATTCTAAAAATACAGACTCCTTTGCTCTGAGAGGCCTCTCCAAAAAAGCAAACAGAAAGAAAACTGCAATTCATCCCTCCTACCTGCCGCCCCCACCCCATGAGTCAACTGGTTCCAAGACTGAAGTCACTACTAGGCCCAGGGGAAGCAGAGTTATTAACAGACAATGTAATGCTTTCAGGAAACTAACTGTACAAAGTTAAGAGAGAAGAAGTTAAGCCTCTTGGTGGGACCCTGCCAGTAAGCAGTCAAGGCAGGGTGTGTAAGGCACACTCTGGGCATGCAGAACTCAAGCTAGCAGGGGAACGAATTTTCATCAGGTTGCTCTGCCTTGTCATTCAGGTGCATTTTGTTTTGAAACAAAAGACACTGAAATGAGAAAACCAGCCTTCCTTTGAAGAAAGAGCAAACTTTCTAAGAAGCCGAATTTTGAATGATTAAATGGCAAATGACCTTGATTTTGCATGGCCTCAAAAGCAATTACACCGAGATATTAAAGAGAGCTGTTCCCTGGTCATAAAATTGCTGTTCACAATTCACCGCATGTCATAACAAATGGTCAACAAACCTTCAAAAAGTTATCTTCTCTGGGTGTAGCTACATCTCAACCTGTTCTCTTGTGAACCCTCTCCAACCACAGGGAAAAAAATTTATGAAGGCACTAGAGTCCACATGTTGCTCACTCCAAAGACTGACCCAGTCACATTAACAACATGTGATATGACTAATCTCTCCTTTCCTGAAAATCGTCGATTTTTTCACTTGGCTTTCAGCCCACTGCTCCCTCATGGTTCTCCTCTGCCTGCACTCAGGGCAGCTCTGAAGCAACAGAAACCCAGGTTTTGCTTATGTGTGACCTCACCTCCAGTGCCCATGCATGCTCCTTCTGAAAGACTCAAATTTTCCTTATCTTTGTAACAAAAACTCTCTTCTGTGGCTATCACAGAATAATAGCTCTTTTTTCTCCCTCATCAAAATATGTGTATCTTTATACAGTCAATGTGTCTTTCCTTCCATTTTCTGAAAACAGTAATTTAGCCCTGAAGTGCTATAAAATATTCTGCATAGCATTTTCGTTTATTTTTTTTTTTCCATTTTCATTACAAGTGTGGATTTGTTCTACATACCCAGGTCAACAGAAAAGAAAAAGCAGATATGGTCCAATTCACGGCTTTTGAAGAGCAAAAGAAAATCACAGGCATGAAAAGGAGGGCTAACAGTGCTCTTTGTGTAGTCAGGTATCTTTGAAATCCTTTCCCTCGGTCTCCTGAGACATCCTCCTCTCTCCAGAACCCTAATGCAACAATTCCTGAAGGCAGAGTCTTTAAGTAAATTTCTCCACTTTCTGGCTAAGAGTTACCGCATAACAAAAAATCTACATTACATAGCTGACTCCTTCAGATTCCCCATTTGATCTCAACTCTTTCTTCATTAATGCATATGTCAACCTCTCTACTGGAAACAAATAAGCACAAGCTTTACCTACAAATCCTTTTAGGACAAAGGCGATCTAGTACCATATTAATACAGGCTAAAGATTCTTAAGAATCTTAGGACTCAAAAAGAGTCTAGATCGATGTCCTCAGTTTTACGTTAGAGAATGAAGGTGCTGAAAAGTGATTGGTCCAAAATGCAGTACCAAGACCAAGCCAGTATCTCCCATCACTGAGACAGAGATCTTCCTCCAGCTCAACCTCACCTACAGGCAACCTGCCCCAGGTTTTACCAAGTTCTTTCTTCTTATGGCAAATACAGTGCGCAAGACCCCTCTGTTCTGTACTTCATTTCTTAGTGTGGAATGACACCTCTCGGTCATAGCTGAACCCTGTCACCCTGTTTTATATCTGACCCATTATGTCTCTGGTTATCTGGTTCTGCCTGAACTTCTATCAAAAAGAATCCATTCATTAAGAAAACTTTCAGAAAAAAATGTCTATGGCATTTTTGGAAAGTTATTTTAATTTAAATGAGGGAAAGGGTTTAATGTACTATTTTAGAAAGCGGTTCTATTTTGCAGTTAAAGATAAACAAAAGGTTATTTCTCACCATCTTCTTTGGGGAAAAAATGGTTGACATGCATTTGTTTCTCTAGCAAAGCATAATACTTTCAACCAGCATCAACTAATTTTCATCAACTAAAATTTCAGATCTCATTTTCTCCAAGGGATTCCTCAAGATTCTAATCTCATTTTCTTCCTAAGATAATTTTTTTCCTCAAAATAAAAGACTCAGTATTTTTTCTGAGATATATGTCAGCAAAATTCCATGAACTTGAGAGTAGAAGCCTTATTTGTACCAAGACCTCCAGAATTTTATGATAAACAAGCTTGCTGAATCCTTGTTTACTAAACTGCTTTTAAACCATAAGTGTATTTTGGGTTGGAAAAGTGGATACTGCAGATCAACAGAAATAGGGTTTCTACCCATTTTCTTCTAATTCTTTATGGCTGAACAAGATCCATTCTCTCCATGTACACATGTCACGAGTCCTAGCCCTGGCCATATTCACCATCTAGATGTCTTATTGAATTAGTACTTTGTGGATTCAATGTCTAAGTTCTTTGGGTTGACCCTGTCCCTCAAAAATAGAAATCATGTTTTTCCTCTCACACAGTACTTAGCATGGTGTAGTCAATAAATGTTTATGTTAAATAGTTGACTTTTCTAAACTCCTGGTAGACTTTAACCTTCTGTCCCAGAAGGAAAGCTGTAATAGTTTTTTCTTGCGTATATGCATACAGTAGATAAACTGAAGGTAGAATCCACTACTTACACCTTTGGGCAAATATAATGGTTTGTTTCACAAGCCCAAGTTCCACAAAATCTCACATTTCTTTATTTTTGCAAATCTAATTATATCAAAACGAGCTCTTTTCCACTATGGTTGACACAAAACCCAATCTCAGTTATTTTCAGGCTATCATATACCCATCCAAAGACATGAACTTACTGCAGTCTATAATTCCCTCTGGGTCACAAACAATTGAAGATAATCCCCCCGAGTAGCTCAATCCAGAGTAGGTGACAATTGTTCACAGGACCCACCTTATCACTAGAGTCTCTGCCCTGCTCTGATAGTCACGTGTCTGTTAGTCAGAGGGCGAAACCACCTCCAAGGAGCTCAGCGTTCTAGCATCCTTCCTGGGCAGCTTTGCCCCAGCTTTCTAGTCCTCCCTTAACATCAGCCCGGTCCAAACACACCAGGTGTATGCAACAAACAACTCTTCACTTTCTCTTGGAGAAAGGGAAATTATGGCTACCCTCAACCAGCAGACATGAGGGAAGACAGAAAAAAAATCAGAAAAAAAGTGATTTTCTCAATTATTTTATAATGTGACACAATAAGTAATTTTCATTGCTCATCACATCCATACTTAAAGATTTGGTAACTAAAGCTATGAAGTTATTCCAGAAGAGAAGTTAACAAGAGCTTTTAGTTTCCTTTTTAAAAAATTGGGAGCAAATAATGAGAGAGATGTAGGGCCAGGAAAATTCTATTTCAGCAGTATGAAAGACTGATCTGCTTTTTTCCACTCCACAATTCCCCAAATACCATAAATTATCAATTTTTTTTTATTATAAAGGGAGAAAAGCCACACTTTTTAAAAACTGGTTTCATTTCCTCCCATTCTAACTTTTGTTACATTCTTGACCAGTCCCCCATTCAATCAAATCAAATCAAATCGGTTAAGCGAAATTAGACTAATTTTGCTTATTGTGAAGTCATCCTGCTTGACATTTCAAGATTTTTCAAGTAAATTAATTACTCAGGAAGTTAGGCTTTAAAAGAAGCTCTGGTAGTTTTAAGGAGCTTTTCACCTCTATGTGTCAATCCTTTGATCTGCCAGAAGCTCTATACCCATGTCCAAATGACCATGACTCATTTATGATCTACAAGTTTATATAACTCGGGAATTTTTTTAGCATGAATTACATAAAGAACATTCCTGATCTCTAAAATTTAATGGGTGTTTTATGGTGTTTTTTTTCCCCCAGGGGAACTGAAAATGATATCTAACATGTCTGACACTTTTAAGAGATGTACTTGTTCTGTATTCTGAATCCAACTCAAATGTTGAAAGTTCAAGAGAAAATGCATAAAAGGAAGTGGTTACAGTGTATACTTATGCCAGATAGACATTTATAAAGTCATATATGAGATATAAAATGAATATAGAATTTATAATTGCTAGAATTTTATTACTCGGGAAAATTTCAAATAAGCAGCTCTTCTAGGCTCTATCAATATTTATTAAAAAGTAGGAAAAAGTATGAAATAGTATACTTTGTTCATTTTTGTATTAAACGCTCCCTTTAGAAGCAGAATATCAGCCCTTTGTTCATTATCTTTGGGGTGGGGTAAACTGAAGCAGAAAGCAGATAAGCCTATGGAATTTCCTGGCATTGATTTCTGAAGGGGGTGGCCGGCAGCAGTAGCATCTGAGAACTAATAAAGCTGAGAACATGAACTGAAATCTGTACAAAGTGTGTGAGACCAACAAGAAAGGAAAATAATTTCTCAACTCACCCTATCACCACTCCAGAAGAGGAAGGGTTTTTCTTAGACTCAAGAAAAGCAGAAATAGGAAGACAGTATTCAAAAAAGAGGGTCCCTGAGTGACAAACCTCCAGAAAGAGTGGCTGTCTCCACATCCATAGAGAGGTTCTGGATCTCCCAACCCTTCAGAGGAGCCAGAAACTACTGACACAGACTCTCCAAGTGTAGCTGAACACAGAGGGCCAAGTCCCCAGAAGCATCATGCCAAGTAAACCAGGTACCAAGAATGCTGCTGTTGTGGGTGAGGCCCAGAGGGCAAAGAAGCAAATGGGGAAACAGTACCCCACGGACACCTGCACAGGACCATAGGCGCCATATTCAACTTCGGAGATACTCCCTAGGACCTGGACTCAAGGTATGAGGTGAGAGAAAAGGTAAATCCAGGCTTGCTTGAGATGGTTTCCATCAAGCTAACAGAGTAGGGGTTGGTAATAAAAATTATGATGGATTATAGGGGAAGTACCAATGTTTGTGGACTGAAAGTGATACCCACTATTAAGGAAATGTTTGTTCTTCATAGTATGCTTTTCAACTAAGCAAAGAGACATTTATGGTCTTAATTTCATTGAGATTATCTTTTTTATTGCAATATGAAAGTGCACTGTGCAGAAGCTTAAGAACTATAAATGTTTACACAACTACAATGTCCACTATTGTGAGGTCAGGAAGAAAATTTTATGATTTGCAGATAAAAACACTGAGACATAAAATTCAAAATAGAACAGATGAGTAATAGAACTGAGTGTGGTTTTGTTTTGCTTAATTTTAATGGATCTTCTAGTCCTTAGAAAGTATTCTAACCATTATACCATAACAGAAGCTATTGTAAGGGCCAAAGTAAACATTAACCAAATAACATTGGACGTTCATTAAAGCACCAATAAACAGCTATTGGATGGTACAACCTTATCCTCAAAAGCTCTGAGGTTGCTCACTTTGTACACCAGATATGACTGTAAAGGAAGCTTTCATTGAGATGAGACCACTGCCTTCAACAGGTTGATGGGATTCCAGTGGAACAGAAGCCATGAGGCAGTACTTTACATAAAGGACTAAATGGACACATTTACCATAAAAGTAGTGGAGAATGATTTGGTCATCTGCAAGCAGGACTTAACAGGAAAAACTCTAAATCTGAAAGCTGAATGTCCTGCTTGTCTAGCAACAAACGATGTGGAGAGGTATGTAACAAACCTTCTCAGAATGTGATTTGTGTTGCATCTTAATGAAAGGTATCTACTACCCAAGAGGTTCTCGGAGTGTTGCTATAGTCCCAGCTATCAGGAGCATAATATCTGAGGATTTTAAATACTAGGGCCACTGTTGCTGTTGATTACAAGTCTGTTATGAAGAAATTTTCCTGACGCTATGCATGTATGTTATACTGAACGGTGCTTTTTTTTTTTTAACAAAGTAAAAATATATCAGAGGATTAAAAACCCAAAAAATGCATGTATCTTTAACTCATGCTTTCCAGTGTCAACCAGACTCTTGCCCAGCTACCCCAATGCTGCTCCAGAGACCATGAGCAAAGTGGCCAGTGTGTCAGAGCCAGGGTGGGGCACAGCTTTCACCACATGGATTTCTGCTTATGAAGGCTGCTACTGCCACTTCCCTAATCCTTCAACTCTGAGTGACTAATTTGGCTCCTTTGCCATGTTGATTACATTGTGACCACTATGGAGGGAATGGGAATTTGTTTCCACTGTCCTGAATATATACTCAATACATTATCTACCCAAAACGCTCCTGCAGAACCACCATCCGTGGACTGAACAACTGCACAGTCATGTATTCCATGCAGCGCTGCCACTCAACAGGGATAAATCACAGCCAGTAAGGTATAGTAATGGGTTTATGTTCAACTAATTAATTGATTCTACATGCAGCCCATTACTCAGGAGCAACTGGGCTGACTAGGATGTCCAATAGCTTACCAAAGGCTCAGCTACAGAGCCCTCTAGGAGACAATACTCTGAAATGATGGAGCTTTTGCCTGGAATCAGACACTTTACATGGTGCTATCTCCCCCACATACCCCTAGGAATGAAAAGGTAGAAAATAAAGTGGGTCTTCTCACTAT
Source organism: Condylura cristata (assembly GCF_000260355.1). Taxonomy (NCBI): domain Eukaryota; kingdom Metazoa; phylum Chordata; class Mammalia; order Eulipotyphla; family Talpidae; genus Condylura; species Condylura cristata. The sequence continues at coordinate 45,448,383 of NW_004567108.1, read as the reverse complement.
AAAAATAATAATCCATTTGCAGAATTTTCATTTCCCTTCCCAGCAACTTTGAACTCTATTGGTATAAAAATCCTATTTTCTCGAAGGGTCAGTGCTTCCACCAAGACGCAGAGAAATGATTCCACTGAAATTTCGGATTCCTTATGCCACTGAACTAACAGAAACAAAAACAAACAAACGAAAAAAACATATAATTCTATGGAGTGGAGTGGAAATGGAGAGCTTCTACACAATGGAGACAAGCAGGATAACATCCAGAAGAAGGGATCCTCTGGGTGGGGGTGGGGGGACCAATGCAAAGGCTAATGGAAAGTGATAAGAATAAAAAGGCAGAATTACTGAGAATTCAGAGCCTTGGTGATGAAAGTTCGGGTCATTCCAGGCATAGACCCTGACTGCCCTGACTGTCTCAGGACACTGGGTATATGGAATAGGAAGAGGAAACAGAAACCATAGATATCAAGTACAGTCTCTTAGACAATTACAGACATGAAAACTGTGGCAACTGAACACCTCTTCCCATGCTAAATACATAAGTGTGTTCATGTCTATATGCCTTTTTTTTAAATCTCCCCTCCTTTATTATTTTGTAAATTGTTGAATGTAAACTCAGCAATTCAGCCTTCAGATAGGAGAATATTCAGTAGAACTGTGACTCAATTCAAAGAGTAAGTAAATGTAACCAGCTGAGGATATAAATAACTGTTGAAACTGTGTGTCTCTTCACTTGGGGGAAGGGGTGAGAACTTCTGCACTTCTATGAAGAACAGTTGGTTTTGTGCTGTTTGCTTTCCATGAAGAACCGAGCTGGCTTTCTGTTGAATAAAAGTTCAAATTTGGTAAAAGGATGCACATAGAAACAAGTAGCCAAAGGAACTGACCTTGCCAATAACTGACTTACTGCCTCCACTCCAAATTCACCCTTCTTTACTCTGCTCTGTAATACCAGTGTGGATACTTCTCCCTGGCCAGCCTTGCAATCTTATGTTCCGCTGGCAAAGTACAGGGGGGACACCACAAGGCACAGCAGGAGGAGGGACAGTCCTTCTCCATTCTTCACTTCTTGTCCCTTTGGCATGTCACCAGCACTGTGTGGGAGACCCAGGGACACCCACCTTCTTGTGAGTTTTGCCAGTTCCCTGTGAGGGTTTCCTAGTTTCTCTGTGACCCCAGTAGCAGCTTGCTTGCCATAAGTGTGTGGGAGACCACGGTGCCCACCTTCCAGAAGGTTCTGCCAGCACCGAAGTAGACACTTTTCTTCTCTTGGTCCTGGCTCAGACTTTAGCTGACAGCTGACTGCTCACCAGCCCTGGCCAGTGGCACCTTAAGGAAAGTCACCACTACCCAGGGGGCCATTGAGCCTCCCTCTGCAATAAGGTCTGGCTCGGAAGCCTGGGGAGAACAATAACCCTTTCCTGAGCTGCTCCCCTCCTTGATATTCTTCCTTCAACCTAGATAAACCTAGATGTAGTAACTGTTCTCTATATTTGCTATTTTGGTTTTCTTTAGCACTTGATTTACATCGCTTTTGCAGTTATTTATATTTTACTAGTTAGCATTTTTTTCCCGTAATTTAAAAAAAAAATGTATTATTTAGGGCCCTCCCTGGTGGAAAACAGGGAAGCACTAGGAAGCTATCCCAGCCACTGCAGCATGAGTTCAATCCCCACCAGGGAGCTGACCATGGTGTGGCAGACCTCTCCTGACCCACCCACTGCTGTCCTCAGCAGGGTATTTCAGTATATCTACCTGTTCTGCACCCCACTCTGTCTCTGGTGAACCTTCTCGCCCCCCCACCTCTGGCCTGTAACTCAGTTCTGAATGTATAAATAAAACTTATTTTTTTGAAAGAGATTTATTTATTTGTTCATACAGAACTGGGGTACAGGCCAGAGGCTCAGGGGCGGTGAGAGGCTTCACCAGAGACAGAGCAGGGAGCAG
>NW_004567108.1:45443180-45445887 GCF_000260355.1 Condylura cristata | reverse complement strand
AAAAAAAAAAAGTTCTAACCTTTTCACAAATGAATTAAGTGTACTAAAAAATTAGAGCACTTCAAGTAGGCTCAATAAATCAGAATTTTCACCAGTTAGCATTATAAAATTTGCTTTCTATATGATTTGGTGCAACTGAAGTCCCCATATACTGCTGATGAGGTTGTAAAATTGTGCAATCGCTTTAGAAGAGTCTAGCAGTTTTTCAAAATGTTAAATATAGTTTCCATATGATTCCAATTGTTATTTCTAAGTATACACGTAAGGGAAATAAAAACATATAGCATATAAAAACTTGTACATGAATACTAGAGTAGCATTATTCATAATAGACAAAAAATGGAAACCACTCAAATATTTGTCAATAGATTAATGATAAATAAAATGATTCATGCATACAATAGAAAATTATTAAGGGATTGCATACTTATATAACACAGATGTACCTTATATGTGTTGTGCTAAGTGAAAGAAACCAGAGCCAATCACAAAGACCAAAGGCTGTACGTCTTATTTTCTTGAAACACTTAGAACAGACAAGTCAGAGAGTTCATGGAGCTGTTGTCTAGGGCTGGGGCAGAAGGGGATGGCATCAGTGGGGAAGGACTGCTAATGGATATGGGATTTCATTTAGAAGTGATGCAAACGTTGTAAAATTAGATCATGGTGATGTTTGCATAGTACCGTGACTACACAAAAGACAGCTAACTGCACACATTTTTGTAGTGAAAAAATTATACATAGAATTAACAAGCTGGCCACAGTTTAGATAATCCCAATTTTGTTGGCAATATCAAGGCATCATAGTCACGAGTCAAGCACATGCCCTCCTCATTTCGCCAGGCCTGATCAGGCTGCTGACCTTGGCCCCATCAATGTTACTGAGCTCCTTCATAGTCTGTTTGATCTGGTGCTTGTTGGCCTTGATGTCCACAATGAACACGGGTGTTGTCTTGTAATTTCTTCACAGCTGACTCAGCAGTCAGAAGGAACTTGATGATGACAGGTAATCTAGCTTGTTTCTCTTGGGGGTGCTGGCCCAAGGATATTCATGTTACCTTCAGAGTCACAATGTTTTGGGCCTCCAGAAGGGGAGTGACAGGTGAAGCTTCTTTTTCTTGTGTCTGTGGACATGCTTCAATATTGCTTTCTTGGCCTTCAGAATGTTTGCTTTGGCTTCTGCTTTAGCTTTGGGAGGGAGAGTTAGCTTCCTTCTTTACATTGGGAGCAATCTTCATGAAAAGTGAACCATGTGCTTTAAATAGAACAACATTTATGTGTGTGAATTATTTCTTAATAAATCTGCCTTTCAAAAATAGCTTTATTTCTGACACTATAGTTCAGGAAATGTGTCAAAGTGAGGCTGAGATAAAATCACTTTAACTCAATACATTACAAAAAAAGTATTTTAAAAAGTCATCTGGCAATTTGTTTCATCTTATTTACTTTTTTTTTTTTTTAAGATTTTGTGCATACAGAACTGGGGTACAGGCCAGAGGCTCAGGGGAAGCGAGAAGCTTCACCAGAGACAGAATGGGGAGCAGAACAGGCAGATAGACAAAGTACACTGCTGAGGAGAGCAGTGGGCGGGTCAGGAGAGGTCTGCCACGCCATATAGTCACCTCCGGGGCCTGCGGGAATCGAACTCATGCTGAATTGGCTTTAGCTTCTTAGTGCTGTGCTTAACCCGCTGTGCCACCAGGGGGGGCCACATCTTATTTACTTTTAATAAAAATTATTTTGAGAAACATCTAAGAGGTCAGTGAATAATTTCTGTTTGATGTTGTATAATAGGCTATTTCATCAGTCTGCTTGAAAGGTATGCTTTGTTGAATGTGACTTAATATGTAATGATTTTATATCAATGATAAAGATCAGTTCATAATAGACAATAAAAAGTGCGACAGAAATGCCACAGGGAATCCAAGTTCCAGCTCTACAGAGACCAGAGTCTCTATGGGTGCCTTCCGTCTCTGCATTTCACTCCTTATCTGAAAAATGGTGGTGGTGAGACTGGACTCTGCACTCAAATATTATGGGACTCTGATATTCTATTCTGTAGATGTTTATATTCTTTAAACAATATTAGAAGCTAAAGGCAAATGTGACTGAGAGTTAAACAAATTTTGCAAAGTGAAGTCCTGATGTTGAATGCTGATGTGTGATAATGTAGCAGGTCCTCTGAGGTCACCAATGTGTGTTAGTAAAGTAGTCAAGCAGCTTTAAAAGATAGCCTGGTATCAAAAATTGACCTGACTCTTTAGAATGATGATCTTTGAAAGAAGTTATATTATCTAATAGTTATTTACTATATTTACAGCTGTTTTCCCTAGAATAGTAGCCATTCTTTCTTTTTTTAATAAAGGTCTCTGTGGTTATTCTTAGTCAAAAAAAAGAAATGCAATTCTGAAATAATTAAATCCTCTATATAGTTTTCCTTTCACATTATTCACCTATTCTTTTGCCCCCTGAGGAATTTGCAAAGCAATGCACCTCAGGAAAATGCAATTTTTTCTCTTCCTCAATGTCATTTTGTGTACAATAAAAGAGGCCCCATAAGTTTTCTATCAGAACTTCAAATGCATAAGCTAAATTTAATTCTAATTGCTACTTGCATTAGCTGATCTCACATTTAAGTCATGTTGATCATATTTATCAAAGCCTGAGAATTGCTTAAGCATTTCTGTTTACTTGAGTAAATTATAAG
>NW_004567108.1:45439899-45442320 GCF_000260355.1 Condylura cristata | reverse complement strand
GATTTTTAAAGTTTAATTTATGCCCTCAAATTTCACCTGTTTTATTAGGTAAGTAATAAATTCAGTGACTAAACATCTACTCACAAAATAGAGACCTTCTACTCACCTCAGCTACTGCACATACCACACCCATCACTGCATGTCCAGTCACCATCCACCACCAAAAAGTTGTTTCACTGACCCATTCCCTGCCCTTCCTTTCCAGCTGGCAACCTCACCTGTACTTTTTGCCTCTTTACGCTCTTCCTATCTTTGTGATTTTGAGCATCAGAGCTTTAAGCTTATAGTAACACAAGAAGAGAACTTTTGATGTTTTGAAGCTTCTGCTAACCTTCCTTCTCTCAATTTTTGACTTTGGCTTCCACTAGTCATACTTCTTCCCCATCTATATTTTGGTATGGTGAGTAATTTTTTAATAAAATTATGTATAATTAATATGGAATACCCCATATATATCTTACATAAATAATTCATCTGAAATCAAGGCACACCCTTGGGATACTCTTTAGTAAAGGGTAAGACAGTAAATAACTTTGGCATTTAGGAGTTATACAATCTCTGCCTCAGCTACACAAGTCTGCTTTTCTAGCACTAGAATAGCTACAGATGCATAAATAAATGGGCAAGGCTGAGTTCCCATAAACCTTACTTAAAAGTAAGGCATGATCCCTTCCAGCTCCATCCATATTGGGATCATGCTTAATGAAATAAGCCAGAAAGAAAAGAAATAACTGGATTGTTTCACTCACAGCAGGAGCATAAGGGATCAGGGGAGAAAAAAGAGAGAGAGAGAACAAGTATAATAGAGTAAAAATGAAAATAATGCACAACTATAAACCAGAGATGGGGTGCAGAAGGAGATGGGATCAGAACTGGGGTGTGAAGAATGCACTGGACTGTGGTGATGGCCCATGGGTGAATTGGTGGTGGGAAGTCCATGGGGATGACAACTGAGACGGAAAAGTGAACAAAATGAAGAATGATGTAAAAAAAAAGTAAAATTATATAAATTTTAAAAAAATAAGTGAATTTCAAAAAGCAAAATAATAATAATAATAATAATAAGGCAGGAAGCTGGATTTAGTCCCCAGAACATGGTTCACCAACCCCTGCCAGAGAACAATTCAAATGGAATTTTAAAGTGCTGCGACATTATGTTGCACTACACAATTACTCATCTTATTTATAGAATCACAACTCTTGTACAGCATACATCAACTTTGTATGAATGTTAGGAGTTTGATAACTTGAATACTTCCTTCTCTGGTCGCCTTACTGCATTGCTGGCAATAAGTTACACCATTTCAACTAGAATCCCAAGATTTTAAAAGGACAATGTACATCAGAAATGCTAAAACAATCCACTATGTTGGGGAGCATAAAACACACTGCTTCCTATATATACTACTGTATGGCAACAACTTTGGGTCTTACATGGAAATTCTTATAAATTCTATTTTTCAGATTTCCCATCCAAAAAGAAAGATGCATTTGTAATTGATATGAGGTGTTATCAAATATGTTGCTAACTGGAGAAAATTTCCATTTTGACCAGAAATCATTGAAAAACATTACCAAGCCTGGAAATTAGACTTATTTTCCCAGAGTGACTTCTGCTCTCGATATTTCTACTCTTTTTGCTGGACATACATGCTTCTGTTGCTAGATTGCTTATGTTACAGTTATAGTATGCTAAAACTCAGGCTCTAAGCTGTCTTGCTACTCAGCTGACTGGGTTGAAACAGCTCCAAACAGCCAACACAGTTACTCTGCAGAGTGAGAAGCAAGATTATTACTGAAAGTCATTTCAACACCCTAACTAGCAATAATTTAGCTATCTATCTGTATCCATTTCCTATGGCTGCCGTAACAAATTACTGCTCAGTTTGTGGCTAAAACAATACACACATTTATTCATTCTGGAGAAATATGAAGTCAAAAGTGTGGTCAAAAACGAGGTGTCAGCCTTCCTTTTGGAGGCTCTAGGGGGCAAACTGTTTCTTTGTCTTTTTCAGCATCACTTCGCTTGTGGACCTTGCTCATCTTCAAAGTTACCAATGTAATCTTTTTTTTTTTTTATGTCAAATCTCCTCCTGCCTTTTACTATAAGAAGACTTTATTGCATGTAGGATTTACCCGGATAATCCAGGATAATCTTCCAATCTCAAGATGTTTAATTTAATCATATCTTCAGTCTCCTTTGCCATGTAAGTTGACATTCCTAAGTTCCAGGAATTAGGAATTGTATATCATTGGGAGCCATTATGCAGCCTATCACATTAAGCATGTACAATTTAATCTCTAAAGTTCTAGTAGTTTTAGATAAATCCTTGTGTAATCAATTATTTACTTTCCCAGGGTTCTTTTGTATTTGATTTCTTGACCAAAAGCATGTCTATGCAGATTTTCCTGTTTCATATA
>NW_004567108.1:45421915-45439799 GCF_000260355.1 Condylura cristata | reverse complement strand
CTTTACTTTGTACATTTTTTCATCTCAGTTGTAATCCCCATGGACTTCCCACCACCACTTCACCCATGAGTTATCACCATAGTCCCATGGGCGTTTCCCACCCCCATTTTGATCTTGCTCCCCTCTCCACCCCCATAGAATGTATCTGATTTATAGTTGTTAGTTGCTGTTCTTTTTTACTTTATTACAATTAAGATCTATTAAAATACATAATATATATAACCAATTGCAATATTATATACATATATATGTATATATATATATAATCAATTGCTTAATTGAGGTAATTCAAATCTACAATTAAACATTTTAATAGCTGCAATTCAGTCACTTTTGGTACATTCACAGTTATGCAGACATCACCTCTGTTGTCACAGTTCCATAACATTTTCATCACTTCATAAGAAAAATGTGTAATCATTAAGCAGTCACTCCTCATTTTCCCGTCCTTCCAGCCTCTGGCACCACTAATCTGTTTTCTGTCTCTATATATTTTGAGTATGTCATATAAATGGAATAATACAATGTGACCTTTAAGTTTGAAAGGTTTCTTTCACTAATGTTGACATGGTATAGAGTGTATCAAAAACTTTATTCCTTTTAATGACTGGATAATATTCCATTGTAGGGCTATGCTTCATTTTTTTAAAAAATCTATTCATTATATATTTGAGTCATTTCTACCTTTTGGCTATTGTGAATAATGTCACTACAAACATCTACAAGGAGTCTATACCTAATTCTGGTGTGTGTGTTCTTTTTTCCCTCCATATACCACCAAGCAATTCTCCAATGTCAGTTGACTGTCCCATACCAACTCATTTCTGATACTATCTATCCCGAGATAGTGTCAGATCCCACAGGCTAAAGGTTCAGTCACCACCATTCAGATGTCAATAAAAAGTTTAGGCTGTCTGAAACCATAATATATAAAAGAAAACATAGGCATAACACTCATTCCAAAGACTTCAGAGATGACTTTGTGGATTCATCTCCCAACAACAAGAAAATCTAACCATCTAACCATCAAACTAAAATCCTTTTGCACAGAGAAGGAAAAATCACTAAAATAAAAAGACTCCCACACTGAATGGGATAAAATTCTTGCCTATAATACATCCAACAAGGGACTGATATACAGGAACTCATATAACTCAACAAAAAGAAAACAAAGAACCCAATCAAAAACTGGGCAGAAGATCTAAGTAGACACATCTCCAAAAAAGACATATAGGCACATGAAAAAGTGTTCATCATTACTTACCCTCTGGGAAATGCAAATCAAAATCACAAGATACTGTCTCAACACTGTGAAAATGATCTAGTTTAAAAAGTACGGAAACAACAGGTACGGGTGGAGATGTGGAGAAAAAGGAATCCCTGCACAATGTTATGAAATTATAAATTGACCCAGCCCTTAGGCAAATTAGTATGGAGGTTTCTCAAGGCATTAAAAATAGATCTACTATAAGATCCCACAAGTCCGCTCCTAGTTATCTACCCAAAGGATACAAAAACACTAATTTGAAGGGATAACTGCACTCTTTTGTTCACTGTAGTCCTACAGTGGCTACATTATAGAAACAATCGAAGTGCCCAAGTACAGAGGAGTAGAAAATAGTATGTGTAGATACACACAAAGGAATATGACTCAGTCTTTTCAAAAAGGTGAACTCTTGCCATTTGTGACAACATGGACAGAATTGGAAAGGATGATGCTAATTATAATAAGTCAGAGAGAGAAAGGCAAGCATCTGATAGTTTCACTTGTATGTGGAATATAGAGAAACAAAACAAAGGTCAGATAAAACCAAACTAATAACAAATCCTTGACCTCTGACACCAGAACAGAGGTAAGCAGAGGGAAGCATGGCAGTATGGGAACAGGGGAAAGATGGGGCCCAATGAAGCCTATTAAAGGATTATTGAGACTTTGGTGTTGGACATTGTGTGAAAATTGTATTTATAGAAGTTTGAACCTAAAGCAAACAGCATGATAAACCAACATGAACTAAGTAAACATTAACTGGAAGGAAAATAAAACACCACTGAATGTTACGATACAATAATTCATCATCAAAGTTTTTGTAAGGTAAAATAACACTCAAATGCACATCTTAATTTTTAAAAAATATGACTGTATATTTACAATATATGATAAATTACTTAAATAAATACTAGAATCAGACTTTCTTATGGCTTAAGGTATACAATAAGAACAGCAGGTAGGTGAACCCTAAAAAACAATAGTCAAATTCATCCAAATCTGTAAAGTACAAACATTGTGGGTTCTTCTTTAGAGTTGTACACAGAAACTTGTGTGTGTGTGTGTGTTTCCAAACCAAACTACTGTATAAGAAGGTACACTATCTTTCTTCCTCGAATCCTGAGAGCATTGTGGGAAAAAATTTGCAATAGTTACCACTTACTGAAAACTGACTTTATAGGACTTTGTATGAAGCATTTTTGTTATATTAGCTTATTTAACCCTCCCAACAACTTTATTGTATTTTAAAGATAAAGAATGTTGAGCTCAATGGCTTTAAATAACCCATATGCTTACAAATTAAGAAATATACTTTTGTATGTACTCAGAGTCAAGAAACACAAATGAAATTATAATGCACTGCAAACTGATTTATAATAAAAAATACTACACATGAAAACCTACTGGAAGCTACTAAAGCTATTTTTCAAGGAAAATGCATAACTTTATATGCACATGTGACCGGGAAATTTTCTGATAACTAGTGAACTAAGCATTTCTCTCACAAAGTTTAAAGAAAAAGAAAATTAAAGTCAAAGAAGCAGCAAAGGAAATTACTGTAGGAACATAAGATAAAGGAATAGGAAGCATATGTACAATACAGATATCAACAAAGTGAGGTTGGTTCTTCCCTATGACAAATATTCTGTCCAAAATAGAGGAGCTAAGACACCAGCACAAAATTCTGATTCCCTAAGCTGAATGCTATGGTCTAAGGAGCTACTTACAATCCCCAGCTGGTTGAGGATCCCATGTATAATCTTAAGAAAAACATCTCTGACAGATGACAGAAGATAGGACCAAAGACAAACAGATTTCAACAGTAACTTATTACAACACACTTGCAAGGTTTTCTGATGTCTATGTATGCCTTTCCCATTTTAAAAGTCTCTCCCTCAAATTACTTTGTAGGGAAAAAAAACTGAAATTATCTATTGCTGCTTGTGAAATATTGCACTTTTATACTGAAGAAACTTTATATTACAAGTTTATACAAAAGGAAGAACTTTTGTTAAATAACATTCTCTATGAAATGTTAACTGGAAAAGTGTTCTCTGATGGTTACTACTGAGAACCCAGCCAGGTACATGCACTTACCTGACATTCTCCGATCTCCTCACACAGTACTCTGCATCCTTTGTGATGTTTAACAAACATTAACTCAACATCTTACTGAGGGTGTTTATATATCCTATTGAGCTAAAAATCCCTGCAGATTTCAGAGTGTCCTCCTAGGACCAGCAACCTGGAGCCACTTAGGAACTTGCTAGACCTCTGAATCCTCAGGCTGTACCCCAGACCAGTGAAGTCAGCCTCGCCAGATGAGCCTCTCCAGGTGATAACCTTTATTTTCAACAAGCCTCCTCCCTCCTCCCCCACCCCGTGATTTTAACGCACTACGCTGCAGTTTGAGCACCACTGTTCTTCCATAAGTTGAAAAAAGACCTCAGAAGCATCTCAAAAGGCCACGTGAGGCGGTAGCCAAGGAAGCGCACAGGATTTTGCACAACCACTTGTGTTGGCAGTTTAGTTCTTAACGGCTCTGACTAAAGCAAGAGACTAATTATCTAAGAAGAGCTTCCTTGGCTCTCACAGAAGTCAGGTTTACCTTGTAAAAATGGACCATAAACAGCGCTTGCAGCATACTGCACGAAATGACAAGAAATTTAATGAGCTTATAACACGAAAATATACTTACCAGGAACATTTGATCATTCTCCAGGGTACAGCTGGCCCACCCTTAAAAAAGGACTTAACAGGTAAATAGACACAAATAAGCAAACGTGGGAAATGCTATGTCAAGGGCAGCCAATTAGAAAATGACTTGATGGACAGAAAATAAGATGCACTTTATCACCAATTATCCTAAGGTGACAATGATTGAATTTATTCATCTATATTCCTCCTTAGTCCAGCCTCTATTTGGGGGAGAAAATGAAGAAAAATGTTTCCTAAGTTTCCCTAAGCTCACAGGTTTTTTGTTTGTTTGTTTTTGGCTTGTTTTTATTAATTTGTCAGTTTACACATCTATATAACTTTGGGAGTACAATTTCACACATCCATGTGTACATGTCCATCACTCACCTTCTACCCCTCCCATGCCAGCGTCCTATACCGGTCAGTCCCCTATTCTCTATTTGCTCCCTTATTTCTTCTGGGAACCAGTATATATTTTCCAGAGTCTAAGAACTATTTTCGCTGTGCTTGCCCAATATATGTTTTTTGACTATATGCATTCCACTAAGTGAAAGCACGCAGTATCTTTCAAGTTCTGCCTTCACTTAGCGGTCACGGAAAGCTCACAGCTGTTTGGCTAGCCAGTGAGGCTCCCCCGGCCGTAGGAGCACCGGTCTCTCAAACACTTGCCCTTTGAGCTATGCCTTTTGTTCTTGCTGTTGTTGCTTTGTTTTAATTTGTTTTTATGTACTTTTTCCTTTCCAAATCAAACCAGAGACTAAACTGAATTCTGAACGGCACCTATTGATAATGGTGGGGGTTGGGAGGCCAGAGAGCAGAAAGGAAGGTGTACATTTTGCTAACATTTCTTTCTTCTTCTTACCTGATTTCTCCCACCAACTCCTACTCCCACATACAAGTTACTGCACCACTAAGTGAAATTTCCTAAAGGTCAAGGTTCTATTCTACCTGGAGGGAAATGGTGAGACAGTGAGCTGAGAACACAGCAGCTATATTATAGCACGGGTGTTAAATCTGTGCCTAGAATTTAATGAAAAGCATTTCTTTTTTGAGACATCCTACTGATTGGGAGAAAATATTTCCACTCCATACAATGATAAAGGACTGAACATAAATATCTAGTAAGAGCTCACATGACTCAACAAAGTAAACAATCCAGGGCCTCCATGGTGATACAAGGAGTTAAATCTCAGCACTATGAAGCTATTAGCAGTCACTGCAGCACAAGTTCGATCCCCAGCCAGGGAGCTAACTCACATGGGCAGCAGACATTTCCTGTCTCGGTCCCTGCTCCCCTCAGCAGTGTATTTCAGTACATCTGCCAGTTCTGCTCCCAACTCTGTCTCTGTGAATCCTCTTATCCCCTAATTCATCCCCATACTTCTAGCCTACACCACAGCTCTTATTAGTATAAATAAATAAATATATTTTTTAAAAAGTAAACAATCCAGTCAAAAAATGGGCAGAAGAGCTAAAAACAAACAAACAAACAAAAAAAAAAACAAAAAAACACTTCTCCAAAGAGGAAATGCAAATGGCCAAAATGTTTAACATCACTTATAATCAGGCAACTGAAAATCAGACTACAATGAGATACCACCTTACACTGGTGAGAAAGACACATATTTAAAAAACTAGCAATAAAAAATATTGGCGAGGATTCAGAGAAAAGGGAACTCTCCTATACTGCTGGTGGGAGTGCAAACTGGTCCAACAAACCACTGAAAATGGAGCTTCCATATGACCCAGCAATTCCACTCCTAGGCATCTACTCAAAGGATACAAAAACATTAATTCAAAAGAACACCTGCACCCCCATGTTTATTGCAGCACTATTTACAATAGGTAAGATACAGAAACAACCCAAATGCCCAAACATAGATGACTGGATCAAGATGCGATATATACACACAATGAAATACTAGCAGCAACCAAAAAAATAACGTTACTCCTGTCATTTGCTGCAACATGGATGGAGCTAGAAGAGATGATGCTCAGTGAAATAAGCCAGAAGAGAAAAGAAAAATATCTGATGGTTTCACTTACAGGAGGAGTATAGGGGAACCAAATAAGGAAGCAGGAAAAAATAATAAGTAAATAAACAAAATTAAATAGGTAACTATAAATCAGGCATTCTGCAGGGGAGGAGAAAGGAGAGATATCAAAACAGGGGAGGGAAGAGCATAAGGGACTATGGTGATGGTGCATGGGTGAACTGGTTGTGGGGATTCTATGAGGACAACATCTGAAAGGAGAAAGCAAACATTGTACAATTGTAAATTAACAATGATATAAAATATAATTTTTTTAAAATTAACTTTTCTTTATAATTGTTGTGTACATTACTTACTTTTTAGTTACAAAAGTAAGTCGTGCTCATTTTAACAAAATAATCCAAAGATGCATATATATATATATATATATACAGCAGTAATGGTTAATGTAAACAAATTCTTAATGGACATTTGTGGGGAAACCCTCCATTGCATAAATCTGGGTGGGAGACTGTTCTGCCACTAGAGGATTCACACCCCACCCACTGGTGTCTGAGGCATTCACATTAAGTACTTTGACTTGTACAATACTCCCCCAACCCTCGCCCTGCCTGGGAGTGTTGCATCTTAAGGAAATGGTTTCATTGGCCAACTGGAACCAGTTGGAGGGTGGCCATGTTAGTAAGGACATCCTAAACCAATTGTATGAGGATGTGGCTTCCATTATGTCCTCTATTGCCACAGTCCTTGACAAATTCCTGGGCCTAGTTGCTCAGTCTTAATTTTCCAAACATTTCCATGAGCACCATTCTTTAGAATATTCTCAATAGTAGGGAAATATTTTTCTTTCAAGGGTAGGCTTGAGTTTTGAGAGAGCCAAATGGCATTTGGTAACAAGGGATGACACTAATTAATACTCCACAGTCACACATGAAAATGATGTGATTATTTTGACACTTGTTTTCCTGCCTGAAAAAAGACCAAAGAAATGATGCCAAAAATGTCTTGAACAATGGAAACATTGTTAATTTGAATGCACTTTTTAACATTTCTTAATCTCTTTTGAAGAGGATGGAATTCATTTGAATATGGGAATTTATTCTTGTATTTGTAATTAAAATAAGACTCATTACTGCCTACCTACTGCACAGCTAATATGACCCCCAAAAAAAAACCTCACAAAAGTCCTACAAATACATTATCATGGGTAAGAAAACATTAGGCTCAGGGAATCACAATTCAATTACTTCAAACCTAGAAAACACATATGCTTTGTTCAGCCTAATATTGTCCTGTCTACAATTTGACAATAAAAATAAAGCAGCTTTGTCCTGACAGTACCCTAAGTACAAGCACAATGGGGAACAGTAATTTTATGAACTTCGACAGAATCAAATGTTTGCATTTTCTTAAGTAGCTGTGCAATCTTGTTACCTGTACATTCATTTGTAGTACATATAGAGTAGGTACTAATATATATTTTTCTTTTCAGTTTTAGTCCATGAATTGAGCACTAATTTGTTTCTCCTGTTTAAGTACCACATTTATTAAGACATATTTCACATGATGTACAATTCACCCATTTAAATGTACAACTTAATGGTTTTTAGTATAATCAGATGTCCAACTACCTCAACTATGACTTAAGAGACTAGTGAAAGGAAAAAGGGCAGAAGAGAAATCCCTTCTTAAGCTATATACACTGTCATAATGCTGTGGTTTTGCCTGCTGTTGTATTATAGTTTTGGGCTACTATATTCAATCACAGACTTAAGATGGCAGGAGGGAGGTAGGAAAGGAAGGCAAAACTGATATTTATGGTAGGGGTTCTAATCAATCTGTTATAGGGCACCTCAATTCAGAGAGAGGCACCCCTGAAGCCCCAAAACCTGCCTGCTCTAAGTGGGTTCTGCCATCCGCCGCAACAAGACAAAACATATAAAGCTTTAATGAAAAGTGACTTTAATACAGTGAATATACAATACAGAGCACAAAGAATGTAACTTCTAAATCAAACACCTGAAGTTAACCATCCCCTTGTGGGCAAAAGTCAACCCAAAAGGGATTGGCCCAAAGCAAGGCCTGAAAGCCTGCCACAAGACTAAAGCACCTTCTGGCCGGGACCCATGGAAAAGGGTCAGAAATGGCCAGACAAATCTGGGAGGAAAAGAGCAAAATCAAAATCAATATAAACACTGCCATAGTCACCTCCCTACAGGTATCTCACCCACATCTGCCTTAACCAGTCCAGTGTCAGGAAACAAGCCCGGTTTCTTCATCACATGTTTGCTGCTCCATGTGGCTTCCTTAGGTTCTCCATCTGCCTTCCTTCTCTCTTCTTCTCTCTCCTTTTTCTCTGCTCAGTTCCACCCTCCTTCTGGGTGGGGCAGGGAACCTGGAACTTCCCTTCTCCTAGGGACCACCCAGTTACATCTTCTAATGAGTTTGATTAGAATTTGTCAGGATTTGTCAATTAACAAAATTTAAATATATCAGAGGCCTCCTCTGATATAATCAAACTGACATTTGCTCTAAAAGTCAGAAACCATAAAATATATAATAGCTACTATAATCATTTTCATTTAAACCACATATATATAATGAGTTCTTTTAATCTGTCAAGATGATATATGATTTTTCACAATATAGTTCTACTTTTTAATTATTACATTAACTGTAGAGTCAGTCGACTACATTTAAAACAAAGTGTATGGTAAAATACACAGCTTTCTTGGCCACTTTAATGCTGGATTTGATTCTTTCTTTTTCTCTTCCAAATTGAGAGCAGTCATTCTAATGCAGATCAATGCAGAACACATGTGATCTGCATTATTCATGTTGTGAACTGAACATCGGTGTCCTTCTAAAAGTTATGTGTTGAAACTCTTATCTCAGTGTGATGGCATAGGCGGCAGAACCTTTGAGAATTAGGTCTAACAATGGAGCCCTCATGAATGGGATTAGTGTGCTTACAAGAGGCCAGAGGATGTTGACTGGCTCACAGCGAGGCTACAGTAAGAAGCAGACAATCTGCAAGCCTAGTAGGGGGTCCCCACCCCACACCAGATCTGCTCTCACCTTGATTCTGACTTCTCAACTGCCACTAATCGAAGAAAACAAAAAAGTTGGAAGACACTTTTGTTTAGGAAAAATTAGGACAGGAAAAAAAAAAGGGAAAAAAAAGTTAGAAAACATTTGATTTGGAATACTCTAAGTATTCTCAGTTACTGAAAGCATGAACCATCTCCCATTAGAAAACAAAAATAGATCCAAAGGAATTGAAATCAGGATCTCAAAAAAGAGATCAGCACTCTGTTTGCTGCAGCATTATTTACAATAGACAAGCTCTGGAGACAACCTATGTTCATCGACATTGAATGGATGAAGGAAGTGTGATATATACATACAGTGGAATATTATTCCGCCTCTATGAAAGGATGGCCTAATATTTGCAGCAGTCTGAGTCAACTGGAGGAGGCGATCTTAAGTGAAATAAGTCAGACACAGGAAGACAAATGTCATATGGTAAGCTCATGAGAATCTAAAATAATCAAGTTCATAGAAGCAGAGAGTAGAATGGTAGTTACTGGGAACTAAGAGGAGGAGGAATCAAAGAGGTATGTGTCAAATGGTACAACGTTTGTTATGCTAGCTGAATATAAATGCTGGAGTCATTTGTATAGCCTAGGACCTAGGGCTAGCAATAATGTATCATATACTTAGATATTTACTAAGAGGGTAGATCTTAATGTTCTTATCATACATAATAAAAAAATAAAGAGGGCAAGTAGAAACTTTTGCAGGTAATAGGTATTTATAGAATATGGCTTCATGGTATACACTTATTTCTAAACTAATAAATTTAATTCATTGTATGCATTAAAAGTGCATTTTTGTATGTCAATCACACCTTACTGAAGTGGTTTAAAAAAAGGGACATCCAAAACAAAATGAGTCAGAAAGAAAAGGACAAATATCAGGTCATTTCACTTACAGGTGGAATATAAAGAAACTGAACAAAGGGGTCAGGAAAAAAGATTAAACCTAAAGCTGACCATAGATCTGAGGCATACTGCAGAGGAAGAGTCAAAATAGGAGAGGAAAAAGCACAGGGACTATGGTGAAGGATCACGAGTGCCGTGGTGGTGGGAGAACTACAGGACCGCACGTGCGGAGAGAAATCAAATGTTGTACAAATAAATTTAAAGAAAGAAAAAAAAGTGCCTTATATTTTATAAACTGTAACGCCATTTTCATGCAACTAAAAAAAAAAGTTGAATGCTGACAATTAAACTGACTTGTATGTCTCAGAAGTAATAAAATGCGATTGCAAAGGTGACTGAATCCTAAAAGCAAAATGTTAACATAGCAATATGAAGTGCTCATAACTCAGTGCCCTACTAGAGGCTATGAAAGTCAGGATTTTAGTCATGAAAATATTCTACACTGGTAAAGGGAGTATTTTGCATCTTTCAGTGCATAAAAGGGCTAATTAAGTCAAGAACATTTTAATGAAATGAGAAATAATTTTGAAGAGTATTTAATGCTCCCATTTTATATTGAATCAATTAAGCCAAAAAGACCCACATAACCTTGGCTTTGACTTAATAATAAAACTTGAAACCAGGCATCATGATATGAGTCATTTGATCTAATAGGACAACTTGCAGCTCTGTGCCAGCTCTAATACTCAACTTCCTCAGCTACTGAAAAATTACCATGAACATGCATAATGGTATAAAAAAGGGTATCTGGTTTATTTAAATGGAAATCAATACAAATAGGCAAAGGACCATTTATTGTGATGAATGTGTGCACTGAATGTAAAAAGCAAATTATTGAAGAAAGAGTGAAAGGCAAGAATCTACATATATCCAGGCTCCCTACATTAGAAGAGTACTAACCACATGGAAATTAAAGAAAAGCTAGAGGAAAACACTGAGTTCACCTATGGAAAAAATATTAAAAGCATCACACTGCAGGCAGTAAGATTAAGGCAATGAACTTATAGAGCCAGTTCTAACATTCATTAAATGTTATGAAATGGAACAGTATAGACCCAGAGGCATGGAATATGAGAATGGTCATAGAAAAACAAGAGCATCACTCTTCTAAATAAAGCACAAAAAGGTTCATCAACACCAACAATTTTTTTGCAACATGCATGTCCTGTAAAAACTTGGAAAAAGAAACCATAGTATAGTAACTACCTAGGAAGGATCCAAAAGTTAATTCCAAAAAGCAAAGGTATCTAGATCTACTGGGCTGGAATAAGTAGAAAAGGAAGCCACTTTGGAGATGTTACTTGTGACATGCCAAAATAAATGCCTCATAAAAAATAATTCCACTCTGCTCTGGTATCAGTTATGAAATCCCCTTATTACTCACTCCTGAAAAGGCACGTAAGACTGTCACTAGCACCTTATTTCCACTGAATGCTGGTTCCACTGAAAAGATGCCTTTCGCTGTATCTTCCTCACTAGTGCGCATATTCTTCAGAGCTCAGCTTAAAAATTAGCTCCTCTGTGACACCTTCCATCTCTCTGGGAAAAGATGGAAAACTGCCTTTCTTTCCCCTACATTCTCTAGGGGTCACTGTCATCCTCTACTTACATGTGGATGTGTTTGTTTTCCTCGCTGGGCTGGGCTGAGGATCCTTCAGTTAGACTTAGTTTCCTTGCACCGCATTGCCCAGACTACAACCCGGCATACCAAGACTCTAAAAAAAATAATCTAAGTATTTTGGACAGCTAACTAGTTTTTGTGGAAAAGGGGTAACACAACCTAGTAAATTATGCTGAGTGTTATCTTGAAGGATAGGGCAATACTGTGCAGGATCCTGTTTCACCAGCACCTAAAGGCATCTCATACAAACCCATGCTCGATAAACATACAAGCATGGCTGCTGGGTGGGAATGAAGAGAAAAGGACAGCAATACAAAAGAAGGGATACAAAGGAAGGATATGGGAAACTAAAAATGACTCCTTTCACAATTTACTTGGATTAAATGGAGAGTGACAGAGTTTGGTGCAGTAAAGTGGAAGGGCACTAGATCATCAGAGACGGCTGGAGCTGAAGTTAGGCATTTGTAACTGGCTATCTCTTTGGATCTCAGTCTCCTCATCTGCAGCTGTCTGTCCACTCGGGTTGAAAAGTATTAAGTCAGAAAAAATACAAACTACTCTAGGAATGCAAGTAATATTTATTTTGGTCTAACTATAAGTAAAAAGCCACATGTTAGAAAAATAGACATGCCAGGGCAACTAAAGGCTGGTTCTAGAAAATTATGGTAGTAAAATGACTACCAAAAATTCCTCAGTTTTTTATCAACTACTTTGATGAAACAGGTTATGGACATATAAAATACATGTATCGATGCTAATGAATGAAACTTTTGTTAGCTATTGCGTACTAAAACAACTGGAGTAATATAAACAAGCAAATAGTAGTTGAAGTTGTTAGTGCATTATGACAAGCCTATGGGAGGTAAAACTTCTTTAAGAAAAAAATATTTCATGATGCATTAGCATAGACTTTAAACTTGATTAGCTTTCTGCTACTTGATGAAAGCTCAGAACACAAGGAGATGCCAACAGGAAAATAGGAACAAGAAAGGGCAATGTGTAGGAAGTTATTTTTTTTTTTAATTACAAAACTAGAATTAGAACTGGAAGCAACTTTACTAATCCCAAAGACCATCACCTCTACTCATAGATTAAGTATGACCAAAATGGAGCACTATGAATTTCTTTGCATTAAATAATTTGTTGTTGTACCTAAACACTCCATTTCTCCAATGGTCCCTCCATTTAGCAATTTTCACTACCTTCTTGACTCTGGAAAACATTGGAGTTTGCAAGCTCTTAAATCCAATACATTTGTTTTACTGAAGCAGCAACCAAAGTCCAAAGAAACTGTGACTTGCTTAAGGTTACTTGCCCAACTATTTACTAATAGTGCTACAACATAAACCCAAATATTCTGATTTCTAACCAATATTGGTGCTACAAATTCTAGCAAGGACTGTTGAATATTTAGTTGGAAAGAAAGGAATAAAAGCCTTGCCATGACATCGCACTTGCATAGTAAAAATAGTGTTTACTTTTGTAAATGCATTTTAGCGTATTTTCACCTCTGCATTTATTATGAAGTGGTTGATTTAAAGACCAAAAACTTAATTTAGTCTGAGGAATAAAACAAGATTTATTTATTTTAAAGATTTGTTTTACTTATGCATACAGAACTGGGGTACAGGCCAGAGGTGCTGGGGCAGTGAGAGGATTCACCAGAGACAGAGCAGGGAGCAAAATAGGCAGACGGATGAAGTACTCTGCTGACAGGACCAGTGGGAGAAAACAGGAGGGGTCTGTTGTGCCTATGGATCACCTCCAAGGCAAAGGATGGAACTTTCATTGAAGGGGCTATACAAGCCTGCAGTGTTGGGCTTTAACTCACTTCGCCTCCAGGAAGGGCCCAAAACAAGATTTATTTTAAGAAAACAGGCGGTTATTCCCATATTGCAGAAGACCTGCACAAAATTACTCTGTTTAGTCTCCTGCACAAAATTATCCTGTTTATCTCAAACTGAACTTTGCAGACATTTTATCCTTTAAAATATAATAATAGCACTTATCACAAATTATCTGCTGTGACATTTAGGTAATGGCTCATTTTTACTATTTATAGTTCACTTCTGATGGGTATTTAGTAAGTATTCTCTTCTAAGATGGGGTTAGGAGCAAGGATATGGTAATAGAAGAGGCAAAATATTACTCCCAGTTAATTTTACAACAAAAATGTTCAATTTTAAGTTTCTCCTTTCTATCTGTCATTAATGATTTATTATTTATATAAAATATACTGGAATTTAACTCCCTAGTTTTTCTTTTAATGTTAACAGTAACGTCCAACACAACACTGACCTCTACTGGGAACATCTGTTTTTGTTGGATAGATCATGACTTGTGAAAATTCAGCCTAAATCAGATACTTTCTGGGGTCTTACAATATCAACAAATCCAATGTCTTGAAAAGATTAAGTGTGAGGAACTTTCAGAAAGCAAAACCCTCATCATCTTTAAGCACTAATTTTATTTAATTGTACTTAGTATTTTCATAAGCAGGAAATTTTAAAAAATTTACAAAGGTCAGTGTTTTAAATGTTAAGTATTGCTTCATAAAGAGTTAAAACACAAAAGTATTATAATCCAACCAAATTATACCATCTTGTAGATTGCATTTAGAAAAGTCTTGAAACATTTTTCTAAGTATCAAAAAACCTTATGAAATAAAGAAATACTTAGGAGTAAAGTAGAGGTAAAGGTCCCACACAATGAAAACTTTAAGACATTGTTAAAAGATATAGAAGACATGCAAAAAAGGAAAGATATTCTCTGCTCTGAGTTGGAAGAATTAACACTGTTAAAATGGTCATCCTGCCCAAAGCAATATATACATTTAATGCAATCCCTATCAAGGCACTGAAGGCATTCTTCAAAGAAACAGAACAAACATTACTGAAATTAATATGGAACCACAAAAGACCTCAAGTAACAAAAACAACCCTAACAAAAAAGAGGAAGAGTGGGTAATATCATCTGCCCAGACTTCAGACAATACTACAAAGCTATGATAATCAAAACAGTATGGTAGTGGAACAAAATCAGACACACATACCAATGGAATTGATTGAAAGCCCAAATATAAACCAATACACATCTATGAGCAGTTAATCTTCAACAAAGGACCCAAGAGTATACATTGAAAGAAAAGTCTCTTCAACAACAGGTGTTAGGAACAATGGGCAGCAACATGCAAAAACAAATAAAACTAGATCAGCATCTAGTACCTTATACAAAAATTAACTCAGTGTGGGTTAAAGATTTGAATGTAAGATCTGAACCCATAAGATACATTGAAGAAAAAAATAAGCAAAACACTCTATGATGTTGGTATCAGTGATGTCTTGTGATTTTTGTAATTTCTATCAGTGATGTCTTTGTAATTTTTGTCCACAATAGCAAGAGAAACGAAAGCAAACATAAACAAATGAGACTACATCAAATTAAAAACTTCTGTATAACAAAAGAAATTATCTATAAAACAAAAAAGACATCTTACTGAAAGGGAGAAAATTTTTGCACATCATACATCTGATAAAGTGCTGATATCTATAATATATTCAATATAAAAAACACATGCAACTCAACAAAAACAACCAAATCAAAAACATGGACAGAAGAACTAGACACTTCTTCAAAAAAGACATACAGCCATCTATCAGATATATGAAAAAGTGTTCATCACCATCATCATCAGGAAAATGCAAACCAAAATCACTATGAGTTACCACTGTGAGAATGGTCCATATCAAGTTCAGAAACAACAAATGTTGGCAAGGATATGAAGAAAAAGAATACTCTCACACCACTGGATGGAATATAGACTGACCTAATCCCTATTCAAAATAGTATGAAGATTTCTCAAAATATTAAAAGTATGATCCATTTGATCCAGCAGTTCCACTTAGGTACCTACCTGAGGAATGCAAAAACATTAATTTGAAGGGAAACACACACTCTATTAATTACAGACCTATTTACAATAGCCAAATCATAGAATCGCTCTAAATGCTCAAGGTCAGATCAACAGATCAATGTGGTATACATACACAATGGAATACTACTCAGCTATAAAAAAAATTAAAAAGGTGAACTCTTGACATTTGAGATAACATGGATGGATCTGGAGGGCATAATAGTAAGTGGTAGAAGTCAGAAGGAGAAAGACAAATACCAAATGGTTTCAGTTGTAAGTAGAATATGGAGAAATAAAACAAAGGGTCAGCCAAAACTCAGCAACAAACCATAGAAATCCTACTATGGAATTGAGGTTACAGGATGTGGGTGAGGGTATTAAGAGGGGATGGGACTGTGTCTTGGTGGTCGGCATGGTGTGATGGCATGTATCTAAGGAACTATGATTCTGTGCTTATGAATCACATACAGTGGTGTGAACCACTATTACCTCAATTTTTAAAAGTTTATTTTTGAACTCTTAATATCTTTACTGTTGTGCTACACTCACTGATGAAGCTACTAGACATACTAGCTTTGATCAAAAATAGGATCCATCTACTATCAAAGGACCCATGTCAACACACTTCCTAAATGACCAAATCAAATAGCAGAGCTTTTTAAAACAACCCCCAAATCAATTAATGACAAGTGAAAAAAAAAATTTGCCTCCAAGAATTTGAGTAATATTTCATCTTTTGAGATCAGTGGTATTAAGCCAATGTTGCCTCAATTAAAAAAGAAAATACAACCAAAACAGTGCAAAGGGGTGGATTTCAAAGAATGTTTTAAAAGATTAGACTCTTTTTGGACAAGAAACCAGGTATAATAAAAAACAATTATGACAAATCAGTAGGCAAGACACCTGATTTCATTTGTTTCCCTCTGCCTCATAAAAACCTGTTTATTCTCATGGTGGATTAGCCTGCACTGGTACATTTTAAAATCTCATTGAAGTAGCTTGCATTCACATGATTTTTATCTTCAAAATCTCTCTCTCATACTTTACTTTCTAATAATTGAGTCTAACAGACATCTGATTAAAAAGATCCTCCCTGGTGGCACATTAGGTTAAAGCTCAGGACTGCAAGTGAGCTGCAGCCACTTCAGTGCAAATTCCATCACTGGCCCTGGAGGTGACACACATGGCAAGGCAGACCTCGCATGACCACACACACCTCCCCCGCCCCCCTGCCTCACTGTTCCCCTCAGCAGTGTACTTCCGAGATCCACCTGTTCTGTTTCCCACTCTGTCGCTGATGAATCCTCTCACTGCCCCTGTACCTCACCTATACCCCAGTTCTGTATGCATAATTAAATCTTTTTTAAAAAAAATACAAAACTTAAAAAGAAAGAAAAATAAATCACATTTCTATAAAAAATAGATACAAAGAAATAAAGCAAGCAAAATAAATCACATTTCTAAAAAAAAATACATAGAAATCAGTAACTAGAGATAAAGAAATGTGGGCACTAGGAAAACCTACCTTGGCATAACTAGTTTCAGCAGAGGCAGTACTACTATTTTGTGCATTCTCACTATGATGCTTATTGCTAAGACCTCTCAAAAGGTCATAAGTCCTTAGTGGAAACTGAGCAAAAGACCCCTTTATTCCTATGGTGAATTAGCCTACACTGATTAAAATAAAAGTACTTCAATTTTAAATGTCAACTATGTTTAACTTACTTATGAAAATAAAATGAGCTTTAGTATTGATTTTTTAAATAAATATTTTGTTTTACTAAAATTAGAGATGCTGGCAGCAATTTATGTAAAATTTGTGGAGGCTGGGAGAGGAAAGAATAACATTTGTTATATTCTCCAGAAGAGGCTCTGGATATTATACACGTTCTCAATTTTGAGCACCAAAAGAGATTACATATTATAAAATGAGCCAAATACATATATTATTTTTGGTTTATGGAAAACAGTTAATTCTAGTTTCTTCAAGTGAAGCAAACAATTCACTGAACAATTCTCTGAGGTAGACTTTCAAAAACTGAGTAAATTTTAACTAAATCTTTGACTCACCGGAAATTATGAAACTTACATAGCAACACAAATATGTGTTAAACTGAAAGGGACTTTTTAAACTATTGTTCCATTATTTTCTAATTCTTCCCATTTCATTTCTTCAAATTGAACATCAAGGTTATCTAAACACTAGAACACCAAAATTCCACCAGGAGTTACTCAATGATATTGCTAAATTAGTGAATATATCCACTTCTACCCCAAGCAATTTGTTTATCCTTAAGTTTCTGAACTTACATAAGCAGTTCACAAATATCAGCTCTCTTTTTTTTTATTAAAAAGTTTATTTTTACATCATTTTGCACATTTTTTTTT
>NW_004567108.1:45412877-45415305 GCF_000260355.1 Condylura cristata | reverse complement strand
TGGGTTAAAACTTGTAGTAAGTGAGTCTATAGTCCGTTTTCAGTCCTCAGTTCCTATGCCGGCTTGGACGCGGTGATCTCGGCGTCTTTACTCTGTGGCCATCTTCCGGAAGTCTCTCAATATCAGCTCTCTTTATGTTTCCTTTATAAATGTAGAGATATTCTACTCATAAATGATACTCAGTGGAAATTGATTTTTAAATAAAGCTTTGTTTTACTAAAATTAAGTAAATTACCTAGTAGTTAGTTACAATTATTAGAGAAATGCTGGTAGCAATTTATATAAAATATGGGAAATCAGAATCAAGCTCCTGAATAATGTTGTTATAGGTTTATTGCATTTGCTAGATCCACATATAACTCACTGAAGGCAGAAAAAGAAACATAAAGGTATGTAAAAACTCAGGAGGAAGTCAGGCTTAAGTCCACGACCCTTCTCATACATAGGATTTATTTAGTCAACCTTAAATATTTACTGTAGTGTTCTCAAATTGTCTATGGAACATTCATTTGATGATATACTCAAGAACAAGACATTGATAATCACCATTCCCATTCCTATCCAGCATTATACTGGAGGTCTCCAGTGTCATGAGGTTAAAAAAAATAAAGGGAGAAAGGAACTAGAAAAAATGATGTATTTGTTGTTGTTGTTTTTTTAAAGATTTATGTATTTATTCATACAGAACTGGGGTACAGGCCAGAGATGCAGAGGGTGAGAGGATTCACCAGGAAAGAGTGGGGGACAGAACAGGCAGATCGACGAAGTCCACTGCTGAGGAGAGCAGCGGGTGGGTCAGGAGAGGTCTGCCACGCCATGTGGATCTCCTCCGGGGCAGGCAGGGACCGAACTCATGCGGAAGTGGCTTAAGCTTCTTATTTCTTAGTTCAGTGCTTTAACCCACTGTGCCACCAGGGCCTGATGTAAGAATTTGTAAGTATATTGATCACTTCATAACAAGTTACCCCCAAATTAAATTATTTGAAACAACAAACATTAATTATCTCATCATCTGCATGGGCTAGGAATCCAGACAGAACTTAGTTGAATCTTCCAGTGGAGGGTCTCTCATATGCAGTTAGGATGTCAGTTAGGTTGCCTTCTTGTCAAGGCTCACCTAGGGCACAATCCACTTCCAAGATCACTTACATGGCTATTGGGAGGCCTGAGAACATCCAT
Source organism: Condylura cristata (assembly GCF_000260355.1). Lineage (NCBI taxonomy): Eukaryota > Metazoa > Chordata > Mammalia > Eulipotyphla > Talpidae > Condylura > Condylura cristata. The sequence continues at coordinate 45,414,126 of NW_004567108.1, read as the reverse complement.
TTCCATCATCTTTCAGTCAGCTGTCAGCAGGTCTCAAGTCCCTGCTGGCTACTGAGTAGGCAGCAGTTCCTTGTCTAGCCTCTCCATTAGGCAACTCACAACATGGTGGCTGGTATTCCTCAGTATAAGTCAGGACAATGAGAGAAGGCAAACATGATGGAAGCCAGTCTTTTTTGTAACCTATTATCAAAAAGAATGTCACATAATTTCCCATGAGTTATTGCCAGATCCTACTTGTTAGAGGTTGATGATTAGATATAACTCATACTCAAGAGATTTCTTTCACAAGGGCACAAAGGGGCAGAGGCATATTAAGTGCTACTACAGAATAGTAGAATGTGTGATGAATGTAGAAAATCTGGAAGAAGAACACTGGATGTTTAGAATAGAAAGTCTAGTAAAGTTGTTGGGCAAAAAAATCAGTTTTACACCATATATAAACAGCAATCCTTTGAAAATAGTAATTTTAAAATAACCTTACTTACAAAAGGAACAAATATCAAAATATCCACTGCTGAGGTAAAGGGTAACTGCCTTTACTTATTTGTATGTATTTGAAAATGTTTATACTAACTTTTTTAAAGTATCATATACCTAGGAACAATTCTAACAAAAGATATGCAAACCTTCACAGAGAAACTATTTTTTTACTCATTTATTCTACAAAAATGGAGGGACAAACCATGTTGATGGACTGGAAGACTTAATATTATAATGAAAGCAGTATCTCTGAATTGATTGATTCAATACAACCCAAAGTTTCAACTGTGTGTGTGAGAAAATCTTCAGCCTGACTAGCTGATGTTAAAATTTGCACAAAAATGAATACAAGGAAAAAAATCTTCAGCCATATTACATCATACATCCATCACACTGAGAACAATTCAAACTCTGTCAATAGCAAGTTTAGCTAATGATAGAAAGTAAAAAGAACTCGCATACACTACTGGATAGGAGCACCTACTGGTACAATTATTTTGGAAAACTTTTTATTTGCCATTCAATCAATTTCACATCCAGGTGGTAGTGATGTTTATAATCTCTTGAGTATATTAAACTTAAAATATCAGGAGGAAAAAAGAAACAAAACAGCAAAACATATTTACAAACATAAGCAACAGAAGAGACTTCTCCCCTAAAGTAAATTCTACTTTGGACAGCAAAGAGAAAGTACTTACTCTTTGCTCTGAGCAGAATTCAAATGTCTGGGAATAAATACTCAAACACTAAAAAGTTTTCCATGATTTCC
>NW_004567108.1:45284953-45412432 GCF_000260355.1 Condylura cristata | reverse complement strand
AAAAAATCAGTGGAAAGATGAGAGTAAGCCAATTAGTGAGTGTTACCCTTGGTTTATTTTTGGTTTTGTTTTTTGTAATTACGCTCAGAAAGTATTACAGGTGCATCATAATCTAAGCATACCACTATTTGTAAAAAGACAAAGCAAAGGTAACGAGAAAGATAAATATACCTTCCCAAAAGCTAGCATACACTTATTTTATCATATAAATTACTGACATGAGAACAGTAGTCAAGGCAATGATATGTAGCATTTTGAGGATGCCATCTGACCTAAATAAATACCAAGAGAATCACCATGTGCAGTATAAAGAAGAATATTTATTTACATTATTAGTTCCTTTCAAGAGGATGAGGTGGCTAGAGAAAAATATCTATGAAGTAGTCTCATTTTATTTGACCCATTTGTATTTTCCATGAAACAAAATTTTCACTTAGAATCACAGTTTTAAGGGAACTGTATGAATTTATCCACTCTAATTTTCCATCTCCAGCCAAGACTAACATTATACCACTGCAGGCAGATACCACTTAGAGGTAAACACCGACTAAAATATATGTTATAAAAGAACCACCTTAGTAAACCTGCCATGTGCCATGCCATCCAAAAAATCTGCAATAAAAGACAGTTAAAATACAAGATATCAAAAATCTTTGTGCAACAATGACAAACAGAATTTACAAAGGAGAAATCACAACTGGCTATTAAGTCAATAGCATCACAGTAACAGTACCCAGTGCCTTTCTTGTTCAAGTATATACATTAATATAAAGACCTGGTTGTAACAAAGACATCCATAACTAGGATGTACACACAAGTATTTTATAAAAATGATGAAAAAAAAAATGAAAACACTTTTAAATTCTGTAACAATTAATGACATGTTAACATTACCAATGTATGCTTGTCTCATAATTTTTAACTAATCTGTGCACTTTAAAAACAGCCGTTTTATAAAAATACTGACATGGCTCAACATTTTTTGAAATCAGATAACCTTTATATTTTAGTAGTCTATTTTATGCTCTTCATTATTTCTTCATCATAGTTCACTTTTTCTATTTATCCATTTATCCAAAACAGCCAAAGCAGATGTCTCTAATGGCTATAGAAGTATTACATTCGAAAACTTCTGGTTCTTTGAAACGGTTGAAAAGGATTTTTTAGTGCCCACATTAGCAACTGTGGTTTGGGTTTCGACTTTTCAGGAAACAGAAGTGCTTCACTCTCAGGTGTAGGAAATCGTTCTTGATAGACTTCAGGGTAAGATTTTTGAAACTAAAAAAAAAGAATCCAAGGAAAGGGAAAAAAATGATAAAATATATGAGTCTCTGGTCCTAGATTTTCCTATTTTAAAGGTTATTGCTTTCCATCAGTAAAGAGAACAGCTAAGAGAAAAAATCGCCATCAAATTCACTTCAATACAAATCCATTTCTATTTGTTATAGTTTGGTTCCACTTTCTGTAGATCTATAGGTCATCTTTAATATGACCTAATCTTTAAATAAATTTCTTTCAATCATATTTCTTAAAATGTCCCCCACTGCCAACTAAAAAAAAAATTCATGAGTAACTCTGACTTAAAAAAATAACTTGTATTTATTTAACACAGAAAAATTTGGCCCAAATACATTTCACTATCTCCCTGTTTATCCAATTCAACTACACCTACTCCCAATTCAGCCACAACTACTTCTGCCCAAATGGTACACAATACTTGTAAAAACCATTGAACTCTTCTCCAGAGTTTCTCTGAATAAAATATGACAGAGAATCTGGTACTCTGCTCTGTGTTTAACCCAATTATATATGGTGTGATCAGGAATCAAGCAATGCAGGTAAGGATTCAGTCACTCAGAAGGAAAAAACCATTTACTTGACTTTGGATAAATATTTTTATATTGGTCAAAGTAAACCTATTTTGTAGTTAAAAACTATTCTCAGTAACCCCAAGTAATATTGCCTAACAGAACATAAAAACTTTTAGTGATTCCAGAGACAAGAAACCAATTTGATGTTTTATTAAGGTTTTTTATTAATTAAGGTTTTATTAAATTCTAGATATTTTACATTTGTAAATGTAGTCTGATTTTTCCTTTTAAAAAGTCAAAAGGCATAGCAGGAGTATAATGGACCAGGCGAGAAAATAACAAAAATAATGAACAACCATATACCAGAGACATTCTGTGGGGGTTGAGTGGGGAATGGGATCAAAAATGGGGGGGGGGGGAGGGAAATGCACGGGACTATGGTGGTGGCACAGGGGTGATTTGGTGATGGGAAACCCGCGGGGATTACAATCGAGATGGAAAAAAAAAATGTGCAAAATGATGTAAAAATAAACTTTGTAATAAAATTAAAAAAAAGTCAAAAGGGAGCCCTCCCTGAAGTCGCAGTGGGTTAAAGCACAGCACTCAGAAGCTAAAGCCACTTCAGCATGAATTCAATCCCCGCCTTGGAGCTAACCCACATGGTGTGGCAGACCTCTCCTGACCTGCCCGCTGCTTCCCTCAGCAGTGTACTTCATTGATCTGCCTGTTCTACTCCCCACTGTCTCTGGCGAATCCTCTCACAGCACCTGTGCCTCTGGCCTATAACCAGTTCTGTGTGCAGAAGTAAATCTTTTTTAAAAAAGTTTTTAAAAATAAGTAAATAAATAAATAAAAAGTCAAAAGGAATCTGTTGTCCTCATTCAGTAGATTCTCTTCAAACTTAAAATAACTGCTAGCTTACATCATACCACATTATCAAAACAGAGGGCAAATATTAGAGAAATGAAAAACAAGTTCAATAATGGTAGAAGAGCTACATTGGAGAAGAAAGAGCTAGGAAATTGGTATCCACGGTGTAAAAGAATGAAATTCCTGGATATATGAACCGAATAATATACTTTCAAACCTGCTATGTCTCAAATGAGATTCATATGATACCTACTGAGGATAAAAAGAAAAATATAATCACCTAACAGTAGAGAGAAGAAATAACTTGAGGAACACCCTATTTACCTGCTTCAATTTTTTCTTCTTCTCTTTCATAGAGAGTTTGTTGTCTGTTATGATTTCCTCCAACAAGGCTGCCAGAGGTTCCTGAGAGCCGAATGCTCTTTGGTATTCAAACTCCTCGGGACTAATTTGTCGGCAAAATGATGGGGCAGATAAAGTAATATCCATATCAGCTCCTGGATATTTTATCTGAGACAAAAGGATTAGTGATGAAAGGGAAACCTGTATTTTCAAGTAAATACCAAAGTTAGTCCAGATCAAATATTCCTGGCCATAATGTTCCTCAAATTATATAGGGAAAACTATAGTGAACTTTATTCATAATCTTTTTAAAAAATCACTTAAAGTGGCCCTCCCTGGTGGCGCAGGGGGTTAAAGCACAGCACTGAGAAACTAAAGCCACTTCCGCATGAGTTCGATTCCCACCTGCCCCAGAGGTGACCACATGGCGTGGCAGCACCAGCCTGCTGCTCCTCTCAGCAATGTACTTCGTCAATCTGCCTGTTCTGCTTCCCACTCTGTCTCTGATGAAGCCTCTCGCCGCCCCTGAGTCTCTGGCCTGTACCCCAGTTCTGAATGCACAAATAAATAAATCTTTAAAAAAAAATCACTTAAAGCTACAGTTTTAAATAAGAGATTTTTACCTTTTAAACTTGAGCCATTTAAATAAACAAAACAAAAAACATGTGCCCTCCTTTAATAAAATTGAAATTTACACAAACTAAACATATGGACAAAAAAGAATTGAAAACAGTTACAATGTTGAATACACACTGTGAACTATCAAGGTTCTGTCCCACATCTGAAGTCTGAGCCACCATCAGCGGGGAGGACAGAGGTACCCACATAGCTCAGCTATTAGAGAGATGTACCCAACCATTTCCGAAAATATTAAAAGCAAAAACAAAACAATGTGCAGATGCTACACAGGGCAAGTGGGAGGAGGAGAACTAAAGAGAAAAAAAGGTATCAACACCTGTGAATAGATGAGCATCCAGTAAAATACTTAATTTCAGAATACAAGACGTTCATCTTTTCAAAACTATAACACCTACTATTTTGTTCTTCTTCGGTGGATAAAATTCCTATTACATTCATTTCTTTGTTCTAAAAAATTTTCCAGAAAAAAAACTAAATATATTACCAAGAAGGGTGATTATATGAAGTATACTCCATGCCTTAACATGAGTTTACTAGGAGAATTAGAGACACCCAGAGAAAAGCACAGAAACAAAAGGGAAAGAGGCAAACACAGGACACCTCTTTTTAATTTGAAGAAGACCAGAGAAAACAGGAAAGGACTAAAATAAAGGGTGAGGCTCAGATAAAGTCTGACAGCCAGAATCCAAGGACATGAGAATAACTACATAGCTACGGGCTGCCTCCCATAACTCATCTAGCCCAGTGTCAGCCTGGAAACAGGCCCAAACAGTCACTAGAACAGGGCAAGCAGCACTGTTTACTTCCAGAGGTGTGCTGCCCTACATGTGATAAGACGCAGGGGCTGAGAGCCTGCGTGAGAGAATAGCCATCTACAGGCTCCATAAAAACAATTATTTGGTTATTCTAATGAGTACTTCTAAAAGAAAAAACATAATTGGACAATCAGTGGTGGAGAGTTGCTGATTTCACTCAGGGTCATCACAGTGCTCTTTCACAAGATCGTGTTACCCTGAGTCAATCTCATAGCTCAGTCTTCTGTTCTTCAACGAAAAGCAAAGCTACAGTACAGACACTGCAAAAGGAAAGTGGGAGAACTAAACACACATGCCTGCGCTGTGTGGATACATGAACTGCGTGAGTGTACAAGCAAGGTAGTTACTGCCGCCGCTTTTCCTTACAGAAGTTTAGACAAGTATTTGCTTTTTTTAAATATTTTTTTAAAACGTTTAAAACATGGAAAGACCTAAATATCAATCCAAAAAATTTTCAAAAAGTTAAAGTATATTCATATATTGCCATAATAACGATAATGATGACAATTACCAACTGAGGCCTCACTGTGTGATAAACATTATTCTAAGTTCTTTATAATTTGTAAGCCATTTAATCTCCAAAACCCCAGAAGGTTGATATTAATATCCCAGTTTTACAGATGCAAAAAGAGAGAAAGTAAACAGATGTGGAAGCTGAGGCGTTGAACCACACGGCCAAGGTAACAGAACTAAGAGTGGATAGTAGGACCCAGAGCCTTGCTCTTGGCTGCTCTAGTGTCACCTAAGAATATTTAATGATGTGGAAATTTTTGTTGTTGTATTGTTAAGAGAAAGTTATCAAAGAGAGACTGGAAGGAGGGAGGGAACAGAAAAGCACCTCAAAGACTGCAATACTGGCTGAACATATTTTCTATTTTCCAAAGTCCTTTATATATTAAGATGGTGACCCAAAAAAACTGAAGTAAATTTTTAATTTTTAAACTTCACAATGGAACCAGCTGGGAGGTAGCAGTAAATTGGTCCTTAATTGTGGAGCCTCAAAAATCACTTAAGGGAAAAGAGGTCCTTTAATTATTCGGATTATTCAGATGGAGCCAAGCAAACCTACCAGCCTTTTCTAAAAAGGTCTGTTCCCACAGGCTCACATATTTCTTTTGCATTGCTTTAACATGACATTAACAAGGAAATACGAATAGCTAGCTTTCAAAGAGTGCCATGTTGGGATTTTTTGTGAGGGGTTGTATATGATATTCTACTCTTCTTAAAACAATGTCAGAGCAGGAATGGCCCATTTTCATACATGTGAAACTAAATCCAAAGGGGTTCAGGGACTTGCCCAAAGCCACATAACCAGGAAAGAGAGGAGCCAGGAGTGTGGTGGAGATCTCTATGGCTTTAAAGCCATGTTCTCCTCCACGCCATGTTTTGTAGAGGCAGTACAATACAGAGGTCAAAAGCACTGTTTCTGGAAATAGACTGATCAGTTTAAAACCTGGCTTTGGACAAGTTAACTTTTGTGTGCCTTAGGGCTTTCTCATATAAAACATAGAAACCAATAGGCTATTATAAATTATTGGGCTATTTATAGATTAAGCATAAATGATTTCCAACAGAAAGTATATGTGAATTCTAAACAAATTCATTTAAGACATTTGCAATTAAAAGTAGGCAGTTTGATATTACAAAACTACATAGACATTCCATAAATTTGAAATAACACAAACAAATATATGGTGCTTTCTAGGTGCCAGCCATGCTGTGGGCACTTTGTACACATTACTTCACTTAACCCTTTTAACAAAAACATCCCAGAATCCTGCCGTGCGTGCATGACTTTCCCCTGGCAGTACTGCAGAACTGCTAATATCCTCCTTACCTGGACCCTTCGGAGATGAGCCACACGCTCCTCTATGGAGGTCTGCAAAGCCAAAGGTACTTTCAAAATCTCCTGGTAATTGTCCATCAGAAATGTCACCAACCTGGCAGCTAATAACTCATCCAAGTCCACTTCATCCTTGGAGCACAAGATGCAACGTGAAAATGTCTGAACCATCTAAAAGGAATGAGGGGATATTTAAATAAACACAGATGAGCTTCTTCTTCCTATTCTGAACTGAATGCAATATAATTTGCAAACAGCAAAAAAAAGCAAATTTGACTAGAAATGGCCCAAAGCACAGGGTGTACATTCTACCTGGCACCTGGATGGCAGTCATTCTACCAGGTGCTGGATGGCACCTGGGTACCCCTGTCACCTCAGATGGGCTGACCTCATCAACCAGCATGAAGAAAGGTGCATTGCCTCTCAGAGACATAGCAGAGATTTGTCTGTGCAGCTGTTAAAAGTACCTCTTTACAAAATGATTGTCTGTTAAGAGGGGTTACATACATATACACACACACGCAAAATTCTGAAAATTTCTATCATCACATGACATGGATCATGTAGCACTTTTAAATTCAAAGTTCTTAATGCTTATTTAGTCTTATTAAACCCCAATTTCATTATTAATATTTTTAATCTGCTAGCAGTTTATGTGCCTCTAGCATATTTTTTTCTAGTTAAAAGTTTTATCTAGGGATGGATGTACATTTGACAATTACCTTCAAACACAGCCATGAGGTTTTACAAGGCAAGCATTAAATGATGAATAAGATTCTCTTTATAGCACATAGAAATATAAAATATTTTACAAGCAGCTGCTTTCATACACTTCATATTAACTATCCCATCCTTCCGAATGGAAGCTACGTAAGCACACATTATAAAATCATGTAACTCTGTTTAATAAGACTGAATTTCATCAATATACTGCAGAGAACACATGATTTCACTCACTCTATGTATGTGAGAGGCCCACAGCTAGAGACTCTTAACTGAAAAGTGTGGACACCAGAGAATCTATGAGTGACTAGAAATCATAGGCAAAATCTTACACGTGCATTTTTCTGGGTAATAGGTACGAAAGTTTACTTCAGTTTCCTACAAAGGTCCATTAGCCCTTTACCAATCCAAAATAAGGTCAAGAATTACTCCACCATGCACTGAATGCTGTCTGACCTTACCCCAACATCCACTGAGCCAGGGGATCCTCAGGCATACACAGTGGTTCACCAGAGTAGAGAAAGGATACATATTCTAATGAAGCATTGATTCTGCTCTAAAACTTTTTTTCAGGAGAATTAAGAAATTTTGCTAGTAATTCTAGGTATAATTTCTATTAAAAAACACATAGTGGCATTACAAAGCAGAATTCAAAATTAGCATGATTTTAAGCAATTCTGAGAATATTTTAAGAGACACTCATGGACCCTTAGACCATGCTCTATGAAACACAAGTTTTCTCTCTCCTCCCAAGTGTTCTGGCACAAGTTTGTATTTTACTTCTTTCACTTTAATCTACAATATATTCTAATCTCTCTTATTGATTATAGTAGCAAAGGTTTTACAATCCTTTTTGTCCTGAAGAGAATGTTGTTCTTCAAAGCCCCTGTATCCTTTCTGTCTTCATCCCTCTTTGTGTTGCCAATAGGCAGGATGCAGCAGTTTAAATCTGAACTCAGAGCCTGCCCTTATGTTCTTAAGACACTAAGAACATAAGACACGAAAAGCACAATACCCCTCTGGGTAGAAGGAAGGGACGGTTCTTTATGCAAGTCTGCCTTGTACTATCCTCTGCTGGCCTACTTAGTTAAACTTTAACTCAGAAAACTTTACTCAGGGGAATTTTCTTCCAAAAATTCAAGTCACATTAGATATCAACCAACCAGGGTTCGGGTGCCAAAGCCATCACACAACGGTGGCATCTCTTTATTTAAGCAGATCCTTGCCATCATCCGCATCAATAGCTGTAACTTTCTCCTATTTTCTGGTGGCAGAAGGAGGCAGCAAATCTGAAATGCTTCAATGGCCATTTTTTCTTTCTGTAACAAACCTAGTTAGAAAAAATTTTAATGTTTTTTGAAACTTATAGCTCACTGTTACGTTCACATTTTGAAAAATATGTATTTACTTAAAGTATATAAACAGGTGGGAAGCCCTAGGGGACTACAACTGAGAGAAAAATGCACAAAATGATGTAAAAACATAAAAAATATTAAAAAAATAAAGTATATAAATGTACACGCATTCAACTATATACTAAGCCAACTGATAACAGATTCACTGTCACTCATAAAAAATAGAAACCATCAACTAATAGAGGTCGCTAATAGAATAGAGCCACTTCCCCCTCCCACTCCCTTGAATTCTTTCAGCGTTCTTATAGCATTCTTTTCCACTAAACCAAGAACATTCTGGTTAAGCCTAATCTAACTCTTCATACTCACAGTGTTAATAGGTCCAAGACAGTATAAACAAGAATACAAGTATGCCATTGCTCCCTGAATTCTTGTATTATTTCTTTCTGATTAGCATGGCCATCACCTTGTATGACTCTCATAGACTTAATAAGACTAATGCTACTAGAGTCAGTCTACTGCCATATGGCTTCATTTTTATTCCTACATACATCTGTCAAATAGCCCTTCTTTATACTTAAGTCACATTTTCTAAGTGTGCAAATTCACTCACATTACATGCCATCCTTCATCTCCAGTATGATTCTGGTAAAAAGCAGGGTATTCTAAAGTTGTACCCTCCTCAATCCTATTTGTCTCTGGACATAACCTATATCTAAAGGTCTCTAATGAGATGAAACTACTTTTATCAGTTTATCTGTTCTATATTTAATCTTTCCAAGATTGTCTCTAACTTAGAGACAAAAACCACCTTTCACATTCAATAAATATTAGCTGACCATGAATAATATATCAGGAAATGTGTTGGGTCCTGAGAATAGAAGGATATGCCAGGTCTTCATTTGAAGAGCTTTACTATGACAAAGAAAGACTCATTTTTTTAAAAGTGGCCAAAAGTGGGAGGTGCTATAAGAGACATCTGCTAGTCACATATTAGTGGAAATGTAAATCACTGTGAGGGCCATGAAGGCATGGACTTACGGGTAGAAGTGAAACTAAAAGGTCAGCAGAGATGAGTTATTAGATGACCCTGAATGCCAGAATAAGGAATGTGGTAATAAACTATTGCTGGTTGTGAATAAATTTAATAAATTTAATTTGTTTTATATTAGCCACCAGTTCATTCCTTTGGGAGGTCAAGATTCCCTTTATCCCCTATCTGTTCAAAATATTCTATAATCTGTGTTCTCCTTTTCATTCATATTTTCCTTATCCTACTCCAAGTCTAGCTGGACTACAGATTTAAGTTTATGACTATGAAATAAAATTTTTTAAAAAATTTAAGTATATAAAGGTCTACAGTTGAACTCGAGATATCTTCATCAAATACTTCCCAGATTCCTTAAGATCATAAACTATAACTGATTTTTTAAAGAGATTCCACTTTTTATTATATTCTACTTTAAGGTATCAGTTATCCATTTTCATTTTATAACCAAAGAGTTTCAACATTGTAATTACTTTTTCATTTTACCAAACAAAAGCTAAAAACTTATCTTTCACCACTTCTATGATCACAACATTATTATAAAACTACTAAACCTTCCTTCTCTTCAGGAAATGGCAAAGGTCTTCTGTAGTCCAAAATGTATCCATTCTTTGCATTTCAGAATGATGTAATAGTGCTTATCAATTATACATTATAAAGGTCTAATGCAAGGAGTTTTACATTAAAAAACTTCCTATCATTTGAGAAAAGAAATGGCTAGATAACAAATAAGATTATTCTATCTTAATTTATGCAATGGTCCAACATTTTGCATTTTTCAAAACAAAGATACACCGTAGGTACATAAGCATTACCCATTGCTTAAGTGTCCCTGTTTTCATATTTCTAAGTATGGTAGACATTACTGTCATTTGTCAATGAAAAACCTGGAATTTAGAAAGGCAAAGCAATTTATCAAACTGAAAATAACTAGGTCAAGTTACATGAGCTTAGTGATGTTTTCACTGCTGAAATACGATGAAAATAATGAAACGACAGAATGCAATCCAACAACTAACTTAAGCAACTCACCCTGAGACTTTCTATTATCAAGGAAATTCTCTGTTTATTTAGCTAGAGAAAGGGTGAGTGAATAATTTAATACTCAGAAATCCTATTATCTCAGAGAAATTTAATGCTCAAAATATAATAAGTCAAAGTCAATGGAAATGTGTAAAGTGCTAATATATAGAAGTTAGCTGACACTTTGGCCTGGCAGGTTTAGCATTTTTAAGTGTTTTGTATGATACCTGTCATCTTCCTTTCCACCCCCAATGATTATATCAGATTTCTATTTTAAATCTCTTAGAAACCCAAATTTTCATTTTTGCAAAGTAGAACTGGTCATTCCACTAACCTATGCAATGTTAGCAATTGTGCTAGTCTTTATTGAAGCTCAAAAAGAAGAGAAATGCAGACTTTTGAGACGGTCCAAACTTCCAGAAAGATCAATGTCTATTCAGCCCGAGAATAAGAAATCAGGAAGAATTCACTATAGTGTTCAAACCAAGGGAATAAAAAAAAAAAACCTCAGTTTCACTTTCACTGAGAGCAACTATGTATTGACTGACAAGAAAGGGAAAGGTCTATGTATTGACTGAGGAGAACTCCCTGCCTAAAGGAACAGTATGAAAATAGGAACAAATATGTTTCTCCAGAGAAAAAGAACACAAGTCACCTTTCTGATTTGTGTTCACCCATGTACAATATAATGTCCTTTCCTACATGAAAAGTCCCAAAAATGCTAATAGCTAAGTATTTTGATAACTTCTCTTTAATAACTTAAGTCCTTCACCTACCCTAACATCAGATAAACATCAACTGCATTTAAAATTTGCATTTTGTACATTTAATCCTCTAATCCAGTTAGTTTTATCTTGCTGAAGAGTCTTAAATTTTCCTCCAATTATCCTAGTGGCTAATGGTATACTAATAGTTTATTTAGTTATAGCCAAAATTTTCATTTTCAAGGAACATTTACTCTATATTATTCTAACAATTTTGAAAGAACAGCACTCATTCTATCTGAAAATGACTCAACATACTTACTTGGCCCACCTACATCTTCAAAAGCTCCAGCCCTAAGTGCTGGGCCCTGAGAGCACAGAGCACCAACATCATTTAGAATAGCCTGGGTAAGAGCACTCTGGTCAAATGTACCATTAGGCATTCTGAGAGGAAAAAAAATGAAGAGTTTCCCCTTATAAATGACAACAGGATTCGAACCCTTAGCTGAAGAATCTAAGGACTGAAGGATAAAGAGGCAAAGACAGTACATAGCTCCACAAGATCTCCTAGAAATTACTAGAGAAAAAAAACTGAAGAATGGAAAACCTAACTTTATGGCTATTTTCAGTTAAATAACACAGATCTCAACCTACTGCACATTAGATGATCCAGGGCATAGTCAGCCTAGTAAGTTTCAATGGCAATATCAAAAACATAGCACTTAGGAGGAAGCAAACAACAAAAATGTATTATCCTAACCTTCTAGCCTACTAACAAAAATAAACAGGAGTGGCAAACTCAGCTGCCTCCAAAAGCAGGCAAATGGAAGAAATGAGCAAAAGAGGTCAAAATCAAATGAACTTCACTTCAGCATCTGAGTAGAAATGAGAAGTATCAGAAACATGGCAAATTGGAGCTCATTCCCCACAACACTTGCCCCTTCTAGAGAAGGTACTCACTAACAACCGCAACAGCTTGTTACACTGAAAATCCATGTCCAGAATTACCAAATCTTCCAATTTTTCTCAAGTCAAAAATATTAATTCTTATATGAATCTCTTATTTCTTAGTTTAATAATTAAATCCTCTCTTTAAAACATACAAGTCAAATTATATGCATTTATATCCCAGATTTGGCCTACAAGTGGGATCTCAGGTTGTAACGTTATACCACACACAAGACACCCAATTTTCTGAAACACTATTCCCTGTTGCCATGTCATTCTGTGTTCCCTGTCTGCCTCTTCCTTTTCCTCAGTGTGCCAAACTACTGTATGCAACACAGCTCAATGGATTCTAGATGCACATGGAGTGTAAATAATGGATGCTGTCCTATTCAGGAGTTAGCAGAAAACTAATCTTAATATAAAGAATTATAATAGAAAATGAAGATTAATACTATAGATAGTTATATTATTAAATCAGACTGCTGAGCCTAATTAAATTCCTCTTTAAACTGTAAGTAAAGAATAGGTTTTCCATGTCCATAAATATAAATTTTTATTGAGGTTTAAGATCTCTAGATGTCTTGCTTCATGTGTCACCAATAAGAATGCTCTCTGGGTCACAATTCTGGCATCAAGTTAGCATTCCTTCAATGCCAGAAGTAAAGAATAAATCTCAAAAGAAGTTCATTAACTAAAGTAAAAATCATTTGCATACATTGAAAATATCCAATTTTTAGATTCCACAAAGTATACTGATTACCTACTTCAAAGTATTTTATGTAACGGGATCCTATCCCAATCAAATAAAGTAAAAAAGTTTCAGAAGTTAAGTCAGCCTTACTGAGATTCAATCTATGTATACAATTTTAGATGATTTTCTTCTTTCATTACATAAATATCTTTTAAAAAGTAGTTTTCAATGCAGGGTGTTACAAGTATATTCACATGAAAAGGAACAGAGGAGGTAAAATTAATGTAGCATAGCCATATACATCTATTCTTACTGATACCGAAGTGCAATTCTCCACTCTATCCAAATCCTTCCACATACAAGCCCTCCATAGAGGATGTCAGAGTAGATGACTCCAACATCAATTTGGAAGCAGTTCTAATTCCAAACTGTTTGTTCACAAAATAAACAATTGTAGAGTGTAGGTCAGGGACACTTTACATATAACTAATTCATATTGGATTCTTGTGTGTTTCTTTTTAAGCTCTAAGTTGCTTTATTTCCAAACCAGATAATTTTACCATAGAATATTATAAAATTGGAAAATGAAAAGAAAAATCAAAGAAGTGATATTTTAATCTAGTTTTTAGAACTCTTATCTTACCAGTGGCATCAAGTCAGTAAGTGACTGTAATAGGAATCTACTCCATTGGTCTACATGCATATTAAACAACAAGCACTTATCATTTGGTATGATATTCATAAGTATATAAGCCCTCAATCCTCCTTCGTTGAAAACAAAATACCAAGAAGACCCAGTGGTAATAGATCTAAATCCCTTCATCTGTTCCCAATAATGGTCTCTCTAAAAACAAACTCACTTTTATATACACAATTATTGGACTTTATTTCTTATTATCAGAGAATCTACAAAAAATCTGAAACATGCAGCATTGTGCTATGAGATCAGGTAAATTACTTACATATTAATGAAACATTTTTTGTTAGGATACCATGGTAACATTTATATTTTCCAAAAAGAAATTAAGATAGAGACAAGAAAGGAAAAAGAATGCTAAAGCACATGATACTCAAAAACAAAGGAATGTTAATAACACAAATTTATATAACATATGATATCCATATGACGATTTAATGTTCAAAGCAAGCCTGTTGACAAGAAAATGATAATATATATTAAATAATCATAACAGCAATAAGAAAATCTGATTTCCAAAAAAGAAATGAATAACAGAAAGACCTAAAGTAAAATGCTGATTTTTTTTTCTTTTTACCATGTGTCTTTGACATGTAAATTCTATCATAAATAGCTATGGCTTGGCTCTCTTACATGATGGACCCTCCTCACCAGCAAAACCCTCTGCATGTCTAGAACAGCAACCCAAAATCTGATGTCTGAAGGTAAAGCAAGTCTTTTCACCCTAACTTTCACCAAGGAGCCAGATAAAAAAGGTATAATAATGGGTACCCAGTCTTTGAATCTCTGCAGCCAGTTCTTTGAAAAGGACGAGATTAAATGCTGCATTTCCCTCCTCTAGCATCAGCAAAGATTTAAGCCAGGGCAATTGAGAACCAGAAGCCCCTCCTATCAAGCATAATTGCAATCTTAATGCCAGTGATTCACTATTCCTGCCTATCTATACAAAATTCAAATTTGTGTTTATTGGAACAACTCTCACAGAGTAAAATCTGTCCAACTGCTTTCTGGGTTCAAATCCTCACTTTGGTTATCTAAAAAACTCATTACCTATCAATAAGACTTTATTTCCATTTAACACATTTCTTAAGACAACAAATAGTGGTACAAAAACTTGTTCTTTTTAGAAAAAGAGGTTAGATTTCTCAATGAAAATTCACCTTGTATATTTCACAGTTCATGAAATCATATCCAGAGTAGTAGATTTTTCTCATAATCAGTAAATGGCAAATTTACATTCTTCTCCTATATTGTACAAATGGCATGTAATATATTACTCTTTCTTAAATTATAAAATCTCTTGGTCCTTGCTTTGAGTTTCACAATGGAGCGTAACCAATTTTATTTCCTCCTTACAGAGCAGGACTCCAACTAGGCAAGCACCTGGTAAGTTTTTATTTTCAAAATTGATTTAAGTTTTGGTTAATGAAATTTTCAAGGTAGGGAAAAATGAAATGATTCCATATCAATAATGCAGACATCTGCTCACTGTAATTCAGCTTACCTAGTACACTGACAAAGGCATCAAAAAGATGAAATGTAAGCAGAGGTTCCTTCAAATGACCATAGTAATCTGCAATTGTTTTAAAGACATCTTTTTCAAATCCTAAATACATAGGTTGTTTCAAATCAGAACAATTAGGCCCTGTGTAAAAAAAAAAGAGAAACATTAATGGGGCAATACTTCCAAGTATCAGTCTCTCCACATGTAGGATAGTCAGAAAAATTTTCCTAGGAAGAACATGATATAAATTTGTTTGCACAACAAATATGCACAATTTAACACAAATAGGTAATAAACCCACTGTCTAAACTGAAAGCTATTATAAAAGAATGAGGAAAATCAGTGGCTGACTACCCTCCCTGGTGGCGCAGCAGGTTAAAGCACAGCACTAAGAATCAAAAGCCACTTCCACACGAGTTCGATCCCCGCCTGCCCGGGAGGAGATCCACATGGCGAGGCAGACCTCTCCTGACCCGCCAGCTGCTCCCCTCAGCAGTATACTTCGTTGATCTGCCTGTTCTGCTCCCCATTCTGTCTCTGGTGAATCCTCTCGCTGCCCCTGCACCTCTGGCATGTACCCCAGTTCTGTATGCACAAATAAATAAATCTTCTAAATAAATAAATAAGTAAAAGTGGGCCTTTATCTGGCTCTCACCATTAAAAAAAAAAAAAAAGTCCACTGTGTTTTATGTTCTCCTGACAGACATTTTCATAAAATATAAACAATGACAGTTTTTTTTTTTGAAATAGTATTTCTCTTGTGTCAATAATTACAGTTGACCAAGATAACTATTAGCTCACATACATAACAGGTAAGTTATAGTTATACTATTATAAAGTTTCATTATTTTGTCATTGCTATATTATAAAATTGTAGAGTAAGAGTTGAGTGAGGGCCCTCCCTGGTGGCACAGCGGGTTAAAGCACAGCACAAAGAAGCTTAAGCCACTTCCGCAAGGCGAGGCAGACCTCTCCTGACCCGCCCGCTGCTCCCCTCAGCAGTGTACTTTGTCGATCTGCCTGTTCTGTACCCCACTCTGTCTCTAGTGAATCCTCTCACCCTCCGCATTTCTGGCCTGTACCCCAGTTCTGTACAAATAAATAAAATCTTAAAAAAAAAAAAAGTTGAGTGAAATAATTTCTGCAACTAATGAAATGATTTCAGAATAAAAATTCTGCACTTTTTCTTAAAAGATGTTACATTTTTTATCTTTTTTTTTTTAAAGATTTATTTATTTATTCATACAGAACTAGGGTACAAGCCAGAGATGCAGGGGTGGTGAGGCACTTCACCAGAGACAGAGTGGGGAGCAGAACAGGCAGATCAATGAAGTACACTGCTGAGGGGAGCAGGGGGCAAAACAGGAGGTTTTCCGGGCCATGAGGATCACCTCCAGGGCCGGGGATTGAACTCACACTGAGGCAGCTGTAGTTAGCTTGCAGTGCTGCATCTTAATCCACTGCACCACCAGGGAGGGTCCTTATCTTATTTTTCAATCTGATTATAAAACTGTATTTTATCAAGCAGTCATAGTACAAATACAAATAAGTATAAGAAGCCTGAAACAGCTGGTCCCAGCCAAAAGCAAGGTAAAGATCCACTTGCATCTGGCAACAAAGAGGAACAAGGAACATTGAGTTCTCTACAGAACTGGTAGCAAATGCCTTCAAAATACACACAGAGACCACAGAGTCACTGCTCAGTGACTTTATCTTGATGGAAAGAAATGGCAAGTAGTCCCATGAGGAATAGATGAGTTAACCTTTGAATTTCTACTACAACAGAGAAGAGAGGAATGCAAAGCCTATTTGGCCCATTGAAAGACAAGATTAAACAACTGTACCCAAAGAGATTTGTACCCTCAAGAGAATAAAAGTGAACACAATATAAGCTGAAAGGAATTTCTTCCTACAGAGTATCTGTAATTAAATGGAAAGGCTCAAATGCAAAAAAACAATGAAGCATTTTGGGCCTTTACATTTCAGGGCCACTAAGAAAATAGCTTTTTGTTAACCTTAAAAAAAATCCCTTACCATCGGGTGGGGTGGGGGGGAGTCAGGAAAAAAAAAATGTATAGAGTAAAAATGAAAATGAACAACTATAAACCAGAGCCATTTTAGGGGAATGGAAAGGAGAATGGGATCAGAACGGGGGTGGGAAGAGTGCAAGGGACTCTGGTGATGGCACAGGATGAACTGTTGGTGGGAAGCCTATGAGGATTACCAGTGAGATGGAAAAATGAACAAAATGAAGAATGAAGTAAAAATATTTTTGAAAAATCCCTTACATTTTCATATTCTGCATACTTCTTATAACTTAATTTGATGGAGTAAAATTATGAAAACTATGAAAGATCTTTCTATGTGTTACCACATAAATCTAATAGTCAATGTGGCCACCATTTTTGTTCATTTTTCTTCTGAAACATCCAAGCAATCAATACACATTGCCTCAAATAATTCCCTCCCAGTAGAAGTAAGCATGTCTTTCTAACCAGTTGTACTTGTGAATATTACACCATTCTTATTAAAAATATGGTTTTTTGGGGGCCCTCCCTGGTGGTGCAGCGGGTTAAAGCACAGCACTAAGAAGCTAAAGGACTTCAGCACAAGTTCAATCCCCACCCCAGAGGTGACCCACATGGTACAGCAGACCTCTCCTGACCCACCCGCTGCTCCCCTCAGCAGTGCACTTCGTCAGTCAGCCTGTTCTGTTCCCCATTCTGTCTTCTGGTGAATCCTCTCAACACCCTGCACCTTTGGCCTGTACCCCAGTTCTGCATGCAAAAGTAAATAAATCTTTAAAAAAATATATCTTTTGAGGGGCCTCCCTGATGGCACAGGGGCTAAAGTCTCAATACTATCAAGTTATTGTCAGCAACTGTAGCCTGAGTTAGATCCCCAGCCAGGAAGCTGACCCACATGGCACAGCAGACCTCTCCTGGCTCGCCTTTTGCCCTGCTCAGCACTATATTTCAGTAAATCCACCAGTTCTATCCCCAACTATGTCTCTGGTCAATCCTCTCATCCCCCACCTCTGACCTGTACCCTAGTTCTTGTATGCATAAATAAAAAATAAATCTTAACAGGATAAGTTTTTAAAATTCTTTGTTTCTCTTTTTTTTTGTACCTGTTAAAAATATATAAACAAAAAGGCTTTCCTAAAAATGGTAGTACACAGTGAGCCCTATGAAACATCTTATGCATATTAATCACTATGACCTTCACAATGTTTCATAACTAAAAAATCAGTTTTTTATAAATGTTATTCACACAGATTTTGGTAAATAATTTTCTCATTTTTGACAACCGACATAATGAAGAAGAAAACACAATGTGTTATTTATTTACTTAGTCTCAGTCCCTGCGTGGTCAAATATTAGACTGACCAACAACAAAAGCTCATAGGCCTCTAGGTACATATGCTCTGCAATAAATGCAGATGGGCCCATGGGGAGGTAGACTCACAGAAAAGGAGGCAGGGCCTTAAAATACCATGTACTCAGCCTATATTTTGTATTCCCTAATAAATAATTATCATGGAAATCTAGACTCACTAAGGATAAGAAGGAAAAGATCATGACCTTAATAGATGCAAAGTAAAGTTGGGGGGTTGAGGGTGGGTGGTGGGGGGGGTCAATGACAAATTGTAAAAATTAATGATTTTATAAAGCTGTTCAAAAGGCTGAGCTTGCCCTTTGGCCACCAGCCATCAAGTACTGCACTTGATAGACGTGAGACATGTCCCTCCTCCCATACACCTCACACGCATAAGAACACTAACGCATTCTTTACATCTTTTTCTGCACTGATTGATAAATCCAGTTAGTCTGACCTTTCTGTCAGTTTTGTTGCTTTGTGTATAATTCTTGCTTGAAGGAAAATGAAATTCTTTACATTTTGATAATCACTGAAAATTTATCATAGCCACACCTTAACATATACTTCACAACAAACTATTGCATAGATCTGTTACTTAGGTTTTGTTAGCTTCCTCTGTTCATTCTCAGCTAATCAACTTCCAACTACTTGGCTTGCCAGGAACTCAGAAAAGGGTAATTTAACATCCCATTTATACCTTCTATCTCATCACTGCCAACTCTAGCCAAAGATATAATTTAAATATAATTTACTTCAAATAGCTGAGCAGGATAAATAGAAACCACTCCCCCAAGCTAAAAACCACAGTACTCTACATCTCAGAGTTTCCAAAATATCAACCAAAACCAGTGAAACTTTTAAGTTAAATAGAGAACTGTGACCTTCACACAAACTAATATTCATATTCATATTCAGAATGTTAGCTGCTACTCAAATTCAAAATATTATAACTTTCCATATTATCACTGAGATCACCCACAGTAAACTGAACAGTTTTCAGTTTCATCTTATATAATCAAACAAAACTAACTCCAGTTAAATCAAAATTCAGGGTCTACTAATGCAAGAATATATATGCCTATCATAATATGCAGAAACTACCTCTCTCAGTAACCTATGAGGTTCAAAGGCCCTACAAAAACATCATCAGCCAGTCAAAATATTAAAATCACTTGTTTTGGTTAAGTCATTTACGTTAGAACCCCTTCTTTGGATTAAGGCTTCAGAAAAATCCACAGGAAAATGGGATTACTAGTAAGATACATACTAACTCATTCTTTCACAGTGTCTATGGTAGTCAAGGAAGTGAATATCATAGGAAACAGACTTCATGCCTATGAAACAGATATTATGTGCCTATGAAAATCCTCAGAGGGAACTGTTCCTGGCCCTCTCATTTTACATCTAAAGCACTGACATAGCCTTTCTCATTTCTCTGAATGCAGGTTCTTCTCCTAAGCCATCTTGCTTTTCAGTTAGATTAATCATCTATAACATTTCCCTCCCATTTAAACTACTACCCTAAGAAAAACCAATAGTAGCCAGGATCAATCAAGCAAACCAATGATGTAAGTACAGGCATCTTTTTATGAAGAAAAATACAGATTTTAAGAATAAAAACCTGTGAACTGTTCACAAGCAGTTTCAATCACTCTCTCTAATTTTCCTTTCCTGTGACAGACAACTGTATGAAGTATAGTTTATTATCTGCAGTGATTATATTCGCTAGGAAAGGGAAGCACAAAATTCCCATTAAAAATGTTCTGTAGGGGCCCTCCCTGGTGGCGCAGCGGGTTAAAGCACTGCACTAAGAAGCTGAAACTACTTCTGCATGAGTTCGATTCCCGCCTGCCCCGGAGGTGACCACATGGCGTGGCAGACCTCTCCTGACCTGCCCGTGACCCGCCCGTTGCTCCCCTCAGCAGTGTACTTTGTAGATCTGCCTGTTCTGCTCCCCACTCTGTCTCTGGTGAAGCCTCTCGCCACCCCTGCACCTCTGGCCTGTACCCCAGTTCTGTATGTACAAATAAATAAATAAATCTTTAAAAAAAAAAAATGTTCTGTAGGCCTCCCTGGTGGTGCAGCGGGTTAAAGCACAGCACTGAGAAGCTAAAGCCACTTCCGCATTAGTTTGATTCCCACCTGCCCCGGAGGTGACCACATGGCATGGCTGACCTCTCCTGACCTGCCCGCTGCTCCCCTCAGCAGTGTACTTCGTAGATCTGCCTGTTCTGCTCCCCACTCTGTCTCTGGTGAAGCCACCCATGAGCCTCTGGCCTGTACCCCAGTTCTGTATGAATAAAAAAAAAAAATGTTCTGTAACTCAGTCCTTTCACTAAGTCACAAAATTATTAGTAAATTACAGTAGTCACAAAATAATGAACTGTCAAACTCATAGGAATCAAATCAATTTTGAGACTATTGAGCAAAAATATTTTGTAACTCAGGACAGTAATCTCATAAAACTAGCAGAGAACTAATACTTACAATTTGCCAAACACTTCATAGCTGACATTACCCAATGAGGAAGTTCTTCTGCAAAAAAATGGAAACAGACATCTTACTTAATTGCAGAATTATTCTAAGAATTATATACATACTTGCTATCATGAGAACATATCTCTTACCCAAATTAATATGAAACATATCTGCTAATCACAAACTACCTACTATATATCAGAACATTTACACCATGGAAGTTTTTTCTTAATAGTAGGTACAACATGTAATTTGCAGGCATGCAAATTTCTCTAATGAAAAGATGTACCTTTTAAAACTTCAGTTTCAAATAAACTATTATTCTAATAATTATCAAAGGTAAAAGAAATTATACTAATAACTATAAAAGGTAAAAGAAAAATACAAAAAAGCAAAAGTATTAGCCATCAAATACTGATACATTTGTGAAGCCAGTACACTCCCTTTAAAAACAACAGTATATTCTATATGTCAAATGTCCAATGTAAGTATCATTTTCTGTGTTTCAATTTACAAAATGTTTTAAGCAAGGCTAGAAAGAGAGTACCACTGATATTATAGGCTATCAGCATTAGAACAGACTTCAAATAATAGTATTGTAAAAAAATTTTCCTAGCTCAATCATTTGGTCCAGGGCTTTTTTGTAGCTCTGCCACAGACATCTGATGAGACAGGCCAATAATGATACTTCCATTTCTCTATTTTCTCTATAAAAACTACAAAAACACTACTTAACCATGTTAAATCTAATGAACCTAAGTTTTGTGACATGTTCACTTCTTTCTGAAGAGCTGACTTAATGAAATAAAAGATAAATGGTCATGTAACTGGCAGCTGAAAGCACTTGTGTTTGCTGCACCAGAAAATGTAGAAGAATTTCAGATATTTTTTTATAAGGCTATCTCCCCATTCAATGGAATTTAATGTTTATGTTTATATTAACCTGACAACTCATGACATCAAAAAATCCCTTTATTTCTGGGTTCTAAGGGCCTCCATTACTGACACAAGAACTATAAAAAGTAAAGTGTTAACAAGTTGCAAAGACACATTCAAGTCTTACCAGTAAACACAGCCAGAACGTCTTCATTCCTGTTCACAACTGCTCAAATTCTTTCTTTCTGTCTTTCTTTCTTTTTAAGATTGTATTTATTTATTTTTGCATAGAACTGGGGTGTAGGTCTGAGGTGGTTGGGGGGGGGAGGATTGGGAGGATTCACCACAAACAGAGTGGGGAGAACGGGTAGATTGACTGAAATACAGTGCTGAGGGAAGCAGTATGCAAAACTGGAGCGGTCTGCTGTACCATGTAGGTCAGTTCTCTAGCCAGGGATCCAACTCATGCTGCAGTGGCTGAGGACAGTTTCACTGTGTTGAGACTTAACCCTTACATCACCAGGCACAACCCCCACTCCACCCCCTACCCTGCTCAGGTTCTTTCTATTACAGCGCCACTGTCCAGGAAACTCTAACCCTAAATGTAATGATATTTTATAGAATCTCAAAAATGCCACATCATCTTCCCATATCCAATGATCATTCTAGTTCCAACCAATTCCCAGAAACAAGGGTTTGAACTAAAGGAAAAACCAATAGAACAGCCCATCTTATTCTGCCCCAATCCTGATCCTGAAAGCATTTTAATCAGAATCAGCTTGCAGATTCTGGTCTACCATAGGTACCACAACTTAATTTTTCGAAATCAAAAACCAAGAAAGACAACTGCTAAAGGTCTTTTCTTCCTGATTTGTAAACTGGATTAGAGGAGAAGCACTTTCTACATTTAAAGAGTTACTTTTATTAATCAAAAAGTGATATAAGCCAACATTATCCTAAAAATATGTTTAAAAAAAATCATAATAAAAAGGTCAATCAGAACCTTAAAAATCAACCACAGAACCACAGGAACACAGGACCCACATTAAAATCAATACAAGCCCTCAGATGTTAAACTGACTCACTTTCCATGGATTTTGCAAGAATAATAAGGGATCACTTAATGTTCAATATAGCTAACAGTGAAGTAGCATTTGATGGATTTTTCTGAGGTTTTCACTTCTGAATGTCCATCTTTTTATAATATTTCCTTAATTTAAACAGTTAGCTAAGAGGTATTAGACAGTAAGTGAAAGATGTATGAAATGAATAGGTAAATTTGCTCAGTGTTTAGGAAAGGGTCAAATAGAAGCTAGTGCAGCCAAAGTATTGAGTCGCATGAGAGCAAGATGGTTTATATGCACTTACTTGACTTGTCATCAAGGATAACAACTCCCTGCTTGCTCACACTATACACATTATGAATGATGAACTTGGAATTAACAAGTTTAACATCTAAAACTTCTTCTAAGGAACCCAGGCCAAGAGTTTTCTGTAAACTAAAAAACAATAATTACTTTCAAAAACATGTTATTTACCCTTAAATATGGCACTGTAAAATACTGATCATTAAAATGTACTATTTTATGCATTTCACCCAATATTTGTGGGACAAAGAGGTTAGAAATTGAGTATATAAAAACAAATTTAAAAGATACCCTTTTGTCATTAACATACTGCTTCACTAACTTAATAATACTTTGAATGCTAAGAAAATAATTTTATAAGACATTATAAAAGTAAAAAATGCACTTATCCAAAAACTGCTACTAGTACATTTCCGTGAGAAAAAAATTGCTGTAATGTCACTAACTTTAATTACCTGTAGATAGCTCATCAACTATCTAGACAAATTTTCCATTATGTATTTTGTTCTTCTTAAGATTTCAGTGTTACTAGAAAGTTTAACAATCTTTAAACTCCTGTTCTTAGCTATTATGTAATGATAACTGAAAGTTCCCAGAATTCAGTTAAACTATATTTACTAAGCAGCATAGTTGCAAATAATGTACCTCAAAATTGAGGTTTTTCTTTTTTTAATTTATTTATGCATACAGAGCTGGGGTACAGGCCAGAGGTGCAGGGGTGGTGAGAGGATTCACCAGAGACAGAGTGGGCTACAGAACAGGAAGACTGACGAGGTACACTGCTGAGGAGAGTAATGGGTGGGTCAGGAGAGATCTGCTGCGCCACGTGGGTCAGCTCCCTGGCGGGGAACAAAATCATGCTGCAGTGGCTTTAGAGAGCTTCATAAAGTGGTGCTTTAACCCATTGCGCCGCCAGGGAAAGCCCAGGTTGAGGTATTTTTTAATACATAAAACTAAGTATGCAGAGTCATCAAGAAGCAAATTAGAAAACACTAAAAGTTCT
This sequence comes from Condylura cristata, assembly GCF_000260355.1. Taxonomy (NCBI): domain Eukaryota; kingdom Metazoa; phylum Chordata; class Mammalia; order Eulipotyphla; family Talpidae; genus Condylura; species Condylura cristata. Next base: position 45,388,314 of record NW_004567108.1, on the reverse strand, counting down.
CATTAATAGCAAATGTGCATACTAGGATAAGGTCATAGACTTCCATATCTCTTCTACATTGGCCTCTGTCAGCTGTCTGCGGTGGACCAGGCGGCAAGCAGGTACCTCTCCAATAGCAATACTGTGACGCTTGAACCACATTTCAGAATTCTAATTGTGGAGAAGGGAAAAAAAAAGAGAATAAACATTTTAATGGGCAATGGTATGATCATATGAGACATTTCTGTCCTCAAAAAATTAAACTATAACAAAGACATATTATAAACAAATATTCATGAATTGCAGAGTTCTGGCAATAAAACATTTACTAGCTTTTTTGACCTGTGGAAGTTGTAACTAATCAGCGCAGTAGCTGAAAATATTTTTCTTAATCTAAAATTATATCAAAGAATATGTATCCAAATCTATTAACCAAATTTAGTGACTGTTTAAGAAAAAGTTAGTCTGCTACTAACTCTTTTTTTTATAATCAAAGGTCATCACATTTAATGTTGGAGAGCAGCTTCCAGATTTACTTACACATTGGCAAAAAGTACATAGAGTACTTAGGGAAAAGTATAAAGTCCATAAGACAGCTAGAGATACAAGGACAAAATCTAAAGCTTAGAGAAGTTAAACAAGTTAAATCACACCACTCTACCATTGCAGCATTCTAAGTGATCACCTTCCTCACAAAACACAAAACATACGTCTTAAAACTCCCTTACAGTAATCTCAGAGAAGAACTCTGAACTCTTATTTTTAATAACAGCTTTACTGAGACATAATTTATATAGGACTCAACCTTTTGATGTGTATAAGTCATTGGTTTTTAGTATGTTCACAGAGCTGTGCAACCATCACAATCTAATTTGAGAAAATTTTACCAACCCAAAAGAAACCTTATTCCAGTCAAGTGTCAATCCTCTTCTCTCTAGTCTGTGGCAACTACTAATTCATTTTCCATCTTTAAGAATCGGAATATTATGGACATTTCATACAGAATTAAATTTTAAAGGCAAAATATATGATAAATTACAAAAAAAGTTTCTATAATAGTTTTTGCAAAAGGGCTAAAGAAAAATCTTATTAATCTAGGAAAAAGAAGCTGGAAGGTTGTTTTGACTTTGACTTGGTTTTTGGAGAATTTCTGAATTACAAAAGAAATTCAAAGGCCAAATGACATGTGATTCTTTTTTTTAAAGACTATAATTAGGGCTTCCCTGGTGGCACAAGGGGTTAAGTAAGTCTCAGCATTATGAAGCTATAGATAGCCAGTGCAGCATGAGTTTCATCCCCAGCCAGGGAGCTGACCCAAATGGCACAGCTCCTGTCTCACCTGCTGTTGCCTTCAGCAGTGTATTTCAGTCCATCTGCCTGTTCTGTTCCCTACTCTCTCTCTGGTGAATCCTCTCACCCATCCCGCACCTCTGGCCTGGCCTACACTCCAGCTCTTGAATACATAATAAAATAAATCTTAAAAAAAAAAAAAAAAGAAAATATATATATATATATATATATATATATATAAATTAGGTGTCTGTTTTTTAAAATCAAGCATAGAAACTGTTGCATTTATATAAAAAATACACATCTACTGGGAATATTTTAAGGAAAAGGTATGCCCCCAAGAAGATTATTTATGCCTCAGTGAGCTTTGGTTTACCAAGACTTGCAGAATCTCCCTCTGTTCCAGTACTGTGTTAGGGCTGATCCTATTACATGCCATGCTCCAAACTTCTATCTCTCAACTGACAATTAACAAAGTTCAGTAAGAGGAAATATAAGGAAAAAGAACAAATTATAGAACACAAAGAAAAAGAGATTATAAGTACTTTTAATATAAACTATTAAGTTTGAACATAGGAAAATAACTACTATGTATATTCAGTTAAAACATCAATAAGCAATAATAAAAAATGCAACAATCTTTGTTACTAATCTCTGAGTTACTCACAGGTAAGATATTGTTCTAAAACACTTTCAGCACATCGTTTATAACTGACAAAAAAAATTTTAGATACTTAAAGTTGGCGAATTATAGACTATTTCCGCCAGCTGTTGGTCCCATCTGTTAATAATGGTACTTACCATTACCACTGGCCTCACAGGAATGTTCTCTTGCGAAGTGCGCAGTGGGGGATCATTCCACTCTGGAAATTTAATAACATCCTTTTGGTAGGGAAGCTTCTTTGGATATGGTTTCAGGGGCGAGGAAGGAGGAAATCTAAAAACCAAGAAGGCAATCTCCATTACTGCAGTCAATAGGACACACAGATATCCCCACATTGGTCCCCACTTCTATGCTTGAGAATTTATATAATAATTTCAAACTTCACATAATGAGTTCATAGTTATTCAAATCATTACAAACAGTGAAACTGACCCCAAAATAGATTTTTTAAATATTTATTCAGTATGCCCACCAAATTATGAAGAAACACAGAAATCCAATTTGTGACACATTTTTAAATAAACTAATTCCCTTATCATTTGATTTTTGCAATTAAAAATTCTTAATGGGTGTTCAGGTAAGTCATTTCTTTTTTCTTTTTCTTTTTCTTTTTCTTTACTCATACAGAACTGGGGTACAGGCCAGAGGTGCAGGGGCAGTAAGAGGATTCACCAGAGACAGAGTGGGGAGCAGAACAGGCAGATCGACAAAGTACACTACTGAAGGGAGCAGCAGGCAGGTCAGCAGAGATCTGCAGCTCATGTGGATCACCTCAGGGGCAGGCGGGGATCGAACTCATGCAGAGGTGGCTTTAACTTCTTAGTGCTGTGCTTTAACCTGCTGCACCACCAGGGAGGGCCCATAAGTCATTTCTTTTACCCAACTCAATCCTTTTTTTTTTTTTTAAGATTTATTTATTTATGCTTACAGAACCGGGGTTCAGGCCAGAGGTGTGTTGGGTGAGAGGATTCACCAGAGAGTGAAGAACAGAACAGGCAGATTAATAAAGTACACTGCTGAGGGAATCAGTTTACCACAGGAAAGCAGGTTTTTCTCAAAGCTAGCCAGCTGAACCAGAATAAGTTCATTCGTTCTCATTGATCAACTGACTGCAGTAATGGAGACTGCCTTCTTGGTTTTTAGATTTCCTCCTTCCTCACCCCTGAAACCATATCCAAAGAAGCTTCCCTACCAAAAGGATGTTATTAAATTTCCAGAGTGGGTCAGGACAGGTCTGCCACACCATGTGGATCAGCTCCCTGGCCCAGGATGGAACTTGTGCTGCAGTGGCTTCAGAGAATTTCATAATGAGGTGCTTTAACCTATTGTGCCACCAGGGAGAGACCCCAGCTCAATCTTTACTGCCTCCTTACTCTAGCTGAAATTTATAGATGGTAAATATGAAAATAGAAGCTATTGATCAATAAGTTCTCAGTAATACTTGCTGAGAAAGAGTTATGTTGTCATAACAATCATTTGGCCTTATATTCATCTGTATAACTGCTTCTAGTAAAGATTAACCCTCCTTGCTTGGTATATTATACTTCACACAGAGTCTGAAGGTTCAGTGTAGAAATACTGGCATGGATCGCTCCCTCATGTGTCATTCGTTCTGGCAAAACTCTTCGTGACTACCCTTTGACTAGCATGCTGTGACATGTCTCACCAACAGAAAGGAGCCGTAGAAGATGAGACACTATCTGGAAAGAAAGTGAGGTCAAGAAATACCAAATCTCCTGACCTGTGACTGAGAAAGTCACCAAGTGGATTCTTCAGCCTCCAGAGCTGCATCTAAGCCCTTCCAAATCCTTCACCCACAAAATTATATAAAATTCACAACTGTTTTAAGCCACTGAGTTTGGGCATAGCTATGCTATACAACCAGAACAGTGATGTTATACAACCCAGCATTAAGACCAGGAAGTAGGTGGAGATCTGAAGGACATCCAGAGACAGTTAGTGGAGGCTGGAAGAACAGTGAGGAAGCTGTTACTAGAATTGGGAGAAAAGATCCATATCACATAGTGGTAAAAGGTGTAAAGTGTCACCTGCAATAATATGGAAAATAAAAAGAGAATCTCACTAAGAAACTGTCCAAGAATGGCAAAAGAGCCTGCAAAGAGATAAACTAAGAAACTATTTAGTTTTTAACACATAAGGAGTCTTGACCTGATTCAAAACCCAAACTCTCTTCCCCAAGCTCACAGCAAAAGGTTCTCAAAATAAAAATGGCCTTATACCAAATATCGAAATCCAGATGTTTTCAATAAAACATGGTTCCCTGGGTAGTCACAAGTGTGTAGTTACAGTCTTTGGCTATAACCTCAGAAAGACTGTAAGCAGTACCTAACAGATTTCTTAAACAAGAAGTTAAAGAATTTTAACAGTGCTATACCATAGCAGACTTCTAAGCAGCCCAAGGAAGAGCAGAATTGGTACCTGTGAATTTGACTTTTGGCTAATGTACAGTAAGATTAATAGAAATAGGAGAATCAACATCCACTTGGACAGAAAGGGAAACAATTCAAAATGTAAAACCCAGAATCTCAAGTTTCTATATGCAAGACAGATCTAAGAAAACTATTCCACCAAACATGAGCCATTTCTTATGAGAAAGGAAGACTGACTCGGAATGCTGAGCCAAAAGCCACAAAGAATCACTCCCATGAAACAAAACTGTGTCTGAAACAAAGAATGGCAGATAAATGTGCACTTTAGAAGGGCACAGGGAGTGGCTGCTAAACACTGATACCATAATGGAATGAATTTAGGGAGTTTTTAATTCCTAAAAATGTATAAGGAAAAATGCTATATAAAAAGACCAAAGACATGAATCAGGCAGGCATTTCCAGAATCTGAAATGATGACTAAACTTATAAAAAGATAGTTAATTACATCACTAATGATGAAATTGATGATTAAACATAAAAAGAAACCTAATTTCATCACTAATCAAGGAAATCCAAAATCCAACATCGCATTACAACACCTACCAGATTGGCAAAATTTAAATCAGTCAAGATCAAATATTTTCTAAGACTGCAGTAAAACTCAGCATATCTACTATGGGAAACAGTCTGGCAGTAAAAGCTGAACATGCACAGACCCTGTAAACTAACTCCCGTCCTCGGTTTCCCCAAGCATCCTGAAGAGACTCTTTCACATACAGAAGGAGACACATCCATGTGTTCAGAGCAACACTGTTTATTATAGCAAAAACACTAGGAGCAACCCAAATCTCCACCCGGTGGAGAGCAGATAAAATAGGTACAGAAATTCCATTAAATTGAAGAACTACAATTAAACACAACATTGCATGGATGAAGCTCAGAAATCATGAAAAACAAAAGAACAAGTGACAGAGAAGAAACATACTCTTTAATATCTGCTTAAGTTCAATAGAGAAAAATATTTCAAAAGCAATATATGTAGAGCAGTATGTTTAAGGATAAATGTTTGAAAAGAAAAACAAGGGGATAGCTAATACAGAAATCAGGATCTCCTCAAGAGAAAAGATACAAATGTGGGTAAACAAACATTGGCTTTATAGCTCTTAGATAAATGGCTCACATATAGTTTACACAACCTTGTCTGAAAGTGTTCAAAAATGAAGTCTTAAAAATTAAAAAGAAGCAAAGCTCCCTCTAGTGGATTACATTTGTCTCTGCTTTAAAAATTATAAATTTCTTCCTACTACTATGATCATGGATTCCAAAAGTATAAAGCCCTTTAGAAATGATCTACTACAAACTTCACTAAACAAAGTAATACCAGTAGAAGAACCAATCACAGCTAATCATCCAACAAGGCAACCAATTCTCCTGCTGCAGCCTCTACTGTCAAGTTTTAACTGGAGGGGGGAAGGAGGGGGCAATTAAAAAATAATCCAGGGCCTGCCTGGTGGTACAGGGTAAGCATCAGGGTTATTAAGCTATAGCCAGCCACGCAGCATGAGTTATATCCCAGCCAGAGAGGTACTAACATATGGGAGACCTCTCCTTGTTTCATCTGAAGTTCCCCTTAGTAGTATATTTCAATACATTTCCCCACTCTGTCTCTAGTGGATCCTCTCACCCTCCACACCTCTGGCCTACCCCAGTTCTTGTATGCATAAATAAATAAAAATAATTTTTTTAAAAAATAACCCATAAAGGACTGCTGTTCATTGATAAATTTACTTGAAACAAATTAGAATTTTGTTTCTATAATTAATTATTAACTAATCAATTACTAAAAAAATATTCTAAGGCAGCTAAACAATGAAAACATAGTGTAGAAATCTTAATAAATGTGAATCATAAACAACAAGGTCCCAATGGCATAAAGTCCTTCCCACTGTATATTCTATAGCTGATACTTTATCAGCAGAATTTTGCAGCACTGACAGTGTTGCCAGCTTTCCTCTTTCTTCGCCTTTGTAACCTAAAGTCTTTGCACCAAAAAAAGCCAGTGTGACAGTGACTGCTGCAGGAGGAGCAGGAGACTCTCCAAAGCTGCTATTTCCCAGAGACCTGTGGGCTGTGCAAACCCACAGCAATTTACTCTGTACTCATTCAAAATATTTTTTTCAAGCCAGCAGTAGTGTTTTATCATTTAAATGCTGAAGAGCTGCTGATGATTACATTTCATATCACTGCTTGAAGGTGTTAACAGGAAGATAAGGTGCCTGAGGGTGGGAGAATGAAAGATGAAGCTAGAAGAAGAGTTGCCAAACTAGTCCTTGAACTCCAAGTTCAGAAATCATACTTTTTTCCATATGAGTAACTATTCCATTATGAATAAAGGAATCAAGTGAGTGTTTTTAAGAAAGATAAAGCTCTGATAAGGTCTAAAAGACCCAACCTACTTTAGATAAGCAATAACTACTTGGAAAATAAATTTCATTTTCAACATAAGGAAATATATAAAATATCTACAAATTCTAAATAATGTGCAAAATTTACTAGGAAACTACCACCACATATTACTGCACACAAAAAATACTACTTAAATCTAAATCTAACAAAACTTGTACAGTCTGTATAAAACTACAAAACAGTGCTGCAAGATTAAAGACTAAATAAGCAGAGCTATATAGCATGTTCACAATCTGTTAGACTCAATGAACTTGTTAGACAAGTTTTATGAACTTGTCAAATCACAAACTGATCTACAGATGACTTAATTTCACTCAAAATACTAACAGAGGGCCCTCCCCTGGTGGTGCAGCAAGTTAAAATGCAGCCTTAAGAAGCTAAAGCCACTTCAGCATGAGTTTGATCCCTGACTTGGAGGTGACCCACATGGTGCGGCAGACCTCTCCTGACCCGCCCACTGCTCCCCTCAGCAGTGTACTTCTTCCTGCTCCCCACTTTGTCTCTGGTGAACCCTCTCACCACACCTGCACCTCTGACCTGTACCCCAGTTCTGTATGCATAAATAAATAAATCTTTTTAAAAAATACTAACAGAAATACTTATAGAAATACTAATTCTAAAATCTATAGAGAAAGGTAGAACTAGAAAAGCCCAAACAAGTTTGAAAAACTACTTGATCTCAAAATCTATTAAAAATCTACAGTAATCGTGGCCCTCCCTGGTGGCGCAGTGGGTTAAAGCACAGCATTGAGAAGCCAAAGCCACTTCGGCATGAGTTCGATCCCCGCCTGCCCCGGAGGTGGCCACATGGCGCGGCAGACCTCTCCTGACCCGCCCACTGCTCCCCTCAGCAGTGTACTTCGTCCATCCGCCTGTTCTGCTCCCCACTCTGTCTCTGGTGAAGCCTCTCACCACCCCTCAGCCTCTGGCCTGTACCCTAGTTCTGTATGCACAAATAAATAAATCTTTAAAAAAAAAAAATCTACAGTAATCGAGACAATGTTGTGTCAGAGACAAGATGGAACACACACCAATGGACTAGTATATGAATTAGATCAGAGGACTGATTTGGTTCTGTTTCCTACCTATAATGAGTACATAGGTTCAGGGGTAGATAAACGATAGAAGCATAAGTGGCCCCATTACCATCCCTCCCAGTGTCCCTTGGGACTTGTGTTTCCACCCCTACACCTATGGGGTTAGAGACCCAATCCCCAAAAGAAAAGGAGACATATCAAGGGCACTTGGACTCCTTGTGGCAGGGAGCAGCAGGCACTATCCTGGCAGCAGTGGCAGATTCTGACCAGCAGGAGGGAAGGCTGCTCTTACCCACAGGGCACATCTTGGTACCTCCTGTGTCACTGTAAATGTGAATGGGCATGTGCAAAAACATACATCTGAGAAGTGTGCATTCAGAGGCTCCCAGGAATGAACTTTGGGTCATCAACTATGCCACCCAAAGCCTGCCAAGTTGATGGCTGAGGGTGAGGAAATTTACACTAGACAGTAGAGAAGGGAAAGGATAACGACCAGTTGAGCTGTCAGAATACATCAGGGGTTGTATTCTTCCTAGTAATTTCCATCTCCAGGATTTTACCCCAGACCCAAAAATACATGTACAGAAGCAAATTTGTGCAGTACAAGAAATGGACTGGGCAGCCATGAATGTGGAAAGCATCCATTAAAAGGCCAACAGCCTCCAGCCACTGTATCTCTTGCCCCAGAATGCTTGCAGTACATCAAATGAACACAGCAGGGTACTCTGCCCAGACTAATCCTACCAAGAGGCACCTATGCCCTCTAGCAGGCAACCTCTGCCCAAGCACATTAGCCTAACTAAAGCTTTCTCAGAACTGCATCCTAATTTAGACCCTTCCTATTTAGTTTTCCTTTCCTGCTCTGCTTTTCAGATGTGCATCAGCCTGAAAACTCATCTCAACTCCCATTCCCTCCCTTTTCCAGATACTCCCCTCTCCCCCACATTAAACCACTTGCACATCATTATATTTTCTGTTCAGAGGACCCTGTGATCACCCATGAATTTATAGTCATTTATGTGTGATGACTTCAGGCTTCAATAAATGCCTGCATATTAGGTAGCAAGCATTAAGCAACAGAAAGCAAAGAATTAATGACAGTTCATGCCCTCAAGAAACAGTCTAACAAAGAGTAAGCAGTCGTGACCTATTGCTTGCTTTCAATAAATAGTTTTATGGGAACACAGCCACACCCATTCCATTACATATGGTCTATGGCTGATTGTATTTTACAGTGGGCAGGAGGTGTGATCAAAATCATATGAGCCATAAACATTTACCACTTGCCCTTATTTGCTGCCCCCAATCCAGTGGGACAAGAGATACGGGATTTCCTTGCCTGCTGTACAGGCTCCACAACGCAAAGAGCTAGCCTGGCCCACTATATCTCCAAAAGCTGTTATCTTCGATTTTCACACTAAAATTTGTGAGAGACCTGGTAAACACCTAGTTCCTAGATACCCAGTCTATCCTCAAGAGAAACATCTGCATTCCTACTTGGTAGATGAAGAAATGAATGTTAAGACAGTGCATGCATTTTGCGTAAGACTGCATGGGTAGACTATCTGAGCTGGACTTCAAGCCCAGGCTGCCTCACTCCAAATCCAGTGTTTGTTAGTCCTTCAGTTCCTGAGCTCACATTACACTCAACTGCAGCTCTCTGACATGGAGAAGACTGAATCATTTTAACTCAAGAATAGAGGTGAGTACTTTCTGCTTAACTTCTTCCCAGTAAAATGGGAAGTCCTCACTTATTAACCTTTGAACTTTGCTCTCAATGAATAGTAGGCATTAGGATGGTGTGGGGAACCCAGATAAATGCACATTCTTTCACAGCCTTACCTCTCCCTGGGTCATGACACCCAGTACATTTTTACCTTCTCCAAGTTCACTTATAAGGACTGCCATTGACTTGTCCCACCTTTGCCTGACAAACACTGGTGGTACATCAAAAGCAAAATTTCTGACTTCCTCAAGCTGAGTTGATTTCTCACCCTCCTAAGTACTGAGCTCACATTCTTATAATGGCATTTGTGACAGTTTATCTTGATTTATCTATCATCTTAACTAAGCAGTAATTCTTGGAAATAGAGTCAGACACCCCAAGTGTTTTAGTACCAGGCCTGGCATCTAGCAGGCACTCCTTATTACCTGAGAAAGAAAAAGGAGGGAGGAAGGAAGGCAGAGGCAGTCAATTAACACTGACCCAATAGACAGCAGTTTATTTTGAAGCTCTACAAAGACATTTACTGGCATCTTTTATATCCAAAGAGCACACCCATAAGGTAACCTCAGAATCAGCTGGACTGAAGAGCCCAATAAAGAACTTTCAGTTCCAAAGCCACATGCAAAACCACTACTTATTCTTAGAACACAGCTTCTTGCCTCAGGGACTACCAAATGCCAACCAATGTACTTATCTGCAATACTACCGGTCAGTCTGACCTGTTGCTTAGCTTTCAGGCAGCCCACTATACACGTAAAAATTGCCCAGGCCCAAAAGGTTGCAGAAGTTTTGCTGTTTCCACAGGCATTGCTTATCAGCCTGCATTCTAAGCTGAAAAAATCAATTCTGGCTAATTTAACCAGAATGCACTTTGAAGATATCTGAATAGGTAACAAAAGCAAGAGGATAACTGGAGAACCCAGATCAGAAAGAGAAAAGAAAAAAAAAAACAACTGGCACCAGAAGGCCACACAAGGCATAGCAGATGCCACAAATGACAGTCTAGTGTGAAAACCAGTGGCACCAGGGGCTCTGGATACCTCTACTTCTAAGAACTTCTGTCCCTGATTTGCAGGCCTCCACTGCTATCACAAAAAAATTCTAAGCTATTCAATTTTTCATTCCTGTAAGAAAGCAGAGACCTGCTACCCCAAAACATACCTTTTTATGTTTTTAAGATGATTTTGTTTATTTATGCATACAAGAGCTGAAGTGTAGGCCAGAGGTGGGGGAAGGGAGTGTGTGTGAGAGGATTCACCAGAAACAGAGGGGAACAGGCCAGGTTCTAAGATCCATTGAAATACACTGCTAAGAGTAGCAGCTTGAGAAAATGGAGAGGTGTGCTGCACCATGTGGGTGACCTCCCTGGTCAGGTACTGAATTCATGCTGTAGTGGCTGCTGATAGCTTCATGGAGCTGAGACTTAACCCCTTGTGCCACCGGGGAGGCCCCCAAATATATACTTTTTTGAAAAGAATAATCCATGGGACATGTTCTGAAGGCTAGATGGAACTTGCTTTTGCTATTTACATGTAAACATCTCTTTTCAAGGGCCTCTACCAGAAAGACTTGATTGATCTCCTCCACACTTTTCAGGAAAGGTATCATATAAATCTGTATACCTTTGTCTAAAATGTTTTTCTGATAAATTTCCTGAACTTCCCCTTCATTTCCCTGCTTTAAAATCTATTGTATTACTATCAGTTATTTATTTTCTAAAGCACAGACTTCGTTCCCACACAACACACTAATCTTGGCTGCCTTCTTTTAAAATGAAACCTCTATACCACCAGGTACTTAAACTCCACCGAATTATCCCCCAGACTTCCAGGCCTAAAGCTTACCAAGTCAGCTCAGTCCCCTTCCTCCCCTCCAGGAAAGCTGGTTTATGCATGTCTATGTCTGACTGTGAACCCTAGTACTGCCATCCCTGTCACCTGCAATACTGTCTCCTTTTCATCTGATCTTATCATCAGATCATGCCCCATTCTTAGGCACAGGTTGAAACCCCCCACCGCCCACCATAGGAAGTCTCACAACACACCAGTGCACACCAGCTGGCTCACGAGTTGCAATCCTTGCACAGGTGAGGCAGATCAGATCACAGGATCATTCAGTTTGGTATAGGGTAGGGAAAAGTGGGGAGTGGGTTGGTTCCATCCAGAGTATTGCAGATTCATAGTGTTTAGGGAAATCAGCTAGAGATGAATGACAATAGGAGCCTCTGGGGAAGGAAAGTGGGTGTTGCATAGTTTTTCCCCCACATTCTATTCAGACCAACATATATTCTGGTTCTATTATCACAGTTTGAATTATATAGCTCTATAGTATTTTAGTTTCTGCTTAAGCAAATGATCTTGTCCAAAATTTTTTTGGTCACTTTTGTGTCTTCTCTTTTCCAGATGAATTTTTACTATCCAGAAAGCAAGTGGGACAGGGGTGTGGAAGCAGAGGTGACAAAAAAAAATTCATACTGTCATTGTAAATTTCAAGCAATATTATTTATTTACTTTTTACTTTAATAATTTAAAAAAATGAAAATAAGATTAAAACATATTCAATGTATAAAATTTGTGCTGTCTTTAAACCCTCTACCCAGAAACACTTACTGTTAACATTGTGACTTTTTAGATTTTATGGGGGAATAAAGCATTTTCCATCCTGTTCTCCCCACACACACACACATACACACATCCCCCCTCTTGCCACTCTGTTTCTATTGTTTGTAAGATACTTACCTTTTTCCTATAGTGGACAAACTGATATTTAAACTATAAGAAGCTAACATACGTTTAAAATACAAGTAAAAAAAAAGTTCCAATTCATGTTCAAAGCCTGAACTGTACTTGGGGGAAAGAACTGGAATGAGCAAAGTAAATTTACAAAAGAACTCCTCAGTTATTTGTAAATACAAAAGCACTGGAAAACATTACCTTCTCAAAATAAACAAAATTGAAAAAAAATACACAGTTTAAAAACAAGCACAGAAAAAAGTCTTTAGCAACTAAAAACACTGTCAAACAATAAATATGTCAATTCAAGGATTGATAGTGTGAACCTCTAATTTATCATTTGTTACACTTTCATTTTGGTTAATGATTAAATACTGCCTTAGTTCTTCCAGTTATCCTCTTCATACTGGTATGTTCTATCTCTCAAAGAGACTTCAAAAACAAGGAGCAAAGAATCATGTTATATTTCTTTTTTATCTCTTTTAATGCCTTGGATTGACAGACCTAAGGTAAGTTACTCAATACTTGGAATCATAAAAGCTCATAATTTAAAAAGACCTTAAAAAGCCAGCCTACCTTTATCATTTTATACATTTTATAGAGAAAAAAAAAAAACTTATGTCTAAGAAGGGTAAGAAAGTTATCCAGTTGCTGCAGGGCAAGCAAGGACTTAATGAAACAGATAAAAACAAATGGAAAGACACAATTGTGAGCTTTACGATAAAAACAAAAAATGTCCACTAGAGGGAACCAACAGTCCATTAATTTGAAATAGTTGCAAAAAGTTTTCAAAAAACCACGAGGTATTAAGAGAATTTTTTCCCAGAGTAAAGAAAATAATGAAGAGTCATACCTCAAACAATATAAATTCAGATTTCTTTTGCTAGAGATACAAATAGAGATTTTTCAAATCTCCAGCATTAAAAAAGAAAAGTATTAGATTTAAATAATTTATATGCACAGTTCTATTAATTTAAAACATTTATATAACCAGCACAATCAAAAATAGAACAGTTTCCTTATTCAAAAAAAATGTCTCCTTCTAGCTCTGTCTTAAGTTTTCCCCCTAGCCCCTAATACATTTCATGTGCATATACAATGTTTATCCATTTACCCACTGAAGAACATTGCAGTTGTTTTCAGCTACTGGCAATTAATGACAGCTGCTATAAATATTAACATGCAAGTTCTCTTTTCTCTAGGGCAAATATCCAAAAGCAGGAATGGAGAGAATAGGCTAAGCGTAACTTCAAAAGAACTCCCCAACCCTCCAGAAAAAAAATCCTGTCAAATAATTTTCTGAAGAGTCAACCAATTGAGACTTTTCACCGAATAGAAGACACATTCTCACTAGTTCTTAATATAATCATTATTTATATTTTAGCCATTCTAATAGCTAAGCAGAGTTTTAATAGCATGTCCCTAAAGCTAAGATGCTAAACACTTTTTCAGGTGCTTATTTGCTATCTATATCTTTATATTTAATGAAATTCTATTCAAATCTTCATTTTTTTCATTGAATTGTTTAATTGGATTGCTAAGTTTTTATATGTTCTACATATGTACATACATATACATTAAAGTACTGAGTATACACCATTATAAATAAACAACTGTAAATGCCACATTAAGTTTAACACCGAAAGTCTAATTCTCTCCTTCATCCCTTTCACCTGGTCCCTTTCACCTAATTTATACCCTGTCCTTCTGGTAAGCTCTAAGTCTTTAAGCTTTCCAAGTCTAGAAGTTTACTTTTGCTTTATTTAGTTCATTTATTTGTTTTGTTCTTTCTGTGCCACATATGAGGGAAATTGTTTTTCTGTCTGACTTTTTTCACCAAGCATAAATTGCTCTATGTCCTTTCATGCTGTTGCATATAACAGGATTTCATCTTTGTATGTCTTTAATATCAGTCTATTGTCACATGTATGGTTTGCAAGTATTTGCTCCCATTCTGTAGCTACTCATCTTATCCTCTGTCTTAATAGTATCTTTTTTTATTTTAAGATTTATTTATTGGGCTCTCCCTGGTGGCACAATGGGTTAAAGCTCTCCTAAGCCACTGCAGCATGAGTTCGATCCCCCCATCAGGGAGCTGACCCACATGGCGTGGCAGACATCTGACCTGCCTGCTGTTCGCCTCAGCAGTATATTTCAGTACATCTGCCTGTTCTGCTCCCCACTCTGTCTCTGGTGAATCCTCTCACCCACCACACCTCTTTTTTTTTTTTTAAAGATTTATTTATTTATGCTTACAGAACTGGGGTACAAGCAAGAGGCACAGGGGCAGTGAGAGGATTTACCAGAGATAAAGTGGGGAGTAGAACAGGCAGATCAACAAAGTACACTGCTATGGTAAGCAGCAGAGCGACAGCAGAGATCCACATGCACCATGTGGATCACCTCCAGGGCCAGGGATCGAACTCACACTAAAGTAACTGCAGCCAGCTTGCAGTGCTGAGTCCTAACCCGTTGTGCAGGGAGGGCTCTTAATAGTGACTTTCACAAAGCAAAAGTTTTTAATTTTGATGAAATCCAATTTTATTACTTTTTTTTCTTTTATGAATCATACTCTTGTTATCATGTCTACGAGCTCTTTGATTAACCACAGGTCATAAAGATTCTTTTCATTTTTCTAAAACTTATATGGCTTAAATCTAAGATTCACTTTGAATTAATTCTTGTATAAAGTAGAGACTTAGGTTGAAGTTAATTTTTTTGCCTACATATGGACAGACCATTTCAAGGTCATTTGCTGATAGATAAGTATTTAAACTGATGGGCCTTACCTCTTTTATGAATTTCCTGAAGAAGGCAGATTATGATTTAACATGTGTTACATATGACTGACTACATTACTGGAGTATATAAACTTATAAGAAATATCAAATGTTCTCTGTTATTATTCTGTAGATTTACTCATTCACTCACTAATTTACTTAATAAACAAGCCAACCTCAGGTTGTAGAAATGGAGGCAGTCTGATACCTGACCCTAAATTCCACTCCATTTAACCTAAACTCAGATTCTACCTCTCATTGATTAAAATGATTAAAAACATCAGCCTCATTAAGAAATTTCTTAATCTTTAAAATTAAGAATTTAGCATAATACCACTGCATCTACAAGTGCTGAGTTAAAGGATAATTGTGTGATGTGTGTGGTACTATCATAGGTGTTCTAGAATGTTAGTTCCTTTCTTCCCAACAAAAACTCTAGGCTATTTTTTCTAGCTTGTTTGACAGTGCTCATAAAGTCTTCTTCCCAAAAACTTGATATTTAAAAAAAAACTGATATTTGGAAGCATGTTCCAGAATTTCTCTACTTTAGTGATTCTCTACCTATTTTCAAATCTGACTCCTAATGTCCCTTGTCTTTCACTATAAATTGGCAGTCAGACTATTCAACCATGAACAGCAGCTGGAAACAGAAAAGGAAGGAGAACTGACACCCTCTCTTCTGGGAGCACTGACATGCAGCTGTGAGGATCCTGAGCCCAGTACCTGAAGCTGCATGAGAGCAATGGCTTCGTCCACTCTCAGCAGTTCATTCCCAATTCAAGGCACACTCTCCTCAACTAATGATTTACACGTCTAAATAGATTTCATCCAGATTAATCCAAGAAATTGGCAAACATCACTTGTTAACTTGCAGGACTTCCATTCAAGAAAATGGAAAGCTATTAGTTTTCAGGTGGTAAATAATGGAAGGCAATAACTGTTTCCTTCACGATTCACAAGTATTGTACACAAAATGCTAGTGGGGGTGGGGCAGCAGGGGTGAGGGGGAGTCATTATTGAATGGATAAACCGAGTCTGCCTGTGCACTCCATTTTTTAAAGAGGGGTACACAAGTAAGTCTTCATATTAAGTGAACATGCTCTGGCAGTCGTGCTGGGTAAGGTCAGCTCCCAGAGCCTGCTCATATTTTATTCACTGGAGGATTTTCTTAAAGCCTCCTGGGACTCAAAGGGTGGTAGCCAATTTAATGTCACAGCAGAACAGATTGGTAGTTACTCATCCAGAGAATCTTTGAGAATTTTTCTATAAATCTTGATAGGGTACAAGCAATTAGTAGTTCCCAAGAGAAATAACCACTCAGAGATCCCCAGTGAAGTGTGGTATGTGGAAGAGGGATAGAGCCTCCTCTGCCTGATGCTACTAAGCACTATGGGTTCGTCCTAAGGTCACCCAAGACCCCAATTAAAAACTGAATCAACAAAACCAAAAATAACTGTCAGTTGGAGTGATAACTAATCCTCAAGATGACAAGTATGGTATCTAGAAATTAGAAACTGCTGCTGAAAGCCCATGAGGAGGCTAAACACTAACCATGAGCCAATCTCTGGTCTTAGTCATTATGCTGGTGACCGCCCTCACCCTGTGTGCTGATGCTTTTTCCAGCAACTAGTCCACGAAGGAGCCAAAGGAATGAATCAGTAATTTTGCTTAAAATCAGATGTCCCAGGTGCATGAAATACCCCTACTGAATGTATTGTAAGAGTATTTCCTATTTTTCTATTGGAACTAGAGAAAGCAAATATCAAAAGGTCTACATTCTCCACTTCTCGTCTAAATCCTCTCAGATCCATAGGACTTTGGCAGGCCCTTCTGTAGATAAGTCAACAAGTCTACTTTTCTGGTGTTGTGTCATTAGTTTTTTCCCATCCTCTGTATCTCATAGGTCCTCTCCTCCAGTAATAATCAGCCTACCATGCAGTGGGAAGTAGTAAGACATCCCTTTTCCCTCAGATAATCTGGTAGTTAAGTGTCCACTCATAAAACAGCACTATGAGCAAAAATGCCAGTGCTCCAGGCTCTGTCAGGGTTGATCTAAGACATCAGAGAATTCTAGCACAATTCTTCATACAGGCCCTGGGCTTTCAATCAGACATGCTCTGTCACTAATCCTCTGAATACGCATCTAATCATTGGTCAGAAATTCCCAACCCAGAGCTATTCTTCATCTTTTCAATTTCTCTAGTATTTATTTGCAGCCATTCTCTCAGGTTTGCAAAAGACATGACAATATTTCCTTACTGCAGTCACTGCAACAAAAGACTCCCATGAAATACTCTATGGGATGAAGAAACATTGCAACTGGTCCCCTTGTAACAATATAGTTAAGTTCTCTACTCAACAAATTGTAAGTAAAAGCATCACTCCACAGAATAAGGTAAATGCGCCAACATCAGAAGTGTCAATAGATGTGACCAGACCCACTCATCCTCCCTGTCCTCCTCCTGTTCAAGGTTTACTCAAACTGTTACCTGTACAGCTGACGGTTGTCTTCAAAATCCTCCTGACCCCATCTTCCTTTGATGTCTTCAATAACATGATTTTTCAGGAATTTTTTCAGCAGCTGGACTGTTTGTTTACGAGTCACCTCAGGGCCAAAGTTTTGACTGCGCCTCAATAGTTCATGCAGCCAATCCACAGCTTCGGCCGCTGTGAAGCAGTGATCATAACTTTTGAATCGACAGCGGTGTTTCCGTAAAGGCATCCTAGTGCGAAAAAGCTCAACAGTTTCATTCCACTGGAGGAGAGAAAAAGAGAAATACATTTAACAATTGGCTGACTTTTTTGAAGTTATGTCCAAAATATTTAAGATAAGTAATATAATTTTTCAATTTAAGACTGCCTTAATAACAGTGAAGCTTTGAAATTTCATTTTATTTTACAACCATAACACTGTAAAGAGAAAGCACTTTTAAAACTGCATTTATTCATTCAAAAATATTTATTATGCTATCAAGTTATCCTCTTACGTGAATACTGGATTTCCACATTAATGGAAAACTAGCATCACATACATAATTCACTTCTTAGAGGCCTATGTTTAATATGACTTCCCCCCATTCAACCAATATTTACTGTTTATTACACTAAAGACATTCCTTGGCAAGAGGGGAAAAGATGCACAAGACAGACTGCCTGGTATCCAAAGCATGTTTAAAAATTCACGGAGTATTTTCCTATTTAAACAAAGACAAGACAGCCTTCATCACCCATCCTTAGATGATATAAAATATTCACATATGGTATTTTTCCTATGAAATTACTTCAACATCTCTCTAGCATCACATACTTCCTGCCAGACCTCCTCAAGTCCTGAAACTCATAACTATTCTCTTCTCTGACTCTTCTCACTCAAATATCTCACTTCACAAACTGAACCTTCCTAATGAAATCATCTTTATTTCTCTCAACTATACCTCTGATGTCAGAGTATTCTTTTTATTTTGCCCAATACTGGCTCCTGGTTTTCCCTTTTAACCAGGCATTTTCTTCCAGGTTGAATTTCATACTCTCTTCTACCCACCACCTCTGCAACTATTGTCTCATTTCTATCCTTGACAGCTAACACTCAGCTTCATTAGTAATTCCTGAATATAAGACACCAAGTCCTTACTAAAGGGGCAGACATGAGGTCTGTGCAAGCATGCACCCTGTACAATGAGCAAATGCCTGACCAGTCTTTCACTTTTCCTACTTTCCTTAAACCATCTTCTAACCTCAGACAATTTTAATTCCCTTTTGGTTTTTCAATTATGCCTTCCTCCTAGTAAAACTTAAACACCTTTTTCCATTATACTGATTAATATTCCTGCTTTATTTGAGACCGTTATGAATAATGTTCCAAATTGCCCAGATTTAAAAGCTTTTTCTTTAACTACCAAACATGTCAACATATATAGACCTATGTTTCCCCTTGTATGTGCATAGTTTTACTCTAGTTGATGCTGTTTGCCTGCTTTATTAAGAAATAAGATCAAGCACAATGTAGATACTATCATACAACATGCTTTTGCACTTAATATACCATGGATATCTTTCTCGGTCATCACCAAGTCCATTCCTATGAATGGTTCATAGCTTATTTGACCATTTTTTCAATAATGGGCATTTTTGTTCAATCATGAAGCTGCTTCAATTTGTTGTTTTACAAATAAATCCTTTTTTAAACAAGTACCAATGTTTTTATTTATTTACTTGTTTCTGACAGATTTCTAAAGAATATCCACATGATCCAATCGCTTGTAACAATTCAACCGCTAACAAAGCCTGGACCTAATGCCAATTCAACCCCTAACAAAGGCTGGACCTAATGCCTTGTGCGCTGGCCTCACGAGGTGCTGTCACTTTCCTTTCTGCAAATCTATTCACAAGAAATGATAGCTCCATGTTTTGTTTGCATTCTTCTGTCATCATCTTGAGTCACTTTCATTTCTTCCTCTGAAATAATGTCATTTTTTATTGGGTTTTTTAATCTCTCTTTTTAAACTACTTTAGGAACTATTTAAATCTAACTACATAGTTATTAGTAAAGTTAGTCTATTTTGCTTAGTTGAATATCCCCATACCTAAGGGCTGTGTCTAACATATAGTATTTGTATTTACTATGTATTGAGTGAATAAATACAGAGTATTAATCCTTTTCCAAATATGTTAGAAATATATTTCCCAGACCAATTTATTTGTGATTTCTTTGTTATTAAAGATAATGTTGTTTTAAGGAAACAGATCCTTTTTTCCTTATGACTTCAGGATTTACTCTCTTAAGAAATTCTCCCCACCCTGAAGTAAAATTATCAAAATTTTCTTTTAGAAAGAAGATCTCTAAACTTTATTTTCTTTCAAATGAAGTTAATTATGCCATCCTTTTCTCACTAAATTGATATGTTAAATTACCTTTCTTGATTCTGTGCTTTTCTATCCCACTGAGCATTTTGTATATTCCTGCGCAATACTATATAATTGTTAAAGCATTTAATTAATATTAAGTTTAAATCTAGCCATAACTCTTGGAGGCTGGCCCAACGGAAAACTTAAAGTTTAGATTTATGGAATTTCTTTAAATGAATTAATCATCCTAGGTGTCCATCAAAGACTGCACAGATGAAAACAAGAATTCCTCCCATGTGTTCATAGACATCGTGGTGATGCAATCTACCACATTGTGCACTGAGTAGAGATGAATGTCTATGAGCCAGACTTGCCTACTTTATGTGCTTTGACCAGCAAGATTTGAACAAGAAGTTACAAGCAAAATCCTTTTGGTTATATTGGAACCATGAGATACCATGTGAATTAACCCTCCAGAAACACTTAACCCAGTAAGTCAGAGCCAAGTCAACGGGCCACCTTAAACCATCCAGTCTTAGGCAAGTCACCAGATGGCAGTGCCATATGAGTGATCCCAACAGAAGAACCAGACACCCAGATTACTGGTCCACAAAATCTTGAGGCAGGGGAGGGAAGGGAAAGTTTGTTTTAAGCCAAATGAAACAATGTCATAGACTCCAAGTTCCTGAAATCATATGTGAAACGTCATGTGTATGTTACATGTACACTTTTCTGTAAAGAGGATAGTCTTATCGGATTCTCAAAGTGGTCTCTGAGTCCACCCCAGCCATGATTACTCCCTCCAGAAGCAGGTCTTCTTAGCTCTGGCTTGACACCCCTCCTCTGAGGCCCAGGCCTTATTGTGACTGGCTCTAGAAAGGAAACTATATTGCCTATTTTCCCACTATCTCAGCTCTTCCACATATAAGCCTAGCTGAATGAGTTGGATCTAAGTCTACATCTTTTGTGACCAGAAGTGGTGACTGATCTCAAGAAGTGAGATTCTCTCCTCCCAAATCACCATTAAACTTAGTGGCCTTAAAGCCTGCCACAGACTACCAAGTCATCACCATTTTTTTCCAGTTTGATAGCTCTTTGAAAAAAAGGATCCTGCTCCAGGTCATAAAGAAGTCGGGCACCCCTCAAATCTCTCGGTACCAAAGCTCTTCTCCCCTCCCAGGAGAAAAGGCAGCACCCTGGACCCTAAGGGCCTTCAAAGGCTCTAGCAGAACATCGACTGGGCCCACCCCTCGGTTAGGTGTGGACAGAAACAAAAACACCTGGTGCCGGAAGCGCAGCCTGGGTGCCCCACCCCTGCTCTGGGCACCGTTAGGAAGAACCTCAGTTACCACAGAGGCGCTCGGGCCGCAGACACGCCCAGCCCAGCCAGCCGCGCGGTAGAGCCTCCCAGAAGCGGGGTGGCCCTGCCTCCCTCTCCCCGCAGCAGGCAGCGGGCTCCGGGGACAAAGACGGGGGGGCCCAACTGGCTTTAAATCCAGAAGCGCCTTTTACTTACTGCTGAAAAGCCAGCCCCCCTCGCCCTCCCTCCACCGGACGGGTCAGGCCCTAAGAGCCTGTTTTTGAGCTCTGTCCGAAACTCCACGCCAGGCCCCGCCCGCCCTAACAGGCCGAGACGACCAGTCCGCAGTCGGCCGGCCAGTGGGGACCGCCGGGCCGCTGGCTTCGCCCAGGGACCCTGCACGCTCACTCACCAGCTTGGTGGCGCGGTAGGGTCCCGGCCCCACGATGCGGTGTTCCATGGCACGCACGCTGCGACGGCAGCGGCCCGGCCGGCTCTGACTCCCGGGAGCCGGCGGCGCGGCAGTTTGAATCGCGAGCCTGAGCGCTGCGGCCTCTGATTGGGCGGCGCGGGACACGTGACGGGAGCCGAAGGGCGGGGCCGCCTAGCACGGGCGAGGTCCCAAAGCGCCGGTTAGGTACCCAGGGACCTGCATCATCTCGGGAGACTGCGGCAGCCTGGGAGTGGGGGACCCACACCGTCCCGCCCTAGCCCCTCGCACGCACGCACCAGGGTGGTGTGGCCTAACTG
The DNA here is from genome assembly GCF_000260355.1 of Condylura cristata. Lineage (NCBI taxonomy): Eukaryota > Metazoa > Chordata > Mammalia > Eulipotyphla > Talpidae > Condylura > Condylura cristata. The sequence goes on along the minus strand of NW_004567108.1, from coordinate 45,366,355 downwards.
AGCGGGGCTGCCGGTGCCCGACCTTGAGAAGCGGGCAGGACCCACCGAGGCTGCCCGCGGGCTCCGCACTCATCGAAGGATGGGGGGTCAGTGAACAGGTCCGAGGGGGCTGGATAAACAAGCTGCTCGGCGCCCTCCCGAGTGCGTGCTAAACCTCGATGTGATGCTGGGGGAAACGGGCGGTGAAAGGAATCTAGTGGACAGCAGCTGCAAGCGGAGGGACAGTTAGAGCTAGAGAAGAGCATCTTCCAGAGGGGTCTGTGGGGTGTAAGAACCACCAAGAGCTGGAAAAGAGGCCCGATTCAGCTTCCTGTGTTTTCTGTTGGTTGTTTGATTTCGTAGTCTCTCCCTGGAATTTCAGTTCTGCTTAGGATCAGGCTGAAAATTTCAGTCCTTTGCCATGGGGCTATGTGAGTTTTCTCTGCTGAGAATTGTCCTCCAAGGAATTGCTAGTCTGATTTACAATTATTTACAATTATTTACAATTATTTAAAGCCATGTAAGGGCACTATTTTTGGTCATGCAGGATAGGGACTGAAAAGCGAGTCAGACTCCTATCCTCTTCCCATCTTTATGACTTTCCCACCTCTGTTAGTTGGTTTAGGTTTTCAGCTGTGTGTTGAAAAGCCAAACGTCCTGGGATGATAAGTATGTAGGTTTTTTTTTTTTTTTAGATTTATTTATTTGTGCATACAGAACTGGGGTACAGGCCAGAGGTGCAGGGATGGTGAGAGGCTTTGCCAGAGACAGAGTGGGGACAGAACAGGCCAACTGACAAAGTATACTGCTGAGGGGAGCAGCGGGCGGGTCAGGAGAGGTTTGCTGCAGCCATGTGGGTCAGCTCCTGGCGGTGGGAATCAAACTCATGCTGAAGTGGCTTTAGCTTCTTAGTGCTGTGCTTTAACCCACTGCACCACCAGGGAGGGCCTGTAGTAGTTTTTAATAAGAAAAAGCAATAAAGATAATTTTTACTTCCATTAAATGAACCCTGACAGTTTAGAAAACAAAACAAGGATCTTAATGTAAAAGTTTCAACTGAATCTAAAATTGAAGTAGAAAGGAGATCTTAGGGTTTTTCCTGTGGCTTTCCATGCCTGAACAAACCACAATTATCTCTCTCTCCACAGGTAACCCCAGTTGAATAAGTGAAACAGGGACTGCCCCTTTCTCCCACCCCACTCCCACCCCATACAGACACAAACACACACTCCACTTGCGTGACTGGGTTCATTAAAAATTATACAATCTACATTTTCCCTTTCAATGATCCAGGCACAAAAGAAGGACAACTTCTTGCCCTGCCTGGTAGCTATCGGGGTGGGCATGGGGGAAGGAGTGGGGGGTGGTTCACAGTACACACAAATACTAGTTTGTTTTTTTGGACTGAAGGATTCATGACTATTATAATTGAATATTTATTTCTGACTTGTCTGCTAGGCACTTAGAGCTAAATTTGTAACCAATTGCTAACTAGAATACAGTCATTAACTATTTTATTTTTCTAACTCTACTTTCCACTTACCCTCTAATGTTATATAAATGAATCCTAAACTGCCTCAGTTTCTTTTTGGAAAGAAGCACCCATTTCTTATAAGAAATAAATTACAGTCCTTGCATTTGTCAAGCAGCTTTTAAAGCTTTTTCACATTTTCTCAGTTGATCCTCAGAATTATTTGTACATGTAAATAAGAATAACTCCATTTACTCTGAGGAAGCTAAGTTTCAGAATGGTTAAGTGACTTCCTTAGCAGAGAAGTTAAGTGTTCTGCAGTAGAAATTAACAGAATTTTAACATTAAACCTTGAACCTAGATTATTTGCCACCAAAACCTGTGGAGTTAAGTTTTAGTTACTTGATGAGATGGTTGTAACATTCAAGAGTCCAAAAGGATAGTTCTCAAATATAAAGTAGAATTTTGCTTTTGTATTTGAACAAAGACACATTACAGTCAGGTCTCACTGTCTGTAAATAGGAAGGTGCTTAGGGCAGGGGTTGCTTCCTGCAGGGCATGATATTGCCCAGGGAATTTCTAACTTCTGGTGGCAGCAGGTAGATCACAAACAAACACAGGAGCCAGGGAGTCAAAGCCAGTCAGCGGTCAACAGCACTAAGCCAGAATAGGATGAAATGAGACTGTAAAGCAAAAGCAGTTGGGGAAAAGGGAGGGTCTGTGAGCTGGGGTTAGGGTACTGTGTCTGAATGTGTTGGGCTATCTTGAAGGACTAACAAAGGCAACAATGGCTATTGTGCCAGTCTACTGCATTGCTGCCCTTTTTTTCTTTTAGTAACTGAAGTTACTAAAGAAGTTACTAGAGCCAAGTAACTGAAACTGGCTTGAAAATAAAACAAAATCCTATTAAGCTATTTTTAAAGCCCTCACTGATAATTACTTGATATTTTATAGTTTTGTTAGGCTTAAACAGATTTTCTTCCTTTCTTTTTTTTATTGGATTATAATATAGAGAGAGAAAAACACACCTGTTATCTATGTGCGGTTTGTTGATTTCAGCAAATTAAACACATCTTTATAACTGTTTCAGAGAACTATTATTAGAGTGTAACCTCCAGAAAGAGTCCATGTTCCTGTAATCAACCCAAAGGCCCAAAAGTAGATGACTGAGTTAAAAAGATGTGGTACATATACACAATGGAATATTACTCAGTGATCAGAAAAGATAAACACATGCCTTTTGCAGCAACATGGATGGAGCTGGAAAAGATCACACTTAGAGAAATAAGCCAGAAAGAAAAGGAAAAATACCGATGGTTTCACTCATAGCAGGAGTATAAAGGACCGGTGTTGGGAAGGGGTGGGGGGGAATAATAATAAACAACTATATACCAGAGACATTTTACATGGGTGGAGTGGGGAATGGGATCAAAAACGGGGGGTGGGGGAGGGAAGTGCACTGGACTGTGGTGATGGCACACAGGTGATTTGGTGATGGGAAGCCCACAGTGATTACAACTGGGATGGAAAAAGGCACAAAATGATGTAAAAATAAACTATTATATTAAAAAAAAAGATTCCATATTCCCTGTCCCACTGAATGGTGGAGCTGAGGGGGTGGGAGAAACTGAAGGAGACAAGAAGACCTGAAGGAGGCAGGTAGAGCAGAAAGATGTGTAGAAAGTCACATTTTCCTCTCAGTTTGGGAGCTGTACCAGGTATTTGTTCATGAAGGGACTTGAAGGGAGACACATGGAGTCAAGACATGTAGAGATACTTGAAAGAGATATGGGGAGGCTGGCAATGGCAACCTGGAATGTGGCCTGACTTTGATTTTGCTCCTTTTGTCCCAGAGTTGTCTAGTCCCTCCGCTCCTTTCCTATAACCCCTCTCCACAAGGTGCCTTAGACTTGTGACAGGCTTTTGGAACTCAATAACCCCACTTTATGCCATCTCTGTTTGTCTGGACTTTTACCTGGGGATGGTGGCTTTGGGTGTTTTATTGGGAAATGATGATCCTTTCTTCTTGTTCCATGAACACTATCGTTTTCAGTTTCTTTCACATTAAGAAGAGTATGCTTGTCTTTATGTAGTAGATGGCAGAACCCACTTAGGCTGTGCAGGCAGGGTACCTATCTGTTCTATACACAAACAGAATCAGCCCTTGAATCAAAAAGATTTACCAGGACTGAGCAGACACTTTCATATCCCTTCTAGTCTTCTCCCTGACCCCCAGGATAACTGACACAGATCTTTTACTATGTGAGAAAGAATTTACCCCAGACCAAAGAGGGGGAGCCGACTCACAAATTACCAGTTTAGTTCAACTACATTGTAACCCACAAACCAACTTTGATAAATGGAGGAGGAGAGAATGGATTTTTTTTTTTTTTTACTGGCCAAAACATAGCATTTGTTTTCAAGCTTGACTGGATAATGTCTTTGTGGATTTACCCTTTCACTTAAAATTGAAGAGAGACTTTCTAGAAATTCAAACCTGTTTGACTGCATTTTCTTATCTAGCTTTCTCTGAAAAGTCTCTGATTGGATTGTTCTAGGAATTAACCACAAGGTAGTGCTTAATTTCAGCTACAATGAGGAATTAAGAGGGAGAGTGGCTCAGAGCTCACTATGAAGTGGCCCTCAGCCTCTCTGCATACCAGACATCCTGGAGGCTTTTATTTAAAAAACAGATGCCAATGAGAGCCCCAAAGTAAACCACACATACTTGGACAACTGATTTACAACAAAGGAGCCAAAAACATACAATAGAGAAAGGATAGTCTTTAGTAAATGACGCTGGGAAGAATGAACAGCCACATGCAAAAGAAGGAAATTAGACCGCTATCACAACACACTCCTAAAAATTAATTCAAAATGAATTAAAGACATGAATGCAAGACCTGAAATGTATTATCAATAGATAGAAGACATAGACAGTAAGATCCTTGACATCTTTGTGGATTTAGCGCCAATGGACAAGGAAATAAAGCAAAAATAAACTACAACTAAAAAGCATTCTACAGCAAAAGAAACCCTCATCAAAACAAAAATGTAATCTATTGACACTTAGAAGACATTTGCAATTCATATATCTGTCAAGAACTTAGTAAACAAAAATACATTATTCATGTAACTGAACAATTTAAAAAATGAGATTAAAAATAGGTAGAGAATTTGAACATTTGAAAAAGATTCATTTTATTTATGCATACTGAACTGGGGTATAAGCCAGAGGTGCAGGAACAGTAAGGGGATTCACCAGAGACAGAGTGGGGTGCAGAACAGACAGATTGATGAAGTACACTGCTGAGGGGAGTAGCTGGTGAGACAGAAGAGGTCTGCTGTGCCATATGGGCCACCCCCTGGCTGGGGATCAAACTCTTGCTGAAGCAGCTGCTACCAGCCATACATATGCAGTGCTTCAACCCATTGCGGCACCAGGAAGGGCCCTGATCAGACATTTATTCAATGAAGACATATAGATAACCAACAGATCCATGAAAAGTTGTTCATCATCGCTATTATAAGGAAAATGCAAATCAAAGCCAAAAGATCACCTTATACCTGTGAGAAACACTATTATTATCAAAAGATGAGAAAATCAAATGCTGGTAAAGATATGAACCCTCTTTATACTGTTGGTGGGAATGTAATTTGGTATAGCCACTATGGAAAAATGCACTCAAAATATTAAGACTACAAATACCATTTGACTCAGCTAACCCACCTCTGAGTATTAGCTAAAGAATATGAAAGCACTAAGTAAAAAATAAAAGAGCAGCCTTTTTTACATTAGACAAGATGTGAAGAGAAACTAAGTGTCTATTAACAGATGAATAGATAAATGAGATATGATGTATAGGAAATATTAGGTATAAGAAAAGATTAAATCTTGGCAATTGCAACATGAATGGGCCTTAAGGGAATTATGCGAAGTGAAATAAGACAAAGAAAAATACCACATATTTGAAATAAAAGGAAACAAAGCAAATGAACAAACATGAGGGTACAGAGAACCCTGGTACTTACCAGAGAGAAAGGGGTTGGGAGTGAGTAAAACAGGTCAAAGGGGGTCAATTGTATGGGGATGGAGGAAAAGTAGACATTTGGTGGAGTTCATGTAGTGTATACAGATGTTATAGTGGGTACATATGAAACATATAGTGTTATACACAAATGTTAATTTAAAATAAAAAAAAATTTTAAAGATAGCAGGCCTGACTCAGGCATTCTGAAAGTTGCTCTTTTGAGGGGAGGAGGCTCTAGAGCAGTGGCCAGAAAAATGTCTTTCTAATCTGATCCCTCCCAAGGACAAGCTGAGGACTGGACAAGAGATTCTGTAGGACCGGCCAGGAAGTGTCCTAAAGACTAGGCAGTAGGAGCCACTTGCCTGTTCACCATAAGTAGCACCCTAAAGGAATGTTAAGAGACCATGAGGACAGTCATGTCAGGGCTCCAAACCAGGCTAGGAAAAGTACAGACTCCAAAGAAATGGGAACATAGGGGGGTAATGAGGTCAGAGTTTCAAGACAGAGCCTGAGTGACTCCAGAGCCTCAGTGCAAATTGTCATAACTACATCTTGGTTAAAAGCTTCAACAGAGACAAAAACCATCACTCCATGTTCTGAGAAGTCTTGCCTAAAATATTAAACCTGACCATACCTCATTGGTATGCACCAACTCCCAATTTTTAGGACATGCAGAGGATAAAAGAATATGAAGAGTTGCAGTCAGCAAAATCTGGAATGTGGGGGATTCTATAAATAACCAGGTGCGATCACAAGAAACAGGGAAAATAAAGGATGGAGGGAGAACCCGAAAGAGATTTAAGAGTCAAGTCAACTGATCATAGTGATTTATTCTGGTTACAGTTCAACCAATTGTGCAAATAATAAAAATGGATAAACTTAAAAAGTAATTATGAGACAATTAGAAGTTGGAATACTATAGGGATATTTGAAGAATCACAGTTTAAAATTTTAGGTGCAGTAACTGCATTGTAGTATCTTTTTTAAAAAGCACTTAATTTTGGGGTGGGGGCAGAAACAGTGCAGTAGTTTTAGAGTGTTTGCTTGCATCAGTGCCACCTGGACAACTCGTTAAACTCGGATACCAGGCCCAATGCCAGGACTTCTAATTCCATAGAACTTCATTGGGCCTGAACATTTTCATTTCTAACAAGCTGAATGATGGATGCATGATTACTATTTTCTCTACTTTGTTATGTTTGAATTTTTTAAGAGATTTATTTTTATTTATTAATTCATATGAGAACTGGGTATAATCCAGAGATGAAGGGGGTGAGACAATTCATCAAAGACAGATTAGGGAATGAAACAAGAGGATCTACTGAAATACACAGCTGAGGGGAGCAGCAGGTTAGACAGGAGAGGTCTGCTGCGCCATGTGGGTCAGCTCCCTGGCCTGGAATCGAACGTGTATAGTGGCTGCAGCTAGCTTCATAGTGCTTCACTTTAACCCCTGTGCCAATATGCTTGAAAATTTTATTTAAAAAAAAAATTTTTTTTAAGATCAGGGAAGAGAAAGTACAAAAATCATTTGACTATATATATCATCCATTCCCAGTGGAATAAAACAACTTAAAAAAAATAAAGAATAGAGGTGTTTCCTTGACCCATTAATAAAAACATTCTATGAAAACTCTACAACTAACATCATAATGACAAAAGACTAAATTTCTTCTACCTAAGATCAGCAACAAGACAACGATGTCTATTCACACCATTTCTATTCTACATCATACTAAAGGTTCTAGCTAAGACAATGAGGCAAGAAAAAGATATTAAAAGCACTCATAATAGAAACAATTAATAAAACCTTTTATCTGCAGGCAACTCTCATCTATGTCAAGCCCTGAGATGTCTACAAAATAACTACTAGAACTAATGAGATAATCTTGCAATACTGTGACCAAGGATCTCTATGTGGCTGGATGGTAAAGTGGCAAGGAGCATTTTTTCCTTCTGATTGTGTATCTTATCAGAAGCTGGGGCCTCCCAGAACCCAGTCAGTGGCTTTTCTTCCCTGACTGGTGTCTGGAATGAGCTCTTATTCCTTAATTACATTTCCACATGCAGACACTACCTCAGAGCAGCAGCTCTCAAACTTGTCTACACAATAGATTCAGCTGGAGAACTTCAGAACCTCCTGGCACATGTGTTACACCTCCACACACTATTATTAGATGGCTTCAGGGTATGTCTTGGGCATAGGTGCCCCAAGCGTTCTAATCACACTCTAACACATTCTGCCCTCGAAGAATATTTCTGGCCTTGTAACTTGTCTGAACAGTGACTTTAGAAGGTGAAACTAGGCAAGTGTGACTCAGGTTCTGATCGGCTTTCTGTGGGATCTGCCCACCTGCAAGGTCTACTTGCTAGCCTGAGCCATAAATTTTATTTAACAGGCCCTGCAGCAAGGAGTAGATGGAGTAGGAGGTGGAGAAGTCTGCACTAGTCAGGAATGGCTATGACAAGTTCTGTCTGTCCAATTTAGAGATGAGGAAGGATCAGGAAACACACTGAGTAACGCATAAAGCTATCTTCTCCTAACAGTTTGCTTCCCCAACTATTATTCGGAAAAATTTTAAACCTGTGAAAAAGTTCAGGAAAGAGCACAGTGACACCTAAATACTCTCTAGGTAGAGAGGTCATCTTCCACTGTTCACACTGTACTCATGGCCAGCTCTCCATTCATCAGACACCAACATACATTTGTCTTTTGTTTTGTTTTGTTTTTAAGTGAACCTATATATTTCAGTAGGAATCACTTAAGCATTTTTTTTTTCTGTTTAATCACAGCATCATTTTTACCCGCACATATTTCAAGTTCCTCCTTATATTTCCTTCTCCAGATCTGGAATCAACCATTTCTCCAAGGAGCCCCTATTCCTTTTAATTGGAATGGTGTGACTCATCCATTTCACTACAGCACTAACAGTGAGGTTTTTATCTTTACTGGCCGGGATCCTGCATCGGTCTCCTACTTTGTTTCAAACAGGCAGGGGGAAAACAAGTTGTTAGGAATTAACCCCACTCTACCTCAACAACTGACCCAATGTGATAAAGAATAAACTCACATTTCATCTTTACATATCTATATTGACAGAAAAAGTATTTTATGAATGCTTACTCTGTACAGTCATGTAAGATGAATTTTTTTACATCATTCTTTATTTTGTGCATATTTCCATCTCATTTGTAATCTCCATGGGCTTCCCGCCACCAGTTCACCCGTGTGCCACCACCACAGTTCCATGCATGCTTCCCACCCCAGTTCTGATCCCATTCTCTCTCCCACCCCCATAAAATGTCTCTGGTTTATAGTTGTTCATTGTTTTCATTTTTACTCACTACCTTTATTTGTCTCTTCTCTTTTTTTCTCCCCCTTGACCCCTTACGCTTCTGCTATGAGTGAAACCATCCAGTATTTTTCTTATAGGATGAAATTTGAAGCCAAGATACACAGACCTGGCTTTCATGGAACTTAGTCCTAATCAGTAAGACAAATATGAATCAGAGAATCATATAAATGGTCAAATAAGTGTAAGTAAGTGCTTTAAAAAAAAAACTGAGCTCTACGCAAGTTCTAGGATTTGCAACATGCTCTGAGTAGTTGGGAAGGCTTCTCTAAAGCAATGCTTCCTACATCTAAGCTAGGGGAAATGGGTGGGACTTTTTCAAGGTTAAGGCTGTGTGCATGTTGGGGACATTGTTGGAGGCATGGGGGCTAGGGGTAGTCAGTTGAAGGGGGTTCCAGACAAAGCAAAAAGAGGAATTTTGAGCATTTGAAAGCTAAAAAGAATGTTGAGGTCTTTATTTAGTCAAGAGCTTTCAGAGTAGCTGAAAGACAGCTGGGCAGTTGCTGACTCCATAGGGCCTTGGGAACAAGTTAAGTTTTAGTTTTCATCTTCCAAGTAATAGGAAAGGCTTAAGCAGGAGAGAGGTATAGTTACATCTGTATTTTACAATGAATGTTGGCTAATCCAGAGAAGATCAGCTGGGGCAAGAGTGCATGTTTGCTTTCCAGCTGCAAGGCTCTTTGCCACAGAGAACTGAGAGTTGACAGGTGGTGGCTGTGAAATATCACGGTCATTTCCTGTCAAGAAGCAAGTACACGCCCTTTTTGTGGCTCTCTAACGATTTCTACAGACAATAGAAATTTAGTTAATGGACTCCTCCCTATGCTCTTCCTCCCAGCTCACTCTCTTTGTTCCCCTTTTTTCTTCTACACCCATTATGAGAACACAAAAGTGAGATTGGAGTTGATAAGGGTCAGAGTTTAAGAACATAAAGATACACAAAGTCAATGATAAACATGCTTCAAAAGTCTCGAAAATAGACTGGCGGTCCCTGAAGAAGGGAAAGCAGTGGGATAAGCAACGGGGCATTTGTTTGGATCTTCTGGGAGGAGAAGAGGAGAGAAAGGTTAATGAGGGGCATGTCTCAGCACACTTACCTGCCTCCCTTACTCTAAATGTCCCTTTGCCACCCTTAGATGTGGCATCACTGAAAACCTGCTCTTTCCCATCCCTGGAAATAGTGTGAAACGGAAGAGACAGCAGCGGAAATGGTGAATGTAGAGTAGGAACAACCAAGTTCTGTGGGGCTATGGGAATTCGCACAGTCATAACTAACAGGAGGGCAACATAGGACAGAGGAAAAGCCTGTGATTCCTTAATATTGCACAAAACTCACAAAGTGTTCTAAAAGATTTTTCAAACCTTTGCAATTTCTTTTCCAGTGTGAGCATAACTGACAGCCATCTAAAAGATAGCAAATGCCAATGGGGAAGCTGCCTTTGCATTGTCACGTGTGCAGTTGAGTTGTGTCAACTGCACTCACGCTATTGTCTAACCAAGCTCCAGGAGTCTTCATCTTGGAAAACTGAAACTCTGCGCCTACGAGACTCGCCACTCTTCCCCTTCCCTGCCCTTGGCAAACACCTCCACCTTCTGTGTCTATGAATTTGACAACTTTAGGTACTTCTTCCATGATTGGCGTCATCCAGTATTTGTTTGTAACTGGTTTGTTTTTCTTAGCACACTATCCTCAAGGCTCATTGATGTTGTAGCAGGAGTCAGGATTTCCTATAAGACCAAATACTAGTTCATGGCAAGAGTGTACTTTTTGGAGTATACACCTATCTTTGAAAGTCCCTGCTTTCAACCATTTGATTATATAACCCAAAGTGGCCTGACCAGTCATATGGTAATTCTATTTTTAAGCATTTTATGAGCGTAATGGTATTTTACACAGCGGCTGTACCATCTTACTTTCCTACTAGCAGTGCACAAGGTTTCCAATTTCTCTAATCCTCCCTGACACTGGTTTTCTATAGTCATGCTAAGGGTGTTTTTGTAACTGAAAGCTTCCTATGTGTTTTTTTGGAGATTAAAGATATAGAAAAGATAAAAATAAATGAAGGGATTAAAAAAACATTTTAAAACAAGTTTAATTGTTTCATTTTAAAATGAAAAAAAAAAAAACAAAGTATTGCTATGTAAATGTAATGAAACCTTTGTTTAAAAAACACAGACTTGTTAGATTAATGAAACAAAAAGCACATGACTGAGGAAGCCATAGTGCCTGCTAAGTGAACCAAAGCCTAATCCTGTACATGCTTCAGGGTTACAAAATCGAGATGCTACAGACAACCACTCAGAAACAGCCAGCTTGACTTTAAATTGTAGCTGATCATTTCCTTTGTTTCCTCACCTTTTCCAAGCTGCTTCCTCCACCCGTCCTCCTGTCCACAAACCTCCTGACCGGCTTGGTACTGGTCATTGGAATAGAAATTAGCTCAAATAACCCTTAACATTTTAATATGCCTCAATTTATCTTTTTTTTTTTTTAATTTTATTTATTCATATAGAGCTGGGGTACAGGCCAGAGATGCGGAGGGTGAGAGGATTCACCAGAGACAGAGAGGGGAGTAGAGCAGGCAGATCGAGGAAGTACACTGCTGAGGGGAGCAGTGGGCGGGTCAGGAGAGGTCTGTCGCGCCATGTGGTCACCTCCAGGGCAGGCGGGAATCGAACTCATGCGGAAGTGGCTTTAGCTTCTTAGTGCAGTGCTTTAACCCACTGCGTCACCAGGGAGGGCCCTCAATTTATCTTTTAACAGGTATTATTAGAAAGATGGGCAAAGGACAGACACATGAGATTGCTAGGAATGGGTTTTTGGGAGACAAAGTTGGGAGCTCATCTAATGCTCTGGAGAGGATAGTGAAGAGGCTACTACAGCTGAAGGGGTGTCAGAGAAACTTTCATTCTGCCTGCAGAAATGAACCCCAATTGGTATATCCATTTAGATAAGAAAATGGAGGACGAGTAACATTCTCTTTCCCTAAAGACCAAAGCAATGATACATTTGCAATGCACCACAGAAGTGAAAAAGAATTGAGCCCCTAAAAAGCAGTAGAAACATGAATGAGATGGTCAAACAAACATTTGGTTTCAGAGAAAGGAGGCCACGACCATTTTGGAAAAGAACCAAGAATATTAAAGCGGACTGCCCAGACAGGAAGAGTAAGCAGTCTTACAGAAGTCATAATATTGTTAGTAACTGTAGTGAAAGGACTCCTCACCTGGGGAATTCTGTAGGCATGAAACAATGCTACTGAGGAGGGGGGCATAGTTGGTCAAGGTCAGCGACCAGGTATCAGACAGGTTCTCATCTGCAAAGACAATTGCAAGACCACTCAGTTTCAGGAGAACACTGGGGCTTATTTAACAAGTGGGGGCACAAGGAGATCTTAAGAACACAAGTGACTGGCTACTCACCCAGAAATTGTCCACAGTGTCCAGAAACCCTAAACAAAAACCGGATCATCTAAGATGGTGGTGTCCAGTCAAGGGCCCAGAGCCTGTGGTGCACAGGCTAGCAGCCATCCAGGATCCAGCTTACCGCAGCTCGAGGTGCTCACTGGGGGTGCTGCTGAAATGTTGCCACAACGTCTGAAGCTGGGGTGGGCAGCACCAGAAGCAACAATACCAGGAGGCAGTGCTGGAACATCAGGAGCTGTTACCAGCTCTCAGAGGTGACCTGGACACAGAGTGCTGGTCACCCATCAACAATGCTGGACAGCACTGGCCACTCATGTCCGTCACCAGGAGGCAGCAGTACTGTGTTAACAGCTCTTAGCGAGTTGCTGGCCCACACCAACAACTAACAGCTCTTTGAGAAATAAGGCCTACAGCCTTTCATGCTTCTTCCAGGCTGTGGCCAACACAAGCCAGAGGCAGGTCTCTAGGAAGCTCTCAGCTTGTTTTCTTATTTTGGAGGTCAGCTGGTCATTCTTTCTCCCGTGTCCATGTCAGAGTCAGTCTCCCAGGAATAGAGCCTGAGAAAGTCCCAAGCTAGCTCCTGCTCTGCCTTATATGCTCCTGCAGGAGCATTGGATGATAGTCTTATTGGACTATTTTCAATCCTGTGGCTGATTGGACCATAGCCCCAATTGCTCATAGCTTGCAATTGATTGGTCTTTTCTATGATCCAGGTGCTTCTCTACTGCTTGCAGCTGGAAGGAGCTGCAACATTGGAGTCCGCCCTGTGGGGCCCAAGCTCTTCCCTGCAGCCTTGAGCCAGGGGCTGTATGCCTTAAGGTAACATAGCAGCCTACCGTCACTGTTGACCTCTGCCTGCAGCCTGGGCCCCAGTGGGGCCACTGAAGGCCAGCAGTAAAATGCCCACCACCTGCTGCCTCTTGTATTGTTTACAAGCAGCATCTGGGACTGGGCGCAACACGGCCACTACTTTTCCAATGGTTCCTGTCAGTTAGGTGGCTTGCCCCACAGCCCACAAGCTGTGGGTTTTGATTTCAGGAATAACAACTCTCACTGCAATCTGAAGCTCCAACATCTTTGAAACACTCGGGACTAAGCAGTAGGCTCTGTGATTCCTCCCTTGAATACAGTGGACTTGTAACTCAGACAATAGAGTGTGGGAGAAGTGATGCCACATGGTTTCTGGAATTATATCCTCAAGGGCCATGCAGCCTCTTCCCAAATTTCTTCAACTGTTTACCTGACATAAGTCCCTTCACTGGACTCCCCTTGGAACCAAGCAGCCATGCTGTGAACACTGAGCTGGGAAAAGGCCCAGGAAGGCTGTGGTATTGGCAGTCCAGCTGAGTCAGGCTCTGGGTCATCTCACAGTGGGGAATGAGGAGAACTTCAGGTGATTTCAGCCCCCAGCTTTTCAAGACATCCTCCACGTTTTGAAACTTCCGAACAAAGCTCTTCGTGGAATAGAGAAGAACAACATAAACTGTGTACTGTGCGCACTTCTCACCCATAGAACCTGAGACTGTAACAAAATGGTTGCTTGTCACTGCACCTCAGTTTGGGGTGATTGGTGATGGAATAGTGGGTAACCCAAACAAACATGCATTGAAATTAGGAGCACTGAAAAGAGAGTAATTTGAACTACTGGTTAAGACTGTTGATTCACCTATGTCTGGTAGATGAACCATGTGACATCACTTCTCCCACACTCTATTAGTGGAGTTATAGAAATTAATGGAGTTGCAGGAATCTAAAAATCTAGAACACTATCAGCTTGCAGTGAAAGGATGACTATGCTATACAATTACCAGTTAGTTAAGGGGAAAGAATTGAAATGTGACTTTTTTTTTAAAGATTTATTTATTTATGCATACAGAACTGGGGTACAGGCCAGAGGTGTAGGGGCAGTAAGAGGATTCACCTGACAGGGTGGGGAGCAGAATAGGCTGACTGATGAAGTACACTGCTGAGGAGAGCAGTGGGGGGATCAGGAGAGGTCTGCCGCCATGTGGGTCACTTCTGGGGTAGGGATCGAACTCATGCTGAATTGGCTTTAGCTTTTTACTGCTGTGCTTTAACCTGCTGTGCCACCAGGGAGGGCCCAAAATGTGACTTTTTAAGATATTGAGGGAAACCACCCATCAATATATTTTCTTACTTCCTGTATCACAGTAAAAAGGTACCTGTACAATCTGTTTTTACAGTATCATCCCATATTCTTTGATATGAGGAATAAAACCTGTTCCTCTATATTTCATCTGTGCATATAGTCTAATAAATCTCAATTTCTATATAAGAATGTTCCCATGTCAACAATGTTATGAAGGCTACTATAATGCAGTGAAATTATAAATGAAACTAATTTCATTCTAATTAGTGAATCAGTAACTTTATTTTTTAAATACGTATTTATTTATGCATATAAGAAGTGGTATACAGGCCAGAGGTGTAGGTGAAGTTGCTTAGAGGACTCCCCAGAGACAGTGCAGAGCAGAACAGGCGGGTATCAATTCTCCACTGTCCTCTATATGTCTTTCTGATGATAGAAGGTACAAGAACAATTCATGCAAATACATACACACCTGCACAGACACACATGCGTGCACCTAAAGGAAAGAGTCCAGACACCTAATTACACATGTTTGGGTGGGTCTGCTTCACTATGATATTTCACTGTTACCATCATGTTATCAATCTGAGTTTCTGAGCATTTCAGCATTTTTTTCTAAATTTTCCAAAAGTTTTAAATTTTCACTGCTGATCATGGCATTTTCAAGCAATTTAAGTATATGAGTACCCCCATATGTTGGAAATGTGGGAGCAGCAATAGATACAAGGACACACAGTGTGTTGCAATCACCAATGTAAGGTTTAATGGGATAAAAAGTTTAACAATAGAAAGTTTAAAAAAAGAGCCATTGCAGCCAGCCTTCCTCGGGAAGAGACAGTGTTCAGATCATCTGGAGTACAGTTCTGCAATGAGCAAGCCTGTCTGTCCTGCAGCAGCCACCTCTGGAGCAGCTGTCCTGCAGCCCAATCTGAGAAGAGCAGCAAATAATGTCAGTTTGGCATTCATGCAATACATGATCTGGAAACACTCATTTCCCAGCTGACCACAGTTCATCAGCCTGGGTCAGTCTCTTCTACTAAATAAAAAACACAGGATGTCTCCTGCTTAGTCATCTACTTTTGAAAGCACCTTTCCCCATCCTCTTCCCTCTGTCCCCCAGGCTGCTGCTCTCACCATCAGGCCTCCTCCTCTGGACTCCAGAAGTGACTGCTCAGTTCTTGCTGACCTCAGACAGGCCTGCTCTGCTCAAGCTGCTGTTAGGGAACAAAGCTCAGCGACTCATTTCCAAACCCTCCCCCACCCCCTCATCCCCCCATCAAACCACTTCAAAAAAACACTGGGTTGTTTTGCCCCAGGTGCGCCAGCCTCCCTGTGAGCTCATCATTGGGATGGATGCTCTGGAAGGTTTGCCATCCTGGTGGCCCAGGCAAAGCAGGCAGACATTTCATAAGCACAATTCTCTGTGGATTTCAGGGCTCCCTGGCCTCCTGTGCTCCCTAGACATCTAAGCCCCAGGCCTGGGCCTCTCCTGCTGCTCCTGCACCTCTCTCTGGGCCCAGGCCCTGTCCCCTGTCCAGGCTACCCCCTCTTCCTTGTCTGCTGGTGTTCACCAAGGTCACTAGTTGGTTGCCCTTTGGGGGGCTTTTAGGGAGGAGGGTGTGGTTCTGGATACCTTTAGTTTTTTGTTGTTTGTGTTCGGTTCTTAGGATGTTTCCATAGGTGGACACAAACAAAATAGCCTCATGATTGCCTGAAGCACTTGTCTAGTTCTGGCTCTTCCTCCCAGCCTGGGAGGAGGTTCTGCGGTCTTCTGGTCCAGGGGTTTTACTCTGTTGCTTCGGAAACCATTACTCCATCTATGATCTTTTGAAGGACTCGGGGTCATCTTGTGATGGGGAGCTGGTCTGGCGAACAGTCTCTGCCAGAGCATCTCGAGCTCCTTAAACTTACTCTTCTGGGGGACTGTCACGGAGGTTGATGATTCCTCAGGCTCAGGGTCATCCAGAGGGATGACTAGCACAGAGGAGTGCTTTTGCTTTCTGGCATCTTCCATCGGGGGGTCTGGATCCGTGATCTCCTGCTTCCTGATGCCTTTCAGCAGGGGGCCTAGCGACATGGTGGTGTGGAACTTCTCGGATTCCTCCAGTGGGATGACAGGCACAGAGGGATGTTCATGCTTTCTGGCATACTCCATCTGGGGGTCTGGCTCAGTGATCTCCTGCTCCCTGATGCCTTTCAGCAGGGGGCCTAGCGACGTGGTGGTGTGGAACTTCTCGGATTCCTCCAGTGGGATGACAGGCACAGAGGGATGTTCGCGCTTTCTGGCATACTCCATCTGGGGGTCTGGCTCAGTGATCTCCTGCTCCCTCATGTCCCTCAGCAGCAAGCCTAGTGATGAGGTGGTGTGGAACTTCTCAGATTCCTCCAGTGGGATGACTGGCACAGAGGGATGCTCGTACTCTCTGATATCTTCCAGCTTGCGGGATGCCACGGTGGGGATCTTGTGCTCCGGGCTCACAAGGCTAACTACGGACTCATCGGCCTGCAGGGAACAGGTAGCAATGTCATGAGATACCTCCCCGAAAGCATTGGTTTGAGTCTCCCATGTCCAGGGAAGACCAGTGGCAGGGTGGATGGCATTTTTTTGTTTCTCTTCTTCCTCTTCCTGCTTCTTGCTTTGGAGTATGAGATAGGTACCCATAGTATAGTCGTATTTTTGTTGAGATACTGCACTGTAAATCTGGTCTCGTTTAAAACCTAGACTTATCATAGCCTCAGTCATGGCTGGGTCTTGGTGTTCATAAGAAGGCTCACTAAAGGACTGGCTAATATTTTTCATATTGACCCATGAGTGTGCCATGATCATTTTGATGTTTATTCTTCTCCTTGGGTCAATCTGCATCATTTGACGTAATAGGTCCCAGCACTGGCGGGTGAGATAGTCTGGGATATGGAAGTGCCCACTCAAGATCTTATCCCGCAGCTCCCACAGATTTCTGCCCACAAAGGGCAACGACCCAGTTACCATGTAGTAAAGGATGATGCCAAGACTCCATACATCAACAGTGGGTCCAGTATATTTTTGGTGCAGATACATCTCAGGAGCAGCGTATTCTGGGCTTCCGCAGTAAGTACTGAGCGTTTGATTGAAGAATTGAACGCTGAGGCCAAAATCTGCCAGCTTTATTTTGTTCTGGTGATCTACTAGGAGGTTTTCTGGTTTTAAATCTCGGTGAGCAATTCCTTTACTGTGACAATAGTTTATGGCAGAAAGAATTTGCCCAAATTTACTTCTGGCCTCGCTCTCCATAAGTCGCCCATGCTCCTTGAGATACTCTTTAAGGTTGCCCCCCTCCACATATTCCATGATCAGGATGAGCTTATCGCAGGTTTCTACAACTTGAAAAAGTTGCACAATATGTGGGTGATTAAGTGCCTTCAGGCATTGCACTTCTCTCTCCAATGAGAGATCCTTTTCCTGTTTTGACTTTCGAATAATTTTAATAGCAACCTCTGTGCCTGTTAAGGAGTGTAGCGCCAATTTCACTTTTGAGTGAGCGCCTTCCCCTAAAGTCCGAAGGACTACATAATTTTTCACGTTGGTCTCTTCAGAGTCCTCTTCGGTGTCTGACATTGCGAGCTGGGACTCCTTAACACTAAGACTAACTACTAATACACACGAAACACACAAAAATAATAACTAAGGGAAACAAAGGATAAACAAACCAACAAATACACAAGCCAACAAAATCAACAATCTTAACAAAAGCACACCAAAACACCACACCACATCAATCACACACAATCTTTGCAAAGCACACCAAATCTCTTTGTGTATCCGAGTCACAGGTAAATGGCTTCCTGGCTCTTACGGACAGAGTTGCAGTCCGGGCAGGGCTTATATATGTTGGGTGGAGGGGAGACATCACAGTGACCCTTATGAGGTCAGAGCCAGAGGCAGCAGCCCCAAGTGGAGGGCAGCCTGGTGGTTTTTAGCCTGAACAAAAAGCATCCTCAAAGAGGTTTGGTGATGTGACTTCTAGTGATTGAAATTTACCGGAAACTGAAACTCGTGTAATGCCTCAGAGGGTGTCTCATTTCTAGTGAGAAAACCTGCACTAGATCCTGGCTTTTAAAGCTCTCTTAACACAGTTACTCCCTGATGTGCTGATGTGTTCCAAATGGTGCTGCAGAGTCAACTGACACACGACAGAATGTTGTGAACACAAGACTCAACAAAATCTCTTCCGCACATGCTAACATTTAACACTCTGGGACATAGTTTTCCTCCTGTTGTTGCCCTTGAGTTGAGTAAGGTCATTAGATGCCTTGAGGGCAGGAGATGGGCGGCTCTGGCGGGTGGGCAGATGCTGCCATGTGCAACCTGTAGCTTCCCTTTTCCCCAGCCTGCCTAGTTCCTGCCTTTACAGCTAGTGAGGTGCAGAGGCCCCTTTTCCTACTGTGGAGATTTGTCTCCAGGACACCATGGGGGGGATGTCTTACAAACTGTGCTGCCTGTCGTGGACGCCCCTGCTGTGGGGACACCCTCTGGCCTCACACAGATGAGGCCGGGGGTGGCTGGGGATGTTGGTTGGATCCCACCACAGGTTTCTGGCTTAGAAAATCTCCCTTGTGCATGAACTGAGGGGGTGTTGGGAAATGACAGGACTAGAGGCTGTGACCCTTTACCATGCCAGGAACTTGCCATAGGATCTGCAAATGCCGGGTTCATGTCAACGATGGGGGTTCTGTTGTTACCAGGCTGAAAGCTTCCCTTTCATCCCTATGCCGACCCTGATCATCCAGCTGAGGACTGTGTCTCACTTGAGTGGCTGAGGCCAGTCCCTAGAGCCCAGCTGAGTCCCCAGACCTCAGAACATGGGCTCAGGAGTGCAAGCACAGCAGCCTGAGTTGGGACTGTATTGGTCCAGCAGCCTCACATCAGGGATATAGGGAAGGAGGGTGACAATTTGTCTCCTGGAGTGAGTGCGCACTGGGCCTGCTCCCCACTGCCTCGTTCTCCCTCTGGAGAGCCAGATCTGCCAGCAGCCCCAGAGGGTCTGCTGCTGCCCCTGCACCCTCTGCTCTCTGTGTCCTGAGCTGGCCCACGGCTGGGTCATGACCTCTCCTGTGTCAGCTGCTTACATCAATGCTCCTTCCAATTTTGCTCTGAAACCTGCCTGCATGTCTCTTCATTTCCTTTACTGTCCTTGACTGGACTAATCCTCTCCATGGCTAACATCCTTTATAGACTGATGCCTCCAAAATGTCTAATTCTAGCCCACAGCTCCCTGGAACCCCAGCTCTGGAGAACCATTTCCCTGATCATTCCTCCCCTTGGTGTCTCAGTCAGTGTCTCACACATTACATGACTGTTTGGGGGAAAGGATGTCCTGAACAAACTCTACAGACACAGGACTCTACCCCCTACTCCAGTCACTGAAACTACAACCAAAAAGGATACCAAAAGGAGAACTGCAAAGACCCAAGGGCAGAGCTAAGCAACCATCTTGGGACTTTTGGGGAGATATAGAAGATCCTTGTTGAGCTTAGGTTTCTCTTGCTCTCTCCCTTGGCCTCAAGCTGGGGGCTGGTCACTTGGCTCTTGATGACCTTTCAGTGTGCTATTGGGGTCCAAGGCAGCAGAAATGGTAGGATGCTCTAGTTAACTTGTATCTCTGTTTCTCTTTCTCTCTCTTTCCCTGGGTTATTCCTTTTCCTCCCCCCCTTATAAACAAACCCATTATTGACCTTTTTCGTGTGTGCCTTTTTGGATTTTAAGTGAGGACCCACGGACAGGTAACCCAGTGTACATTGGGGTGCCCTGTAACAGTTACATGACCACAATATTTGCTTCTTTAAAGATGTTTTTATTTATGTATGTAAGAACTGGGGTATAGGCCAGAGAGGACGCCAGTGAGAGGACTCCCTGGAAACAGTGGAACAGAGCAGGAACATCTACTGAAACACATGCTGAGGGGGCAAGCGGAGAGATGGGAGGGGTAAGCTCTGGCCTGAAGGTCAGTCCCTTGTCGGGGGATGGACTCAGGCCTCAGAAGTGACAGTGCTGAGCCATTACCCCCCCTCCCCCAGCCATCAGGGAGGCCTGACAAGGCCACATTGTAACCATGGATCTCCCCTCCCCCTCCTAGTTCCTCCAGTAGTGCCAGCTGCTGCTCAGCCTTCCCCAGGACAGGGAGTCCCCTGCCCTGTCTGCCGCCTGTGCACACCACCCATCTCAGCATTAAAGGCCTGGGAAACCCACATATGCTCCACTTCTCTTTCTGTCCTGCAGGCCCGGCGGTAATCTGTCCAGCTGGACGGGGTGAGTCACTGTGCCAGGGCTGCGGTTCCTTCACTGGTCACTTCCCTGCTTTCTCAGACACCTACCCTCCCCAAACAGTCTTAGTGTCAAAACATAAATCAGGTCATAATTCTGACCCTGAAGCCCTCACATGGCCATGCTATGCTCGAACCTAAGCCCAAACCCTTCTCCAAGCCTTCCCTGCCTGGCATGGCTGACCCTGACTGCCCAGCCTTCTCTGCCACCTTTGTCCCTCCTGGCAAGCTGTCTTTCTGTCTGCCACACCCCGTAACCACATGAGGCCCTAGCCCTTTCTTGCAGAGTGCCTTCCCCCATGTCTGCCCCTCACCACTTGTGATAACATCCACGCAAACACAGCACAGTCAGCTTCTGAACCACATTCTCATCTCCCTGTTCAGGAGTGCACCTAAACCACGTGTTATCAGAATGGGATTCCCTAATGGATCCAGAGCTTCTAAGGGGTCTGGTTATGGGGACAAGGCAGGGGCTGACCACAACCGATCCTAAGACAAAAGATCCCAAACAGCACTGTATTTGGCATGCCCTGTTTCTTTTCATATGTGAACACGTTCTCATTCTCCTTCAGGGAATAGATCGAACAGTTTTGATTAGGGAAATGTAATTTGTTTGAGGCCATATTTGGAAGTGCTTCAAACTGTAATTGTCACCTGCTATCTATGTCATAAAGGTTACATCAGCAGCCAAATCTGAGTTTCAGGTGTATGGTTATGAGGTAACAGCATTTGTTGGATGGAACTATGTAACTGGAAAAGCAAGTAGGGATTCAGCATCCAACACAGCTTCATTCCTTAAGGGAGGCCATTTTTCTGCTTTAACTTTAATGAGCTGACTTAATGTTGTAAAACTGCCTCAAGGTCCCAGTCAGTGGCTACATGTGTGTCTAAATCAGGGAAAGAAGAAAATAGGGAACATAATGGGTAATTTTATTTTTGGTCATTAACTGAACTCTTGAACCACCTACCACTTGGGTTTAACTGATACTTGGCAGTCCTGCTAGAGAAAATTCCATAGGATGGCTCTCTTGTCAAAGCCCAGTGAGCAGTTTCTCAGTTCTCAGGAGTTCCTGCTCATTAGATCCTCTCACTCTTTGGACAGTGTGAGGGTGTTGTGCCGAGGAAAGTGGGGGGAAGAAGGGGGAGGGTGTGGACAGGCCACCAGTGGCCAGGCTACGTGAAGGAGGCCGGGGTCTTCAGTGACCAGGGGTGTCACTTGGTGGTTCCCAGCAGGTATTTTCAGCAAACATATGGTATCCCTCTCTTCTCTTCTCCCTATCTTCTTGTGCTGCCTAATCCGGAACTCAGTTCTTCTGGAATTTTCCGTGGAATCGCCAGGCTGGCCTCTCATGCATTTTTAAGCCAAACATCTCTCCCTTTCAGATTTGTACTGCTGAGGACTGAGCTTGTCCCCAACTGAGGACACCAAGTGATGCCGGAGCCCAGATGTCCCTAGAATTCATCCTCTTGGCTGTTTGGCACCAGGTAAGGGGATGTGTGTTGTCTGTCTTTTCTTCCCACCTACGTGGGAAGACGTGTCTGGTCTGGCCCAGAGGCCTGGCCCATCGGTGTTGCCCAGCTGCCCAGCCCATCTAACCACAATGGTGCTGCTTGTGGAGGGGCCCAGGAGCAGCTGCACTGAGAGAAGCCCTAGTCCAGGGATGGGGTGGGAGTTCAGGAGAGGCCTGGCCCCTCACTGGCTCTCTCCACCTCCCCAAAGCCTGTTCATTTGGTCCAGAGTCTCTTGTTCTGGGTCTAAAATTTGTATATTTGAAATTTACTCAGAGTTGGTGTTTAGATGTGTTCCTACCACAAAAAGGGGAAAAAAGGAAGAAGGGGAAGAGGAGGAATAAAAATGTAGCTATATGAGGTGATAGATGTTAATTAGCTTGACTGTGGTAATCATTGTGTTACAGGCTAGCTGAGAGTGGACTTTGGCTGCCTGTCTGTGGGGCCTCACCCACGCACTCAAAATATAATTTTATGCAGACACACACAAAATGGGTAATGGGTTTATTTTAAAAAAGGGAAAGGAAAAGGAACCAACTTAGGGAAAGAGAGAGGGCTACTGGAATACTTCACTAGCGCCTGCTTCTAGCTTGGAGCTCTAGTCCCAAACTAACCCTGCTAGCCCCAGTCACATGGCCTGAGAGCAGTTACTCCAGAGAGAGAGAACCGTTACCTCTCTGTAGTGTGTCAGTTGGAAAACCGCTCACTATTTATCCCCCAAAGTCCCAGAATGCCTGCTTAGCTCCGCCCTTGGGTTCTCACAGTTCTCTCCTTGGTACTGCTGGGAGTTGTAGTTTTTCAATCACTGGAGTAAGGGGTGGAATCCAGAAAGCTGGAATAAGGGGTGGAATCCACAGGACTCTGCTGAGTTCTTTTAGGACATCCTTCCCCTTGACAATTGCGCAATGTATACAAAACATCGCATAGCATGCCTTAAAGATACACACCTTTTTGTCACTTATACCCCAATAAAGCTGAAAAATGAAAAGAATTGTACAAGCATACAACAATGAATTAGAAGAAGTTAATTAAACTACCGGTTTATTATCAAGTGCAAAGCATTCATCACTTGGTGGACATCAGTCAGTTAACCAGACTAAGGCATAGATTCATGGCAAAGAACATATTTGCTAATATCATAGTGTTAAGGGGAAGGATGTCCTAAAGAAATTCTGCAGTTTTGTGGACTCCACCCCTACTCCAGCTTTCTGGATTTTACTCCCTACTCCAGTGGTAGGAAAACTTCAACTCCCAGCAGCACCAAGGGGAGAACTGCGAGGACCCAAGGGCAGAGCTAAGCATCATTCTGGGACTTTGGGGAATAAATAGAGAGCAGTTTCCCAACTGTCGCTCTGGAGAGGTAACAGATCTCCTTCTGGAGCAAGAGGTAACAGATCTCTTTTTGGAGCAACGGCTCTCGGGGCTCTCAGGCTGTAGGACTGGGGGCTAACAGTGTTAGTTTGGAACTAGAGCTCTAAGTTAGCTGAACTGGTAAGATATTCCAGTTACTTTGTATCCCTCTCACTTTCCCTAGGTTGTTTCCTCTTCCTTTCCCCTTTTTGTAAATAGCCCATTACCCCTCATGTGTGTGCCTACAGAAAATTACATTTTAGGCCAGCCGGAGAGGCCCCACAGATAGGCAGCCCAAGCCCACTCTGGGCTACCATGTAACAATAGGAGAGGAGGAGGGACAGCTGCCCAAGTATCTGCTCCCCTTCCTAAGGCAGTTAGGACTTTTATAGGATTAAAGTATTTGGACAGGTGGAGGTGGGAGCAGGGTGGAACGTGCAGGATCTTGGTTGCTTAGTTTCATCACCAGATCATGCCTCTTCATGGGCTGTGTTTCCAGAAAACAGTGGCCAAGTACCTACCTGGTTGAGAATGTTATTATGTAAATGGATGTTAATGAACTGAGGGCAAGACTGGATTTTCAAGGACCTTCTCTGTGAGTGCTGGTTTAACTAGTTTGAGCCTCAACTTCAGGTCTTCAGTTAAACCATTTCAAATAGCTCTAAGGCTTTGTCCTGTTGATGCAAGTTTGCTTTGTAAACTCACTGGGTAATAGTCTCAATACCCTGAAGTGTTAGTGCTATTCAGAAATGACAACAAAGATTCCCGCAGAAAAATAGCATGATGTTGAGTCACAAATAAGAAATGATATCAAAAGTGGTGTTTATATTAAGTTTGGAGATTTGTGTAACCCATTCTAGGATAGAATACCAAGACCAACTGGTTATGACCAGTCTTGCATAATCAGACTGCATAATCAGTCCTGGATAAGTAGCCCAGAAGAAAGAACTGGACACAACTTTTGATGTCGGGAAGGCCACTGGGTATGAAAACAATCACAACCACACCACTACTACCTTGACCGACCACCACTGCCAGCATCACTGCCATCACCAACCCTGGTATTGTGACCACCCAGCATACAGGCCAGCAGCAACAGAGGCTGCCTTCCCTCCTCTAGCCAGGGACAAGAAATCAGATGCTACCTCTTAAAATTAATTCTTTCAATTGACTAGAACAAAATATATTGCTGTTTTATACAGAAATGCTCTCTAGTGAAAGAAGTATATAATGACAAAGGGAATGTGTTTTAAATGAAAAATTGGCATGCCAGGCTACTTTGCCTGTAGGTATGAAACTGATTCATATTCTTAAAACCACATCTTAAAGCTTCTCTCTTGGCAACTCCGATTATTCTTACAATGGGTAGGGGAATTGTAGAGAGTATTTATCTTGATTCACTTTGCAAAATGATTTAAGAAAGAAAGCTGGTGAATTCTACAGCACACAGGCAAAAAAAAATATATAGGTAAATACCATAATGTAAGCAATCTGTCCACATGACACCACAGGACTACAAACTAATGAAAAACAAAAGAAAATGCATTGAATTCTGCATCAGTACTCCTTGAATGCTGATTCAAAGAGCTCTCCAAGATATGAGACCTTGGTCAACTTATTTGAATAAAATGGAAAGAATAAGGTCAAACCATCTGTGAGGATTAAATGTAACTTTACCCCTTTATGGCAAGTCTGATTCTTAGTTCACAACTCATGACTCCAAAAAATAGGAATTCTATTTTTCATAGTTAATTTCTAACTCTGGCCTTTATTCTTACTGTTTGGTCCCATTTAATTTATTAAATCTTGTGGGCCCTAGAATGTATGCAAGGTACAGTAGTATTTTCATAATACTGTGGTTTGAAAAAGGCATACATGTTCTTTTAAAGGTTAAGAGTGTTGCAGGCCATAAGGATTCTTGGGTTATATATACATGAATAACCTGACCTGATACCAGCTGCCAACAAAAGCTAAGGACATACCCAGGTAAAGGTAAGTCTCTGCCCTTCTCCCTGGGGCAGCCTGGCATAACAAGATATGCTGGAAGCCTGTTCCATTGTGGCTGCATCTACAGTAAACATCCAGAGGAACTTTTCTCCCCACCTCCTGACAACCAATACACACCTTACTCCAACTTGGGGTAGAGAGCAGTGTAACCTGTGTGCTTTCATGGGCTAGAGACCTACCTTCTTTCCCTTCCCACTCACATCTACTGAGTCTGTACTCTCTGTGTATGTTATTTCATGTTTACACATCAGTAACAAAGGAATTTTAAGTACTTTACCCAAGCCACAGAAAAATCCAGCAAGAACAACTTGTACTATTGTTACCATTTTGCAGATGAAGAAGCTAAGGCTGAGAAGTCACCTGTTTTGATTAGGGTCAACTGGCCTCTAAGATTCATACCCCACAGCTTCAGATTCTGCTTATTTTCCACATCATCGCATAGCTTCTCAGAACCCCGAAATACATCCTGTACTTGGTCAATCAGTTACCAGATTCCACTCTCCCAAAATAAACTTTCACACACCAGCTCTCTTTACCTCACCCTAAATCAAATACTGTATCTTCACCTTTAATATCTCACACCTCCACCCCACTTCATCACGTGTCTCTTCTTACAATCACACTTTGCTCATACCTCTCCTCTCTCAAAAGAAATTGAATGTTCCCTTTGCCTGAGGGTTATGCCCCTAAGCTGGAGCAATGTGTCCCTAAGATCAGAGCTCTCCTCCCTTTCTAGCCTTATCTCTCTGTGCATCACCTACAGGAAACCACACTCTAATTTGGCCTAGTGTCACTACCTAACCTTTCGTAATACTTCCTTCTCTGGGACCTTACTTTGTTACTTCTTCTCACTCTGAGCTCCATGCCATTCGTTTCGAAATTCTGTGTAGCCTAAACATATAACTCAAACTTGAATGTCTTCTAAAATCCTTCCCTGCTTGAAGTAGTAGAACTTTCACTTATATATTCCATATATGACTCAGTAATAATTTCTTCTGCCAGCCTGTAAGTTTCAGGAGGTCCAACTCTGTCATAGACATCTTTGTATCGCTCTAATATCTGGCACAGTGCTCTGAACACAGCAAGTACACACAGTGTGTAAAGTGCTTTGATCAAATGAGTACCACTAACCCACACAAACATGCAGCTAGATTCCAAAATGAAGGATAATCATGTACACACACACACACAATACCATAAATTTATTATGATACACAGAGAAACACAAACCCAAACTTTGACAATATCTGTTTTCCAGTCTTTAAAAATTTAATAGAAATAAAAGGTAACTGAAGAAATGTAACCTCATAATTTCGTAATTTATGAAACAATGTAGTCTACTTAATTAAGACTGTCAAATGGCAATGTCCCATAGATAATTAAAATGTTGTAGCTTTATTTATTTCTAACAGATTCTCAAGGATTCAAAGAGCTTTATGTAATAAGCCAGGTACTCTAACTAGGCTCATCATGTATTGGGAAAGTAAATCCAAATGCAAGGGAGTGCTGGAAAAGTGGCGTAAAATCCCAGCAGAAAGTCTCTATGTGACCACAGAGACTTTAAGAAAACATTATCGCTGTATGTCTCATATTCTGTGATATTCATGATGATGTACTATGTAGTTGGAAGGTACATCTGCTCATTGTGATTTCTGTTCATATAACATCTCAGCTCTCCATTTTTATTCCTAGAAGTTAGAATGTGGTTTCATCACATACTGCTGTTAATGCATAGACAAGTCAAACTTTTTGTTTTCTTGTGAGTCAAACATTTTAAAGATTATGGGGAAGTTAAAAGAAGTTGTACAATGAAATCTGGAAAGTACATGAGAAAAGAAATCAAACTCTCCTATTTTTCTGTCCTTTTTGCTTTCTTTGGGTCTTTACCCTACTTGCATCTTTGGGAATTGTGAGTGTATATAACGGTACCCACCACACCTCCTCAAGTTGGATTTGAAGGACAAAGCAGAAAAACACTGAAGAAACTCTGAGGCCCTCTCAGAAAAATAAAACAGAGCTGCTATTTCTTTTAGTTCTTCTTTGCCATTCTTAGTCTTCATTTAAAAATATATGAAATTCTAACTATTTATCCAACCCTCGTCTCAGGTAGGAAGCAAGTCAAATCACTAATGGTCAAATAAAGGCAGGTAGCCATACGGCTGGTGAGTGTGAAGAGAAAAGGCTGTGGTATGACTTAGCAAGTGGTGAGAAGACACCCAAGAGGAGGTTGTGGTGAGTGAGATCTCCAGCTTTGTAGTACAATGAGCATTATTGTGTGTTATGTAGTGAGGGGGGCATAAGTACCAATAGTTTGAAGTCATACAAACTTGAGTAGTATTTCAAAATTGAGGGAAAATAGCAATAGGTAAAATTCAGACATTTTCAAATATTGTCATTTCATGAACAAAACTCTATTTGACCAATAGTTTTGATTATCCAACAAGAAAAATGTCAGAATGAGAGAATATTAGAAAACAATTTTAAATAAATTAATCCCTTGCAAAATCAATCCAGACCTTTACTACATAGTTTATAGGCATGAAAAAAGAAATGTAGACTGTTAATGAATTCATAATTTTCATGCAGTGTGCCTATAGCAGTAACCATTATGGAGTGCCTCTGTCTTTCTCTTTATTGAGAGAGATCTCCATAAAAACAAATCGTCCCTGTCTTACCTCTGTTCCACCATTTGTCTCCTACTGAATCACAAGACACTGTAACCTATCTCTGGAAACTGTGGACCCAACTCTGAAGCATGGGGTGATCCATAATCTTTTAGGATTCAAGAGAACCTACAATGTGCTAATGATATGAACACTTACATGTCTAACAATTAATATTAACCAAAATAAACTGTGACAATTGCGAAAGTGACATTATGTATTAATACAACAGCAAATTTTCCAACTGAATTAGAGTACTTTTCCATTAAGAAATTTACTTCTTTCTAGATGTATGCAAAGTTAGTTGCAAAACAGTATTTAACAGTATTTAAGCCATCAGGAAAAAAATTACCTTGTTTTCTAAATATTAACTTGACCTTCATGTCAAGTGCATCAAGTATTAACCCAAGTACTAACTGCAAGGACTGTTACTTTTAAACAGTTCATACAACAAAAGCATTGTGATAAATTCTTAACAGTAAAACTGGTGGTGGCTATTCAAGAGGTCTTTAAAAATTATCTTTAGTGATTCTAAAGGATAGCTTATCAAAAACTTACTTGATTGCACCTGTGTTAGCACATTAGCATGGAAAATAAGCTTTAGAGGACTACAGTATCTTCTGAATATGGTGAATATGCAATAAAACTGGAGTCCAGAGTTAGAAGTTTCTAGACTTGGCGGAAGGAATCTAGTGTACTGCATGGATCTCTGTCGGTGCTCAAAATATCTAGAGATATTTTTCATCTATACCAGACTTCCTCGAAGAGTACTTCCTGTTTCACATCCTCCCTTCACTGTAATAAGATGTATTAAGTAAATCAAGGTTTGGTTTAAAAACAACTGAAAGACTGACTGTTCAGGGATCTAATAATCACAGGACTTGGTTATTTGGAAGCACTGAACCCTCAGATATCAGAAACCCCAATAACTTATCATAAAAATACAAGCTTTTGATTTTGAAAAATATACAAAATATGCAATGCCTTGTGGAAATCTTTCCTGATTGTCAAGGAAGACTAGATATCAGTCTCATTAATAGTTTCATAGTGTGCTTGAGTTTTAGTGTTCTTTGTTTTTGTAGGTTCCATTTTTCACAGTTTTGGGCAGCCTTTGACCTTTGGTATAAGCACGGTACCAAAAATGAAGAAAGAGCAGCAAAAAGATGCACCCATAACTCATAATGATGTACAGAAAGATTGGAAACTGGTACTTGCAGTCCTCCATGAAAAAAAACTGGCCTATGTGGATGGTGACGATAACAAACTGGACCTAAAAGATGAAAAAAAAAGTTCAGATATGGGAAATCATGATGGAGCAATTATCGAATGCCTCTCTGCCTGCTTATGTTTATGAACTTTCCAACCATATTAGGCTACCACAACTGGGCAGGGAATTTTGTCTTGCAGTCTTGCCTCCATGGGGTGATAGCAGGTAGAACTATGTCAAACTGAGTGGGAATCTGAAGTCACTCTTCATGCCTGAGAAACTGCACAACTCTAGGGTCCTCACTTTAATGTGCCTGGAACTGTGCAGTGCAGTGGCACTTTCATGTTTAAAGAACATTCAGAGTAGGTATTGGTGCAAGTCTGAACTGAGTTCTTGTCACTGGAGAAATGTATCAGGACCACTGCTAGGATAGTTTTGATTTCAATGTTTTATCCTGTAGTTACACCAGATGTTTTAATTTGGGGAAAATAAAAACAATGTTTTAGGAGCCCTTGCAATTGGTATGAGACAAAGAAGTTCAGAGTCCTTATGTCTATCGTTTGTCCACTACTATTATAGATAAAAATATATTCTTGCCAACAACAGCAAAGATTTGCAAGGATGAGACAGCATTGGCGACCCTCTTTGTGATGGTAAAGGACTTTGTGTCCAACACTTCCCATACAATCCTAGAGGTATACTTTTTAGGCTGGAGTCCAGATTTTCAGGATGTCTCTTTTCTGATTAAAAGGCAAAATGTATTCTGTGGAATTTTTAGAAAAGTAAAAATCTATTAAATATAACAACTACAATTTACCCATTTAAAACTATAGTTAAGGTTTCACAGCTTTTTAAAATATCATCATCAACTTTCCTTGCATTATTTTAAGAAACTTTTATGACATCTGTGTACACTAATTGCAATTATTCCTCCCATTTTGCAGATGTGGAAATGAAACCACAGAGAAAGTAAGCAAGATCATCAATATTCTATGCTGATGTGTTTGTATATAAGACATCTTTGAAGTATCAATAAGCAAATAGCCATCTTTTTTTTTCTCTCCATATGTCTTCTCAACATTATTAAAAAGTTTTTAGGCCCTCCCTGGTGGCACAGAGGGTTAAAGCCCAGCACTAAGAAGCTAAAACCACTTCAGCATGAGTCTGATCCCTGCCCCAGAGGTGATCCATATGGCACAGCAGACCTCTCCTGACCGCTCGCTGCTCCCCTCAGCAGTGTACTTCACCCATCTGCCTGTTCTGCTTCCCACTCTGTCTCTGGTGAATATTCTCACCGCGCCTGCACCTCTGGCCTGTCCCCCAGTTCTATATGCATAAATAAATAGATCTTTAAAAAAAGTTTTGATAACATTTATGAAATAAAAAAAGCCCTACTACTGTATATGCAATATAAAGCTAACCATGTAAAAGACATACATATAAATGCATAAAAAAGAAAAACTAATGGGAAAAAGTTAAAATATCATCACGATTATTTCTGGGTGGTGCTATTATTTTTCTTAACCAGATTTTCTAATTTCTCTGAAATGAGCTCATATTACCTTACAGTCAGAAAAAGTACTTAAAAAGTAAAGTGCTGTGAATTGAGTAGAAAAAAAAATGTACAAAATGATGTAAAAATAAACTTTTGTAATAAAAAATGGAAAAAAAAGTAAAGCACTGTAAATTTTCATAACTATATAATATTTCAACATAAGAGCTAAAACAATTTATTTCACCATTTCATTAGATTATCATTTAGAGTGTTGTCAGTCTTGGATAAAATTAATAAGAATACTCTGATATCAGTTTAATACACTTACAGTCTAAAATGTCAGTCTCATTTGAGAGAATACATTATATGATATGTTAAATTTCATTTAACAAGTTGTATAATTTTACAACTTGTTACAACAGGTTATTTACACCTAAATTCACAGGTTTCCCTAAGGGTTATTGGCAGAATATGACACCAATTTATTATAGATTGTAAATCCATAAATATGATGATAGAATTAATTTTTTAATAGGCAACAATAACACTTCAATCAAATTACCCTCTCAAAGCCATAGCTATTCTTCAAAAAATTATATGCTATATAATTTTATGGCTAATGCTTAGGAGGTATTAGTAGGCAAAAATTGAGTGCCTTTGCTCTTCTGAACATTATTTGAGAACAGAATTCAAATTTGTACATACATATATATTGGTCTATGACCACTCTATCCTATAATCCTGGAAATACTTTGGTGAGTTTGAATAAAAGTAGACTCATAAATGTTAGAACTAGAAAGGCAGGTACACAGTGAGTCTCATAATTCCATTAAAGTTATATTCTGTTAAGGTCATTTAGATCTAAGATATAAAAATTCTCACTTCTAATTTAATGTTATGCCTATTAAGAGTTACATAATTTTAGGCCTTCCAGGTGGTGCAGCGGGATAAGGCACAGCACTGAGAAGCTAAAGCCACTTCCGCATGAGTTTGATCCCGCCTGTTCGGGAGGCGACCACATGGCGCAGCAGACCTCTCCTGACCCGCCCGCTGCTCCCCTCAGCAGTGTACTTCGTCAATCTGCCTGTTCTGCTTCCCACTCTGTCTATGATGAATCCTATTACCACCCCTGCTCCTCTGGCCTGTACCCCAGCTCTGTATAAAAATAAATAAATCTTTAAAAAAAAAGTTACATAATTTTGTGATTATTTTAGTCATAAGTATACTTATAAAGATACATATGTTTAATTGTACAAGTCTCTTGCTCCTAAGTATACTCTGTTTTCAATGATTTCCTGACAAAGAATAACATAGAAAGGAAAATGATAGGATGAAAGACATGGCTGTAAGACCTATAACCATAAAATAAAAGAGGCAATACAATCCACTACATTGTCCACAGTGATGTCTTCAGGTCTAGACGCAGCAGCTAGCAAGACTACATCACACTAAAAGCTTCTATACAGCAAAAGAAACTCATTAAAAAGACACCCTCTGAATGGGAGAAAATATTTGTATATCACACATCTCACATATGGTTAATATCCAAGATTTATAACAAATTCATACAATTCAACTACACCAAAATAACCCAATCAGTAAATGGACAGAAGATATGAATAGACACATCACTAAAGAAGACATACAGATGGCCAACAGGTGAATGAAAAAATGTTCCTTATCACTTCCTATTAGGGAAATGCAAGCAAAAACATGAGGAGAGATATCACCTAATACCTGTGAAAATGGTCCATATCAAAAAAAAAAAAAAAACCAGAAACAAAAAAGTATTGATGAGGGTGTGGAGAAAAAGAAACCCTCCTACACTATTGGTGGGAATGTAAACTCACCCAGTTCATACAGAAAAAAGTATGGAGGCGTCTCAAAATATTAAAAATAGATCAGCATATGATCCAGTAGTTCCACTCTAAGGTATCTATGCCAGGAATATAAAAACACAAAGTTTGAAAAGACAAAGGCATATTCATGTTTATTACAACTATTTACAATAGCTAAGATACAGAAACAAAGTCCCCAACACACACATGAAGAAGTGGCACATATAAACAGTGGAGGACTACTAAGCTATAAAGATGACACAGTCTCACCATTTGCAACCACACTGATGAAACTGGAAAGGATAAT
The DNA here is from genome assembly GCF_000260355.1 of Condylura cristata. Lineage (NCBI taxonomy): Eukaryota > Metazoa > Chordata > Mammalia > Eulipotyphla > Talpidae > Condylura > Condylura cristata. Next base: position 45,333,309 of record NW_004567108.1, on the reverse strand, counting down.
GCAAAACAAAATAAGAGAAGGAGAAAGACAAAGATTAAATGCATTCACTCGTGTAGAATGTAAGAAACAAAGGAAAGTAACAGCACGACCAAACTGAAACCCTTGGATTCTGACTACAGAACTGACATTATCAGAAAGAGAGAGGGGATGGGAGGAAAAGGGAGAGTGAAACAGTGGATTGTGATAAAGCATTATTGATTATTTGATGATCTGTGTGGAATGGTAAACACACATTTGAAGAGGCATGAATCTCTACTCCATGCGGGCTCAGACACTTTATATTGTTTTACAAACTTTTCTTTCCTTTGTATTCTCACTCATAGGGAAGGCAAATAACTGTAGCTTCCTGTTGGGTTTTATGGAAAATTAATTACTTACAAGTTGCAATGATGTCAAATATTTTTTCCACCACAAATACTTCTGGTAGGCTGGTCCCAATGCACATAGTCCATAGTAGGAATACATGACTACATGTACAGCTGTGTTTAGAAAGGCATGGAATGTTCCCAAACCACCTGGAAAATAAAATTATTGGAAAATAGGGAAATAGTTCCTTAAAAGAAGGTATTTTTTGTCAAAACATATTTTAACATAATGACTTCTTTAATTTTAGTAGGAAAAGTAAGTGAAATATAAGTCTTGTTAAACAATCATCAAATTTAGTAAAATATAACATACAAATCCTAGAAAATAATCTAGTAAGTCTTTATCTTGTTATAGTTTAACCTTAAGATAGTCTTGTGATTTGGGTTTTATTTGAGAAAATTGAGTAACTTTTTAAATGCTGAACAATAGCAATCACCTTCATTTTTAGTGAGGGGTTAGCATATATAAAGAACACAAAATATATTGGTCTCAAGTGTACAACTTAATTTTTTCACAAAAGCATACACTACCAAGATAAAGAATATTTGCAACACCATATAAGGTTCCCATATCCTTTGTCCAAGAATGTGCCTCTCCCAATGTAAGCATTTATTGTGACTTCTACCATCAATACTTAGTTTTATTTGTAATTAAACTTCATATTAATAGAATTGCACAGTATATTCTTATCTGTGTCTATTTCTTTTCAACCAATGTAATATTCTTAAGTTCCATCCATGTTACATAAATGTAGGTGTATTAGTAATTTACTGTTTTATTGCTAGAGTATTTATATGAATTTGCACTGTTTCCTATGTGGGCTATTATGAATAAAGTCATTTTAATAATTTTTATACTTGAAATTCATTTTTCCACTCTCAGAAATTTTCAATAAATATTTTTAGTGCCACAAGATTTTGGTAGTAAAACTACTGGCTTTCATTTTAATAAACTGTTGTTTTTTTATTAAGTAGGTATTTATTAATTGCTAACCCATCTTTGTTTACTACTTCCTCTTGATTACTGTGAAATGAGCATTCCTATTTTGGTTTTCCTCTTCTAATTTCACCACTTCTCTAAACGATAACCTTCAATTTAGAAAAGAAGCAAGAACCCTGGAGGAATGTAATCAACGATCATTTCAGCTGTCATTAGCTGGACCAGGATCACAGCAGGAGATGAGTTAATTCGTCTCATGGTGGTATAAAAAATTAAAATTCTTCCCTAGCATCTCTTTCCTAAGAGACATAATCTAGAAGAATACAAAGATTCTTTGTATGTAGCCTGATTCAGCTTAGTAAAGTTCACCAGGAGATTAAAATTTTTTAAAATAATTTATTTTCTTTAGTCCAGTATTCTTTAATTCCAGAAATAAAGTAAAACCTTACAAATTTGGGCTAATCATAGTAGAAGGAGTGAAATAATAAATTATAAAATGTTTAATGCAAAATACAAATTTATCACTTCTAACGAAATAATCTCAAGAAAAAACTCAAAAGTTACGGTGTTGCTTTGGCAGCACATACACTAAACTTGAAATGACACAGGGTTAGCATGATCCCTGCACATTGGTGACATACAAATTCATAAAACATTTCATATTTTGAAGCATATTTTAATGTAATAAAAGCCATATGTGATAAACCCACAGCTGGTATCATTCTCAATAGTGAAAAGCTGAAAGCCTTCCCACTAAGATATGCACAAGTAAAAGGTGTCCTCTCTTACAATTCAACATAGTATTAGAAGTCCCAGCTAGAGCAATTAGTCAAGAAAACAATTAAACAGAATCCAAATTGGGATAGAAAAGTAAAGCTATCATTGTTTGTAGATGACATGATAATATACATAAAGAAACCCAAAGACTACACAGAAAATCAAATTGTAACAATAAACCAGTTCAGCAAAATGGCAGGATACAAAATCAATGCATAATAACCAGTTGCCTTCCTATAATGAACTAGAAGAAAAAGAAATTAAGAAAGCCATCCATTTATAATTTCACACAGAAAAAAAAATTAAATTCCTGGGGATAAACCTAACAAAGGAGGTGAAGGACCTTTGCAAGGAAAACTATAAAACATTCTTTTAAAAAGTAGATGGGGCTCTCCCTGGTGGCACAATGGGTTAAAGCACCGCATTATGAAGCTCTCCGAAGCCATTACAGCACAAGTTCAATCCTCAGCTGGGAGCTGACCCACATGGCTTGGCATTCCTCTCCTGACCCATCCACTGCTCCCTTTAGCAGTTTCCTTTGTTGGTCTCCCTGCTCTGCTCCCCACTCTGTCTCTGGTGAATCTTCTCACCCTCCCTCCCTACACCTCTGGCCTGTACCCCAGTTCTGTAAGCATAAATAAATAAATCTTAAAAAAAAAAAAAGATGAAACAAAGAAATGGAAATATATCCTCTGCTCATGGATAGGAAGAATCAACATTGTCAAAATAGCCATTCTACCCAAAGCAATTTATACATTTAATGCAATCACAATGATCTTCTTTAAAGAGATAGAATAAGATTATTGAGCTTCATTGTGGAACCACAGAAAACCCTGAACAGCTAGAGCCCAACTAAAAAGGGAGGAAATTATAGTATCACACTTCCAGACTTCAAACTATAATTATAAAACCACAATAATTAAAATAGCATGGTATTAGAATAAAAACAAATGCAGAAACCACTGGAATAGAAATAAGAGGCCAGAAATAAAACTACCCATTTATGGACAACTATATGACAAAAGAGTAAAAGTATATACATGGAAACAAGTAATGCCTCTTTAATAAATGGTTCTGGGAATATTGGATTACCACATGCAGAAGAGGAAAATAGATCACCATCTAAACCTATATGCAAAAGTCAACTCTAAATGGATAAAATACTTGGACCTAAGATCTGAAACTATAAAATATATAGAAGAAAACTTAGGTAAAGCACTCCATGATATAAACTTCAGAAACACCTTTGCAGATTCATCTTAAGCAGCAAGGAAAACAAAGGAGAAGATAAGCTTGGACTATGTAAAACTAAAACACTTTTGTACAGCAAAAGAAACAGTGAACAAAACACAGAGCCACCCTACTAAATGGGAAAAAATGTTTGCAAACCCTACATCTGATAAGGGATTGATATAGGAGATACAAAGAACTTATTCAACTTTACAAAAAGAAAACAATGAACCCAATCCAAAAAATGAGCAGAAAAGATAAATAGGCACTTCTCCAAAGAAGACATGCAGATGGCCAACAGACACAGGAAAAATGCTTATCATCTCTTATCATCAGAGATAAATGCAATCAAAACCACAATGAGATACCACTTTACATCTGTGAAAAAGGCCCATATCAAAAAGCCTACAAGCAAGTGTGGGCAAGGATGTGGAGAAAAAGGAATCTTCTTACAGTCTTGGTGGGAATGTAGATTGGCCCAGCTCCTATGAAAAGAAAGTTCTCAAAAGACTGAAAATGGATCTATCATAGGACTCAACTTTTCCACTTCCAGGAATCATTCCAAATAGCACAACAACAAAAATAGCACAAAAACAGTAATTCAAAAGGAAATCTGCACTCCTATGTTTATAGCAGCACTATTTACAATAGTTAAGATATGAAAACAACCTACATGTCCCAGAACAAATGACTAGCTCAAGAAGAGGTGGTGTGTGTACACAATGGAATACTACTCAGCAATCAAAAAAGATAAGTGCATGCCATTTGAGGCAACACAGATGGAGCTGGAAGGGATAATGAAAAATGAAGTGAGCCAGAAGGAAAAAAGATAAATAGTAGATATTTTTTACTTGTATGTGGAGTCTAGAGAAACCAAACAAAGAATCAGAAAAAGACTAACTGACCCTTGAAAGCACACTATATCTGAGACATTCAGGGAGAGAAGAAGAGGAGGGAGTGTATAGAACAGACAGGAAGAGAGAGGACAGTGGAGTATGGTGGAAGACTGTGGTACTTTGGAGGTGAGAAAACTATGATGACTGCACCTGAGAGAAGAAATGCTATATTGTGCCAAAATAAATAAGGCTGTATAATAAACAAATGTTGTTACATAGTGACACTAATAACGTTTTAATGATCGTTCATAATTCCAGCAATTCTAAATACTTCAAGGTACTACCACTACTAAAGTATTCCCTTAAAGTAATCTGTTTTAAATAATTATTTTCAGGTACTTTAAATATTCCCCTCAAAGTCTCATTAATGCTGTACTACTTATTCTTCATAAACTTTCCTCTCCTGAACAGTGTAAATCAACCTACAGCCAATCTTTAAATATCACAAACTTCAAGTCAGAAGAAACTGAGTTAATGAAGCTTATTAAAAACTTTATTTACATTTGAAGTAGTCTAATTTCCCAGAGAAGCTACAATAAATAAATGGCAGTGGTATGAACACAGGTTTCCAGGGTAATTTAAAAATAGAATACTTTTTTTTATAGTTAGGAAACAAGCTGCTTAATTTGGGTACAAGTCAGATACTGCTCAATTCCACATGTGTCTCACAATTAGGAAACTATTTCAGTTTTTTTTTAAAGATTTATTTATTTATTCATACAGAACTGGGGTACAGGCCAGAGATGCGGAGGGTGAGAGGATTCACCAGAGACAGAGCGGGGAGCAGAACAGGCAGATCGAGGAAGTACACTGCTGAGGGGAGCAGCGAGGGGTCAGGAGAGGTCTGCCGTGCCATGTGAATCTCCTCCGGGGCAGGCAGGGATCGAACTCATGTGGAAGTGGCTTAAGCTTCTTGGTGCTGTGCTTTAACCCGCTGCGCCACCAGGGAGGGCCCAGGAAACTATTTCAGTTTTGTTTTTTTTTTAAAGATTTATTTATTTGTTCATACAGAACTGGGGTACAGGCCAGAGGCTCAGGGGTGGCGAGAGGCTTCACCAGAGACAGAGTGGGGAGCAGAACAGGCAGATCTACGAAGTACACTGCTGAGGGGAACAGCGGGCGGGTCAGGAGAGGTCTGCCACGCCATGTGGTCACCTCCGGGGCAGGCGGGAATCGAACTCATGCAGAAGTGGCTTTAGCTTCTCAGTGCTGTGCTTTAACCCGCTGCGCCACCAGGGAGGGCCGAAACTATTTCAGTTTTTAAAAAATAATTAATGAGTTCATTTTTAACTGCGGTAACACTGGGGTATCCCCATCAGGTATTACCACCACAGTGTACCCACCACCACCTTGCCCATACTCTGCACCACAGACCATTGTGCCTCCCTCCTCCTCCAGCCCTTCTCCCCCCTTATGTCTCAGTTCTGTAGTCAGCTATCAAGGCTTATTTTTTCAGCTTGTCTTTTATCTGACTATTTTGTTGTTTTATAGTCCACATGTTGCCGAGCTATATCACAGCCTTTTCCTCTAAGATACCTCTTCCTTCTTTGGTAGAAGAATTTTTATTTTCCACTCAGAAACGCGCACCGTTTAGATATATGGTTGATTTACACTGAAACAAGGAACCAATGGACAGGAATTAGCTAGGAGGGTCTGGTAAGGGTTACTGATTAAAATAAGCTATCAAATAGAAATGACTTGCTTATTATTTTTATGATTACTTTCAGATAAGTTATTTTAATGTTCACAGACCAATCACATTTTAATGAATAATGCTTTTCATATCCCCTTTGGTAAACTTTCTAATAAAGCTTTTCTAAGTTTGCTTTCTCTTTTATGATAACAGGTCTGAAAAAGCAAATATTTCAAAATGAATTATAATTAGTACCACCATACTTTGCCCCTTTGGTTTGGAAAAAATAAAGGAATCACCTGGGTAATTATCACAATTCTCTCTATCTCTAGAAGGGAGTTATGCATTATTAATGTAAAAATCTGCCACAACAACATTTCCTTTTTCAAAAGAAAAGCTGGATTGCTATTATCCACAGAGGAGTACTACAGGCAAACAGGAAATTAAATGCTAGATAGAGATCAGTTATGCTCCAGCTTTTGCAAAGCAGTTCAAAATGGACAGTTCCAATGTAGGAATAGAAGCCAACACCAAAACGCATTTCTAGACACCTGTGCCCTTCTTGCTGCATTTGTGACGGTAGAGATCAGGTAGACTGTACACGTGTACGCCAGATTCTACACATGAGACTTAACAGAAATGCCAACTCATGGTACACTTGAGAGAGATGTTGTTATTTTCTTCTATTTACATTTTGTAAAATGGTGGGACATGGAGGTGGGGTTTAAGTACAGATAAAAACACCACCGCAAGCTGCTCAAAAGTCCAAAACTAAGGTAACATTGAAAAATGAAGGCATTATCATAACATTAAATTTTTCATTATTGAAAACCTTGCAAGCTAGACTCTAAATGCACTAAAAAGTAGACATCAGAAAAATGTGCAACTCGATTCTTCAAATACACATTTTTGTTCTTATTGTACAGCAAACATATTCAATATGAAACATCAGAAAGTACAGAAAATTGTGAAGGAGTGGAAAACAACTTTGTGTCAAAGTCTCTGAATCTCTAAATTTTGGGGAATTGGCTTCCAATGTTTTTACTGTTTCTATTTATTTTTCAGTGTTATTCTATAGTACTCTAATCTCATGGAAAAAAAATTTGCATAAAGGCTAAGGCTGTATGACAGCACTACTTTTAGCATGTTTAAAGATAGAATAGTCATCATTTCTGATAATATAGATGTCAAGTTGCTTAACAGTGAAGAGGAACTAAATACTTCTTAACAACATTTGTATTTCACAATTACATACACACACGAAATCATGACCATTTTATTCGTGGATGTTTAGGAATTTTCCAATTTTTCATCAACACAAGGTATCAATACATAGCACTAGCAAGCCCACTTAGAGGCACAATGTCCAATTGAAGGAAAATAAAAAACATAAAAAGTACAGTAAAATAGTGGAGCTAAAATTATATAGCTAACCTTGATTTGTGGAGTGGACACAAATGAGACTCTTGTTATCATATAAGTTACCATTTTATGTTAACTTAAGTGATAAGGAAAATATAGCTGTATTTACTTTCAAAGTCTTTAACAAATAAATGCCCCCTTTTGGACATGGAGAGATTACATACTATTAAATCCAATGACTGTGGGCTCCTGTAGGGACAGACCTTGGACTCGTGCAGATCCTGGCACCCTCTTTCTGCTGCCTATGCTCTCATAATGGAGGTTTTCCCCTGCCTGCAGAGTCTAATGCTTAAGCAAGAGTCCCTCAGTTGTGGTTCTTCTTTTCTTTTAGTCTTACCGGGTCAGAATGCCAAACAGAGGTGAATTACCCACAGAAATTATAAAGCTTTGTCTAATATGGGCCATAGTTCCACTTAGCAACTTCTTAAAGGTCAGAAGCTAGCTTATAATTAAATCCCCCAACTAACTTGCTGATAAGAACATGTCCTTGGGGTGGGTGACGTGGTGGGAGAACTACCGGGACTACACCAGAGGGGAGAAATCAAATACGGTCCAAAACTAACAAAGATGTAAGAAAATAAATAAATAAGAGTATGTCCTTGGGTATACCACTTTTTTATAGCTTTATGACTAGCAAAATTTCTTAATGCCCATTTCCCCAATTCTAGATGTTCAGAAGCATAAAACTAAAACCAAAGAAAAGACCCTGTTTCCCAGGCTTTTGATTTAAACTACCTTTTACCTAAAATATCAAAACATCCTTTAATATGCTGGGATGTCCAGAAAAGTTCAGCCAACTATAATTTGACAAATCTTGAAAGAGTTGCTAGGAGTTAGGGTGTGAATTACTTATTGCCAATTTGAAAGGAAAGAAGGCATGGAATTTGAGAAAAACACCCTAACTTCCTCTAGAGGAAATTAACTTAAAGAAAATATACCTAGTCATTTTCCAAAATGACTATTTATTTATCCAACGCTTTTATCATTTCATTTATTTTGTTGTTGTTGTTGTTTGTTATTTAAAGACATTTAATAGAACTTTTTGGGAGTAGATTAAAATCCAAACATCAGCGTACATGTAGAAGACTCTGGCAGAGGGAGCTGGCTAAGAGTCCCACGCTGATGCGTCAGGTAATAAGAAAGTCAGAAGTTCTGACTTTTTAAACTCACATTTAAGGATACAACTTGTGTTTATAAGAAACAGAAAGGTCATCATTGATAAAACATGATCCCAGCTCTCCCTTGGCTACCTGCAGCAAATTTGACTCCAAACCACCAGGTCCATGGCATGATGGTATGATGGAAGACATGCAGGAAAGTCACTTGGCTATTTTTCTTACGTAGAACAAAAAAGATCTGAAATAATTTAAAGAAAATCAAGTTCATATATAATCATATTAATTTATCTAGTATTTCTAGTATTACAATTATATTGGTAAAGTGCAAACTATTTCACATCATCATGTGCTTTGAAAGGGTTGCCTTATAGAATGCTCTGAAGCAGCTGATTCTCCAAGGGATGGCTCAAAAATCAAGCTGGTTAAAGATATTAGGAATGAGGCTTAGTCATGGGAGAATCAATCAAAATGTGAAAAGAAATTTTATGCAGGCTTAAAAATTAAAGATATGCAGACTTAAAAATTAAAGGATATGGCCGAACGTCATTCAAAGAAAGGCTACTGGTAAAAAAATATCCAAGTGGGTTTTCAAGTCTCTGGGAAAGCAGAAGAGTCTCTGGGCAGAATGATTCCACCCTGCTTTCTAACACACCTCCCAGTTTTGGTAAGGGATGAGCCAACTGAAAGAGAACTTGCAACAAATCAAAAGTTAGCAAATTATTATTTAAAAAAAAGGTGAAAGGGGAACACTTGGAGAGTTTATTTGGGATGGAAAAGCAAGCAAAATTTTCTAAAAATGAGAAGGGCAATGAAGGAAACATCCAGACTGAAAGCATCCAGTAGTTTTTATAAACTTTACAAACAGGAGTGAATGTGAATGCTGTATGGGAAAAAAATTTTCAAAGCAATACTCAATATCAGAATTAAGTGTTAAAAAAAGAAAAGATGTAAAATGTAGAAATATATCATGGAAGAGAAAGATTTCTCAATTTGTGTTTAAATAGAGAAACAGAAATGGCAGTATTCATAGGAGTTTTTTTTAAAAAGTAATTGAGAGTAGGACACAGAGGCAGCAAAAGTTCCCCTACGAAGCTGGAACTGAGCACATGCAAAGCAGAAACAATGAAGCCAAAATTCACTGGCTCATGCACATGGAAGAGAGGAGTATGGTATAATAGAAAAAGCCATAAACCAACAATCTGGGGTCTAGCTCCCATCAGTAACAGCATTCCTCTAAGTAAGTAACAACTTCCTATCTTCAACTTATTTCCAGACTGGTCTGTGGTTCTCGACTGGATCCGTAGTTCTCAACCCTGGCTGCAATTACAATGTCCAAATAGCCACGCCTCATCTCTACCAGGCCATCTGGCACAAAATCTCTGGAGGAGGCCCAGGTTTTCCCCACTAGTGCAATTAATACTACTGTGTTATGAGTTCTGAGTACCTCTAGATTACATCAGGAGTTCTCAAAGTGTGGGACCTGGAGCAACAGCAATAATATCACCTAAGAACATCCTAGAAATGCAAATCTTAAGACCCACTGAAGACCTACTGCATCAGAGACTCTGGAGATGGTGTAGACATCTGTACTAAAATGTGAACTAAAATGTGACTACTTAGATTTACGCTCACTACAGTCCTTTGCAATTCTAACATTGTATAGTCAGTTGAGGAGGTGAAGCATGTTGGGAAATGTAGTGGTATGTATTTTGGAGCAAAAGCACAATTTTTAGTCTCAGAACTGATCCCAGATAACTAAGATTCATATGCCATAAAGATACAATGAGCATACAGCAGTGAATTTTCCTAAGCAATTCTGGTACCAGAGGCACACATCTTTCTCTTCTCATCATGAACCCTGAATCATGCTTCCCTAAAGACTCAGTCACCCAATCTCAGAGTTGATCTTCAGCAAGAGAGGACACAGTAAGCACAGACTTCATAAAAGCAGCTGAGATGGCTCTGATATTATCCAAATTGCCAATACTCCAGAAGTAATGTAAATCCTAATGAAATATATGAATTTGAATTTTGAAGTATTTCTCCTCTCAAAGGAGTGCTTTGGTATACAGAACCAAATGTTCTTTCAAAATGTTCTCTGCTCTTTGCTTCCTGAATTTGCATCACAGAACAACTGCCATAAACATGCAGTTTTATGGTGTAGGTGACAGTTACATGCTTATCTTAATCAGGTGGTAGATATATAAGAAAAGCTTTTGAGTTTGCAAAAGACTGAAAAATAAGTTTATCCTCTGCATTCTCTAAAACTATTGATAATATAAGGTATAAGATAGTAGGTCTGCCTGAGGAGAGATGACAGAAGTTATCAGACATCTGAACACTAATGAGATCTCAACACCATTGAGACATCAAACATTTACCAAGTATAGTGACCACATACTCACAGTATCTAATAGCTCAATAAATTTGGAGAAGTAATAAAGCCAGCAGGTGCGTGCCATCTGCAGAAACACACAGATGTGAATTATTTTTTTATGAAAGAAAATTTTCTTTTTTAAAATTTTCGCAAAATACATATCACTTAAAATTTACCAACTTAACTATTATAAAGTGTACAGTTTGGGCGTACTAAGGGCATTATATTTTTGAGCAACCATCACTACCATCCACCCAAAGAACTTTTCATCTTATAAAACTGAGACTATTGATTAAATAATCATTCATCTCCTGTCCCCCCAGCTTTTGACAACTACCATTTTGAGTGAATTTGACTATCCAGAGTACTGCCAGGTGGCCTCGGATATGTAGCCTGTATCAGAATTTCCTTCCGTGCTAAAGTTGAATAATATTTCACTGTATGTATTAAAAGACATTTTTTTAAATCCATTTATTTATCGGTGGACATTCGAGTCACCTTCACTTTCTGACTATTATGAATAATGCTGCTATGAACAGTAGTATATAAGTATCTCTTTGAGTACCTACTTTCGATTCTTTCCACTGCTCGATACCCAGCAGTGGAATTACTGAATCATATAGTAATTCTACCTTTAATTTTTTGAGGAATCAGGTAGAAATTTATTTTTAAATTCAGAAAGAATAGCACCATTTTTAAAAAAGCTTTCTTTATGCATACAAGAACTGGGGCAGAGGCCAGAGGTACGGGGGGGAGGGGGTGTGTGAGAGTATTCACCAGAGACGGAGTGAGGAGCATAATAGGTGGCTGTACTGAAATATACTGCTGAGAGGAGCCGCGGGTGGATCAGCAGAGGCTTGGGTCAGAAGTGGTCAGGAAAAGTCTGCCCTGCAATGCGGGTCACCTTCCTGGCCGTAGATCAAACTGGTGTACAGTGGCTGCAGATAGCTTCATAGTGCTGTACTTTAACCCATGCACCACCAGGAAGGGCCCAATCAATTTTTATTTTATAAAAACTACACACCTGATTTTCTTTCTTTCTGGTAATTTTTAGTTTTTCTCTCTCAACACATATAAACTGCTAAGTTAGTCATTTCTCATTCTGAATCCCCAGTCAGTATTACAGAGTCTAAAAGTTTTACTAGTAATTTTGAGGTTTGAGTTTTTCCAAAGGGATACTTACCCTCACAGCTGTAGGTGACTGTGAATAGTCAACAATTTCACATCGAAATGAATAACCTGTACCCCAGCCAGACATCACAAACTGCAAGAGAGTACATGCATATTAAAGAAGGAAGTATTTGTTCAACAACTACAACAAAGATAGTTTTGATAAAGTCTCTTCATTCTTAGCTGAATCAGCAGTCAGCACAGAAGGAAAGGTGGATTAAAGTAATTACAAACTAGGAATTTCCTTGATATTAAAGCAATGAGAATTCATCCATTTTTTAAAAATAAGATGTCCATTTCTTTGGATGTTTATTCTAATATAAGTAGAGCACAAATACTGGATGTGTTTTGCATTTTTAAATAGAAAGTAGTGCAAGTGAATGCCATCTGCCAGTGCAGAAAAAGGATCATTGGTTTATCTTATGTACATCCAAATATGCTATGCTTATGTTTGTGGTTTCTAAGGAGATAACTGAGTCTGAATCAGTCTTTTATGGTAATTTCCAATCTCCCCAGTTAATCAGTAAAAAAATAGGCAAACAAAAACTCCTCAACCTACTCATACAATTGGTTTTATTTTGTCCTTGGTAGATGGGTATAACATGAAGTAACATTCCATGGCTCTTAAAATCAAGATTGACCAAATACAAGACCCAGATATTAGTTTTGCTTTGGATTCAAATGACAAGTAACAGAGGAAAATGTTAACAATAAGAGTGTAATCTGGCAGGCCTTAATTCCAACACACCCACAAAGTGACCTTAGGCTAGTGGTAAAAAGAAAAGGCCTATTGTGATTAAGTTCAAACTGTAATTCAAAGACTATGTTGACATTCTTTCAGTATGATGGTAGATCTTCTTTTAAAACAGTATCTGAAATTGAAAAACTAGGGCTCTGATTCTAAAGTAAATCAAATATTAAATGTTTGATTTAATCTAGGGTTATGATAGTATGATTAGTTCTAATATTGCCAAAAGTGCCAATATCTTAGCTAGAATGTCTTCTTCCTCAGTATGATACTGTTTTCTGTCACTGAAGGATGTTCTAAATTTCTATTTTTCATTACTATTAAAGCTAAAATGATCATTTTTTTTATAATAAACCAGCTTCTCATAAAGCAAAGGTTTATGAGACCTTATCAGATTGTTTTAATGGTGAAAAGAAACAAAGGAGAACAACTGTAGACCAAGGAATTTAAAAACATATCTTCCTTTTCTGAAATGACCTCCTACCTTGAGTCATAAGATAATTTAATCACACTGTTAGTATGTTATGAAATATTGAAAGCATGAGATTGGGGAAGAATGAGACATATTTTAGGAGGGAGAAAGCCATCTTACAACAAAGCAAGTCCAAAAGTTTGCTCAAATGGTACAGGAATGATTATTCTATTTTATAAAATCCTGATCTGTCAGTGAGTATCCTCATATTCTCTGGAGCTCAGACTCACTTCTGACTGATGCAAGTAACACTCAAAGACCACATACTTAACCTGGGATAACTGATTCTCTACTTGAGCTAAGGAGAAGCAGTGTGACTTGGCCGCTTCTGTGGGGTCTTCACTATGCTGTCAGCCTGGCAACACGTAACTAACACATTCAAATTATCACTACAAAATAAAGCAGGTTGGATCCTTGAGTCTTAAGTACTTTCACCTTGCTCATGGGTACCTGAGTTCCCCTCATAGAGCTGTATACCAAATAAAATTCTGCTGCACCCAATGAACCATGAGTTCAGATGTGTGCTGCAGAGGACATGTTCTTTGACTGTCTTTGTTTACAAAGAGAGTGGAACTTAATGCTTTCCTGATAGTAAGTTTAGTATGTTAAGTTTCAATTGACCTGTGGAGCAACTGATGTACATGTCTGTATTTCAGGCCATAAGGAAGAAAGCATAATAACTGGTATGTGACAAGGTAATAAACCTTAAAAAGTGGCATATAAACAACTCAACTAACACAGAATTCTCAAATTTCTAATCTCCTTTTACATTGTAATTGCTAAAATAGGAATCAAAACTAACTGGTTATAATTGGATTCCTTCTGAACTTAAGAAATGTACTCAAGGATACTACAATTAGTGACATGGCACAGTACTTAACAACAGCAGAGCATGAAGGGACCCAAGAGACAACTTGGTCCCATCCTCACCGAGACCCAGTAAGATTAAATGATTTCCTCAACATCAGGTACCTGGTTACTAGCATCATTAGGACTAACTAGCCCCTGGTCTCCTGGCTTCTGGGTCTTTTCTTCTCACTAGTGTAGTCCTCAGCCTTTCTCTGAAAACATTTCAATGACTCCTTTCCTTTCAGTAGTTATACTCCAGAAAGGAGAATAAGCATGATCCATTGGTAATTTTATAAATAAAGTAGAAGAAAAGTAAGTCCAGACTTCAGGATACCTGTAAGGAGTGAAGCCAAAGAATATTTAAGGTGACTTGATTGGGTGGGTACCTGGCCAGACCCAGGTTGGAAGGATTATGTGCAGAAGCTGTGGTGTCAGGAAGTCAGAGGGGCCAAGCTAGGTACCCAGTTATGAGGAAGCATAGGCTACAGTACAGAGGAATTAAGTAGCAAGAAAGAGAAGTAGAGGATGCAGAAACCAGCCAGGATTAAAAGAAAAGCAAGAAATCTCAAAAAAACACTTATAAGCGAGGGTGGCAGAGGCATGTTAATAACAGCGTGGGGAAGAGGGGTAGAGAAAATTCAGGAGTTTATTTTGGGGCCCTGGAAGTTAGCCATCTTGTTTACTGACAACTAAGTGACAGTCTCTTTCATCTACTCCTTAGTATAAGTTTAAGTTCTCTGTCCTCCCAACATCCAGCTAAAACCAAACCAAAATAGTCCACCATCTTATTGCTCATCAAAGCTTGCAGAAACTAGTGTTCTCCACCATGATGTTAACAACTTGTTACAGAGTGAATTTTCATGTCAGAGAGACCTAGGTCCAAATATCAGTCCTTCACTAACTGGTGATGTTCCCTTGAGTAAGTTATTTAGTTTCTCTGAGTAAGAGTTTCCTCAAAACTAACATTTATGGATTCATTCCTAGGCACATAGATTAACTATGGGCAAGTCTTAATGTTACTTTTTTTTCACAACATGTGAGGTTGAGAGTCCCTAACTGATATCTTCTAAAGAGTTCAGTATGTGGTCTTTACATATAATTTCTTTGGGAAATACCTGCTCTCATGAGCTAAGCATCTATAACTGTTTAATTCATAAAGAGTTACTCTTTAGATATTATAGGAGACAGATAAACAGGCAAAATTCCCATTAGGAATATTGAAGACACTTGCCTCATAACACATATACACAGAAAAGAGTACTATGAAAAAATTGTACGTTATCATCGCTTTCTTGAGTTCAAAGGGCTTTCGATTCTCCATAAGCTTTGGTCCTAGGGAAGTGACAAAATATACATAGAGTCCCAGGATGATGGTTTGTGGCAGTGGCGAGGACATGAGAAACCAGTTCTCAACTCTTGGATCTAAGAGAAAAAACAATAACAAGATATAAGTGCACATCCACCTAGCCAAGAGATAACTGACAGCAACCAACATTTCCTTAAACAAGCACCTAGCTCCTGACATTGAACAGTGAACTATGTGAATGAGGATCACTAGTATCTTTGGGAAAGGGGGAGGGAAATCACCAGAATAGTGGTGGTAACAGAGAGTTACCATCTGAAAGCAAAGGGAAAAGGGGGGTAGTGGTTACCAGTTAACAGGATGGAATCAGATGGAGAAACAGCCATGCAGAGAGGCTGCAGCCTTCATTTGAAGGTTATAACCAGTTCAAGAAAATTCTGCAGGTAAGCAGTTAGGGGAATTGACACCCCACCACCACTCTCCTCTCCCTCTCCAATCTCCTGGGGCTCACCATTGGCTGAACCCACCAAGAAACCAGAGGGCGGTGGAGTAAGCCTGTGGCTGTAATCATAATGGTGTAGAGGGGATCTGGAAGGCAGACAATACCCAGTAATGTTCTACATCTGCCTATACTAGTGGAGACATTTTCAAGTTTCTCCAACTATTTTTTTATATGCAGAAATATGTTCATGCTTACTGTTTCATAACTTTCTTCTTTCCCATATACTTCATTTCCACAGAATGGATCACAGAATCATAAATTAAAAGGAGTCTTAGCGATGGGAAACCCGCGGGGATTACAATTGAGATGGAAAAAAAAATGTAGAAAATGAAGTAAAAATAAACTTTTGTAATAAAAAAAAGGAATTTAAAAAAAAAGGAGTCTTAGCATTACCTAAGTAACTAAAGTATGGATTCCAAGTGTCCAAAATGATGCCTAATCAACCTGATATTTTTAGCAAAAAAAATGTATTATTAGCCTTACAACTATGTAAAAAGTTCACCTGATCACTGCCAGTTCCAAGTCAAGAGAAACGGAGCAATTGAAAATTGCAACTGAAGATGAAATGTGATGAATTATATATTCGTAAGTGGTTCAGGCATAATTTTATTTAATCGCTTCATGAAGTCAGAACTTTATTAAGGTAAATAAGTATAGTCAAGTCTTCAAGTGCATCTGATTCAAAATTGAGATTGCTAACTACCATCACTTTTATCAATTTGAAACGAGTCCTTGCGCATTTAAACCACTAGTGATGTTGCATAGGAGCTCAAATTAGACACTCAGATGTATAAAGACCTGGCTGTAGCTAATAAAGATGATTTATCCTGCACGTAAGTGGGCTTCCTTCAAAAATACCAACACATGCCCTCTCTTAAAAAAAATAAATGTGTCAAAAGGCATCTCTAAAGCAGATACACAATATTTTTAGGACTTTAATGTATGATAAAAGAAGTCCCATGAACAAGCAGGAGAGGGAGAGCTTATTCAATAAATGTTGATAAGAAAACTACGAGGGAGAAAAAGTATGTCCCTCACAAGTATGTAACGAGAACAGTATATTTAAATTCTTTCTACAAAGCAAACAAACAATAAATAAAATGTGGAGAAGACTCCTGGGAATGGAGGTTAAACAAATTACTTTTCTATAGGTTTTCTGTCATTCATATTCATAACAAATTGCCAAGATGGGAACTGGTAGTCTTCAGTGTTTTTCAAACTTATTTGGCCACAAACATTGATTTTCTGGTAGAATGCAACTTAACACTTTCTGGAACCCACAATCTGTGAAACACAATTTGGGAAAAATAGCTCTTCATTCATATACATGTATAAATTGAAACATTAAAAATTAGGTAATGATAGGTTTCTGAGATATAGCAAGAAGGTAGAAAATACAGAATTTTGTAAATGGTTAAACAGAAGGAATGAGAAACAGGTGGAAGTTGGGAAAAACACTGGGATCTTTTGTTTATAATGATGCTATAACTAAGACTAGAAATACAAGATGATGCAAGATTGTCAGGGAGACATGGCTTAGGTTTTAGAGCATCTTACATTTGAGATGTCTATAAAACATTCATGTGAAGACCCCCCCCCGCCCCCATAGGCACCTAGATATTCAGGTCTGGAAAGTATCTGTAGATGTTCATTTGGAAGTTATCAACTCATAAAAGATGAAAAATAAAAGTGGTGAAACTGGCTTAGGGACAGTGGGTACAGTAAAGAAACTAAGTGGCCAATGTCAGACTCTTGAGAGCTGAGATTCAAAGGAGGAGTAAAAACAGAGAAACTGTAAAAAAGACTGAGAGGGAATGGCCAGAGAGGTAAAAGGAAAACATCCACCTGAGATACGCAGCACCCAGGGTTAAAGTGGGTTTGACGAAGGAGTCAAAAGTACCATCTGTGTCAGAGAGCAAAAGAAAAATGTGGACGGAAAAGTAGCACTGAATTTAACAAAAGGAAGTCATTGATGCTCTTAGCAGGAACAACTTTAATAAAGTATCATGCACAAAATAAAAACCCAGCAGAAGTTTGCTGACAGACATTCATAAAAAACACAAAGTTCTTAAAATTTAAAAAGTTTTTCTCATATTAAGATTTGTCACAGTTTTTAACTCAGGAAAAGCTACGAAATCAGCTATCTGAGAACACATGAAAGACCTCACTGCTTCCGTTAGTTCCCCTTGCCTGCTTAAATAATGGCAAGTTATGCAGGATATTTTGGAGCCAAGTACAACTAAAACAGGCCTTCCTCCACCCCACCATGCCCCCACTCCACACACACACACAGAGGCCTCGGTAACAAATTGACAGACAATCTGAGACCAAGGTAGTGAATTAGAACTGATCAAACTTTGCTGGACTTCTGTCAGTGGGTCATTCAAAGCTTAAATACATGAACATCATAAGCCATATTAATGTGCTTTTATTTTATCTCCAATGAATTTAAGTCACTTAAAACCAATAGCAAAAGATACCCTCTGAATTACCTTTAAAAGTGACAGTATAACTTTAATTTTTCTTTACAAGCTCTTTAAATATTCCTGTGATTAACAGATACCATGTATATAATTGAAAACTAGATTTTCTGTAAATGCCAGTAAAGAAATTCCTCAGGTAGAAATATATGTTTTTTACTCTGTCATTGACTCAACCAGGGGCAAAAAAAGAGAAAAATCAAATGACATCACCTTTCTGGGCTCCTGCTGGTAGCAACAGAAAGAAAACAAATGAGAAAAAACATGCTGAGCCAGTGCAGGAACCAGAAGGAAATAATTTTAAAACAATTTTTTTTCCTGCAATTTAACGTTTTAAGAACACACTTTTAAAAAATTGTGGGTGACTTTCAAGCTTTAAAAATCTTTTAAAAATTATATATTTGGGCAAAGCAGATTAATTTACTTTTATTTTATTTTTAAGTAAACACTAAAACAAACATCATGCTTTTTAAATCCTAGTTCAGAGAAGTTCTAGAGTCTGTCAGGCTGGGCGCAGATCCTGGTTGGCCTACTGACTAATATGTGACCTTGGGCCTTAACTGTACTGTGCTTCATTCCTTCCCCTATGAATTAGACATAAGACAGCAAGTTTCCATAGAGGATTTAGTAATGGTATGTTGGCAGGTCAGCACAGCCTAAGCACCCAGTAGGCACCCAGTGGGTGCTATTGCTACTGCTCAGGCCTCAATTATATCAGCAAAGCAAAGTCACCTCTGCGGTATTTAAAAATCAAATGGACAAATATTGACTCTGATCCAGCTGAATCCAAATCCTACGTTTTAGATCCCCACCAAACACATTTTGAAAAATGTTGCGGAGGTGAGAGTGATGAGCTGCCTGTGTTAAACACCAGCAGTGGTGGGCTGCTGTCACCTACATGCGGGTCCTCAGCATCTCTCCCAGGTGCAGATGTCCCAGATGGGGTCCACTCAGCTACAGCCTGTCTTCCATGCAATGTCAAATTCACTTTCCAAATATACAACTCTACTCAGATACTCAGCTGAAATAAGTTCTTGAACAAATAAATACAACTCAGAAGCTTTGATGGGATGCTTCTGACTCTGCCAGTGGCTCGTTTTTCCTGCTTTCTCTCTTGGCAACAGTTCCACCTTTCTGAGCAGGGAGCCCATGTCCCTGTGAGGTAGTGGGTCCCCAAGTAAGACATCTACAAGTCAGGTGTGGATAATGACTTGATAAGGAGGTGGAGGAGGGGGCTGCTGTTTGAAATTTAAAAGTTAATTCTGTTCAATGTGTGATCCCACAAAGTGCGAGAAGTTCGGGGCTAAGATGAGCTGTTTTCCCAGAGACAAAATGCTTATGAGGGAAGGGGTGTTTTAGGAACTGGTGTTGGGTTTAAGTGTCATGAGAAGAGATAAGATGAAAGCAGATGACAGAAAGGAAGAATCCACATCCCAGTGATCACTTATTAGTAGCCTAATAATTCATTTGAGAGAGAGAACAAGAGAAGTACAAGTGCCATGTACATAGAATATTAATGAGCTTCTCCACCAACTCCTTGTAAGAGAGTGTTCTCTTCTTAAGTAGCATTTACTATCTTAAAGAGTATACTCTTTAAAATTCCCTACACCAATAAGATGAAAAGCTGAAAGGGAAAGGAAACATGTACTTCTACGACTCTCTCAAGTATTAAAGAAAAGATTCAGAAGGACAGCAATCTTACTAATACCTTATCTTCTTACAAAAAGTCACAACTAAGCTTTGAAAGTTACTATTACTATCTAAATATGAGATAGTTACTTTTTAAATATCAAAAATGCCTTCATTTCTCTATAGTCCAAAAAGCTACTATAGCCATCATTTTAAAATTTGATATTTCATATCTCAAGAGTCATATTAAATCCTCTTATAGTTTATGTATTAATCAAACCACTGAAAAAAAATCTGTAGCTGTGGAAATTCCCACAAGAAATAACTATGCATAACAATCATGTCTCTAGCAATCATAAAGCCAACGAATATCAGTAAATTTCCCTCAGGCTACTCAGGATTAGGGAAAAAGCCAAGTATCACTTGAAATTCTTGGCCTTTGATCATGGATTTAGATGTTCCCAGGGGAAGCAGAGTAAAACTGGAATAAAATGGCCAGAAATGATACTTAATGGTTCTTGGAGATCAATACCACACTAAGCAAAAGCAAAAATTCTCTTATTATACCTGATAGTATTCTCATTAAGTTAATTCTCGAGGTAAAACATGTAAACCTATCAAGATCCCAATGAGAAAGAAAGTTAAGAAACAATTTTAAAAAGCATTATACTATACTAAAGTATCTTACAATGAAAATGTTTTATCATCTGTAATAAATACTACCACCATGTGTTTTGAGATACTGCCCGATAAGAGGGTACTTTCATGCATATTATCTGATACTGATAGGTACTATTCTCATCACTGTCTTGCTTGCAGAGAAACTAAGACTCAGAGGTGATAAATAATTTGTACAATATCAGCTTGTTAATGCCCAATAGTGGAGAATTTTTCACTACATAGCCCCCAAAGACTTCAAATTAGCCTAACTTCAGCTACTGACTTCTCCTCATCCTCTCTGAACTATGTATTTGCAATACAATTCCCAGGGTTCTCCTTGCTGATTCCTTTATCACCTCCAGCCCTTGTTATTCCTGTTTCTGACCTACTGTTATTCATCTTTTCAATATAAGTATACCTAACAAAAAGTAGATGATCCATGGATAAAAGTGCAAGTAAATTCTGAAGTGTCCATTTAAAAACAATTCTGGTAATAAATTCATTACTATTGAACTCTATTTGGTTCTTGAATTAGGATATTGATTACCTGAGTCTCTTGGGTTCCTGCATTAGGAATGGCAAATAGCAAGAATTGGACAGCAAATGATATATTCTGACAAATCAGTGTATTTAAAAAAATCACAAATGGCAAGAGTTTAGGCACATGATCTGGCTATGATGAAAAGCATTAAAATAAAGCCTCCTTGATGGCATAGGGGTTAAAATATCATCACTATCAAGCTGTCACCAGCCAGCACAGCATGAGTTTGATCCTGGGCCAGGGAACTGATCCACATGGTGCAGTAGACCTCTCCTATCTCGTCATATGGTACAACAGATCCTCTCTTACTCACTGGTCCCCTCAACAGTATATTTTAGTAGATTCTCCTGTTCTGCTCCCCACTCTGTCTCTGGTGAATCTTCTCACTCCACCCCTCTATCACTGACCTATATTCTAGTTTTTGTATTCATAAATAAACAAAATAAATCTTTAAAAAAGGTATGGAGACACATAGATAAGTAAATAGAGATTACCTATAACCCCTCCACACAATGATAACTACAAACTCTCATAAAATAAATGTATGTGATGTTTTATAACCTGCTTCATTTAACATAGTTTAAACTTATTGCCAAGTCATTAAACATTCTTCTCTTGATGTTGATTTTTTTTTTTTAATGGACAGGGGGAAAAGACAAGCATTTCAGAATCATGCAAGGGTTATACTAGGAAACACTCCCAGCCCTTCTTGATTCAGCCCTAAGGTGTGGCCCCTCCCTTTCAAGAATCATCAGGGCCAGAATCATTGTTGGCTCATTTCACCTTAGGAGCATTAGGACAGAATCAAGCCTGAGTGCACTGAATCACTTTTAATAGCTACTGACTTAGAACGTACCATCATTTATTAACCAACTCCCTTCACTGGATATTAAAACTCTTTCACTGTTATAAACATTGTAATGGACATCTGTGTAGCTCTTTGTATATATCTGAAATGAAAACTTTGACACTTTCTCTTGGTTAATTAGTAATAAAAATCAATATTTGGGAGTATCTATCATGGAGTGTGTTGTATTGCAATATGTCTCAATGAAATCTTATTAAATATGGGAACCTAATATCAAAAGGAAGGATGAGCCTCAATTAGGAAATTTGGTTACTTACCAGCATCTTTGATCCAATTATCGTAAAGACGCACAGTTCTGGATGTAAGATCACTGAAGGCCATTTTTCACTGGATTTAGTGGCTCTTGCAATGGATTCTTCAGCAAAACAAACAAAACAAAAAGGAGTGCAGTTGTGATCTATAAATGCAAATAAAGCCAAGTTTCTAGTAATACAATATTAAAATTGCTAAAAATTTAATAAGAATAACTGGCAAAACAACAAAATTTTATCCTGGATAAATGCATTAGTGAACCACATTAAACCCTGATGTAGCTGCAAGTATTTAGATTCTTCATCATTGAGAACACTGTTTACTTTGCTGAAAAGAGATGACATCCTATACATGAGATACAAAAGGAGTAAAGGACTGTGAGAGCTTTCAAAGGAGCATTTCTCTCTTATGGGAACGAGATAGATCAGGAATGAACTCCCATGGCAACCCAGGAGAAGAAGAAAGTCAAGTAGATACACAAACTTTAAAAGAAACTACTCTGATTTAAGACTTAAAACTGATCTTCAGGCCTAAAAAGGTCTTCCCTATGCAAGTCTATAATTTAAGGGGAAAAGAGGTAAAAGGAGGGAGAGGAAGAACACCTACTATGAGCATAGGAGAAGCTACCTAATTTATTTGAATAGAGATGAGTTATGAAGGGGAAAAAAACCTTATGATAGAGGAGACCAGGGAGGAAAAGCAAGCTCATTACCTATGTAAATAGGTATGAATCTTTAATTATTAATCTGAATCTTTAATAATTAAAACATCATGACAATAGCACATGAGAAGACACAGAACAGACTAGAACAACTAGAAATACACTAGACACCTCTGAGAATTAAGAGCTGTATTTTATGAAGTCTAAGATGTACATTTCATACATTTTAACATCTCTGATATCAGCATATACCTTACAGATGGATGGTATATCATTAAACAAATGATGTATTTGATTCAAAGTCACATAGTAAAACCATGAACTAGTTCGGGAGGGGGATGGTGGTGATGTCTGCACAAGTTAAATGCACTTACTGCCACTGAACCATACACTTAGATATGGCTAAAATGGAAAATTTTGGCGATGTATATTTTCACAGAATAAAAAAAAATTTATAGGTTTGCATAGAAACATTTAAAGCTTCTTCTAGCATTCTACAATAAAGCCATGTCAGAATATCAACCTATTTTGAAGACATTTGGCACATGACGAAGCTGTTATCTCAGTTCACTGGACACTGAATTACCTACAGTCATTCACTGAGGTGGTACAACAGGTACTATATGTGGTGCAGCTGTGGCAACCATCTGAAAAAAAGTTTGGGTTCAAACACTCTACCAGTCAGTATAAACTCTAAATAGACCAAGGATTTATATAAGATAAATAAAATCATGAAAGTATGAGATGAAAACTTGGGAAAATACCTTTCTAGTGCTAGAATGGGAAAGGCCTTTCTGATGTTGACTTAAAAAAATACCACACATATGAGAAAACTAAAAAATTAGGCATGTGAAAATAAAAAAGAAAAAAGTACAAAACCATTAAGACAAACAGGAAAAAAATATGTTCAATTCATATCACAGATAAAAAGTGCTACTCTCTCTTATACATAGAGTTCCTAGAAATTGATAAGAAAAATAACTGTAAGCCAAGAAAAAATGGATAAATTAAATTTAAAATGAAACAAAGACTCTTAATTATATGAAAAACTGATTAAGTTTAATCACAGTAAGAAAACTACAAAATTATACAACATTGTATGGACCAAAGTCCCAACATTTTTATCAACCAAATTAAATGAAAACCCAAAAATGTATAAACTCTGTTGGCAGGAATGTGGGGAGTTCATGCCTTTCTGGTAATAGTGTGAATTAGTATAACACTTAATAAGGGCAATATGGCATCAGTAAAAAAAATACATATTTTTTTTAACCCAGCAATCCTACTTCTAGAAACTTCTATAGACATCTATGTACATATGCAGAATGATGACACACACATACATTTTTACTATTATTTCATATGGACACTTTCTGCTAGACATAAAGATGGGAAACACCTTATTCTATTTGGGGAAGGTGCAGAGATATCTTCTAGTTAAAAGCAGAACTGAGACCTTAACTGGTTTGAAACACTCTAAAAGTACAGGATGGAGATGCCAGAAAGTCATAGTTCTCAGAAGCAGAAACATTGAAAAGTCAAAAACATTAGCCAATTCAAATCTCTACTCCTTCATTAAGGGGTGCAGAGATGAAGGAAACGCTATAAGGAAAGAAAAAATATGGCTACTTGTCAGAGCTCAACCTGCCTCCAAAGGCCACAGAAATAAGTAACTGGATTAAACAGGAGTTTGTTCATGGGGGCCTGGGGCTGGTGTTTCATTGCCCAGCACCTGTACCAACCTATGAATTCTGCTCTTTGTGTCATTGAGTGATTGAGTCATTTGGTAAAGAAGCGACTTAACCTTCCTGGATTAGCTTCTTTAGGCCTAAAGTAAAACATCAACTTTAACTGTGAGAAATGTGCCTGCTGCACTGAGAAGGCCTTTTTCACAGGGCAACTTATCTAAGACTCTTAAAAGCATAGGATGCTTCTGTCAGCACAAAGTAGCTACTGTACCAGAACACAGGGAGTGTGCCTGAGGGGCCTGATTGCTTTGTCCATTCTGCTCAAATCGACCTCAACATTAACCAGAAGGCAGGCTCATCTGGGAGTGCTTCCTGCTGGAATCACTTAGATGGTGAAAGACTGTGATAAGAAGTACCTGGCAGGAGTTCAGAAAACTAGACCCAGGTGGACACTCAGATGTGGAGATCTATCTAAACCTTACATAATATGCCAGGGACACTGTCCCTGGAGGACAGGAGTGGCAGAGTCAGCATATGGATTCCTAGAGCTGGTCGATGGCCAGGTCAGGGCTCTGTGGTTTTCCATTTCTGTGACCGTTCAAGCGGTTCTGGGCTCTCCATTGATCTCTTTTCTTTGGAAAATCAGACTTCGGGAACAAACTTGTAAAAATAGATCTGTCTTATCACAGGTGCTGCTCAGACACACAACAAATGAAGTGAACAAGAGAAGACACCAGCATAGGGAAGGGGTCTAGGAGCAGTAAAGGCTTCAGAGGAAGAACCGAACAGCTGGCTTTCCTGTAGAAAGTCATGGCCTCCTATGGGAGGGTTGTTTGAAATTGTCTTCTTGTGCACAGCAAGGGAGGAAGGAAGGACAGTGTAAACCAAGCTATTTCATAGAAATAGTAATTGCTCATTGGCCACCTGGTAAGGGAGACACACCTTCCAGTGCAGACGATACAGCAAGGGAAGAGAGCATGGCCAGCTTGATGGAAAAGAGAGAGACATGAACTGCATTCATTAGAAAGGATTAGTGAAGCTCAGCAGAGGGTCGGGATGGGGTGGTGGGACCACAGCTGTGGGCTGCAAAGAACTTCCCCAGGACAGCATGGCAGCCAGTCTCTCTTTGGGGTTATAACTCTATAAACCCAAGGTACACATGAAGTCTCCCCAGTTGCCATTTAGGGGTTTTAAAAATCCTAGGATAAGAATTCAAAAGATTCAAAGACTGCTAGGGAAGCTTCCACCTAGATACTAACCCATGTGTTTCCTGTGTATTCCCCTCCCCATCTGTTTTCTAACAGTTGCCAGTTCCCCTTACCCCTACCCTCTGCCTCTTTGTAGTTTAGCAGCCTCAAAGAGGCTGTGGGTCTGAGTGCTGGATAGAAAGACCTGGGTATGTGACTTTTATCTGTTTCTATAATTTAGAAAGACTGAGGCTGAAGAAGGGAATCAGAAACTTTTTTTTTAAGATTTATGAGGGGAGCAGCGGGCGGGTCAGGAGAGGTCTGCCACACCATGTGGGTCACCTCCAGGGCAGGCAGGAATCGAATTCATGCTGAAGTGGCTTTAACTTGTTAGTGCTGTGCTTTAACCCGCGGCACTACCAGGGAGGGCCCCGGTAATCAGAAACGTTTAAGTATAGTAAAATGCTTGTAATGTCTCTAGAGTACTGTTTGTTTAAACCCAGAATTTATTCATCTTAACAGTATCAACATTTTAGGCCAGATAATTCTTAGATGTTGGACTTTCCCTTATCATGCCCAACTTTTTTTTTTTTGCTACTTCATTTAATAAGTAGGCCTTGCAAATTACCTCAAAAATGAAATAGAATAGTAGAAGTTCAAAAGCAAAGTTTTAGGCTGGCTTTTGAGTTACAAAACCTTAGGCACTTATCCATTACAGAAGAACTCAAGGGCACAGACAAGAGATCTGATGTTTCCATGCCTTCTAGCACAGAACTAGTGCTAGGTTTGGGGAGGTGAAAGTCCAAGGGAAAGCAATTAGTGTGGATCTCAGAGAGGAGGCAAGTAAGCCCTGGCGAGGTGCCAGATAGGATTATGGGAACAGAGTGCACAAGGGGTCAGGCTCTGTTGCCAGGTAGAGTTGAAGCATGTGACTGGTGGTGTCTGCAGCAACCATAGAGAATTTTCTTTGTTCCAGCCTTGTATAAGAGCAGTAGGTCCTAAGGACGCTGCACAGGCTTGGAAGATGAGGAGCTGCAGAAAATGCAGTCTTCCCTAGCAATACTGTAGACTTACAGGGACAAGTGGCCAAAGGCCTGATAGGACTCTGGATTATCTAGGGGGGTGGCACTCTAGACAGAGGACATCAGGACAAAAGGCTGCCTCTTCCCAATTAACTTGATATTACATAAGCTTTTTCTAACTTGCTGAGAGGGAGTTGACTGAAAGAGGTCGCTACCACCCCAAAGGATAACGAAAAAGAGTTGGAACAAGCTGACAGATAAAGATGTAGTATATATATGCACAATAAAATATTACTGAACTGTCAAAAGTGAAATTCTACAATTTCATACAACATGGATAGACCTAGAGGGTATGATGCCTAGTAAAATAATTCAGACAAAGAAACATCATATAATTTCACTCATATGTGGTAAACAGAGAAACTTAACAAATGGATGAATTAAGGAAAACAAAAATAAACTTTTAGATTATAAGACAAATCTCTGTTCCAGAAGGGAAATGCAATAAAGTGGGTAAATCAGATAAAAGAGGTCAGTTGTATAGTAAAGAACAGACTTGAGCTTTTAGTGTTGAACTTAATGTAATATAGACAGATGCTTACTTTTTAATGATGCAACCTCACACTCATAATACAATGTTACTTCAATTAAAAAGATGATTTTTAAAAAAGCTATAAATAAATAAAATTTTGTTCTGATATAGTTGATTTTAGCAAGTAAGATCTGAAACCACTTACTTTAGTTAGGGGATCAGGTCAGTACAATTTTCCTCTCTTTTTATATCCTTATATCAGTGGTTGCCAGTGCTGGTTGATAATTAGAATTACCTGGAGAGAAATTTGGCTTCAGTTAGTAGGTGTGGGGAGATTCTGTTGATGGACCAACCTTGGGAACCTCTCCTTAATGCCACATAATTCATTCTCAGCCATGACAACTTCCACAACCTGAAGAATAGGCATACTTTTTTTTAACAAAGGATTCAGTTAGTGACTGGCACTCTTCAGTTAATGATCAGGCATGGGTTAAGAAGAGCAGAAACAGGAAATGAGATCAATACTAGCAGAAATTTCTGTAGTGATTCAAAACAACTTGCAAGAGCTGTAAAATCTGGGAGCAGATCTGAAGAGTCAGCACATACACCTAAGGTGTAAAGAAACTAGCATCTTAATTTCAAGGGAAAAATAAACATGAAGTTCTCAAACATCTGTGAAAGAGAAGATCATTGTTACATGTTAGGCTTTAGTAAATTAAAGAAAACATAAGCCTGGTCTTTTAGGAAAGCAAGACGGATCATGACAAAGATACTAGGACTTCCTAATTTTCATATAATAATGTTGCATTATTAGGAAAGATGCTTTCCTTGGCAAATAACAGAGCACTCCACATACCTTAAGTAGTAAGGGAAACCTTAGCTCATAGAAAAAAAGAAGTCCAATGGGAAGGAAATTTTTTCTGGGTTGGTTAATTTCTGGTTTGTCATTTCTGGAGGAGAATGAAGGTGGCAGTCATTCCCCCCAAAATTCACAGTCATTTAGGAAAACACATTGCTTCAGGGAGAAAGAAAGAGAGTGAAATAAGGGAGAAGAGTAGTTGGCCCTCTAGAAAGAAATGATGTCTGCCCGACTATGACCTGAGATGACCCTGCAGTGACAGTCCAAATAACTAAACTTCTACCAGCCTGAGTCCAAACATCTAAGAGCCTCTGCTTGTCCTAGTGATATGTGTTCAGGATAAATCAGTATTTATTTTTTTGTTTTAAACATGCTTGCAGCACCATATAAGACTCTCTACTGATTTTTATATATTTGCACTGTACAATTATTTTGTGCCAGTTTTTTTGATGATACAGGTAACATACGATAAATCTATAAACAGAGAGCATAGGGTTATAATTTGTTACACCACTTCTATGAAATTATGTAGTATGTTTAAATAAAATGGGTGTTTTGCCATCCCCCAAAACAATGACCATGACATAGTGACATTCTCTTGATATGAAAACACTCAGGTCTCCCCTTCAATCAACTTTTAAAGTTGTAATTTTCATGTCAAGCAGGACCTGAAAACAAGTATCTCTCATTCCCTCCATTCCATTATCATTCCATTACCCCATCTTGAGTTTTTAAACTTTTTTCCCCTTAATTGAGGAATTTATTAAAATTAGATGCCTCTGAAAAAATATGACACTCTATATGCATGACCTATCAGACTGAGTCAGATTGCATTTCTTTGGCTTAAGCTCTGCAGCTTAATCATGATCATGAGTTTGAGCAAAGAGGCAGACAAACTTCAGTTTAGATGTTTATTTGACTATATTAATATATTAACATGACAACTTGTTAGAAATGAAGGAGTAGTAGAAATCACTCGTATTAGTGACACTAGGAAATACAATTCCTGTAAAGCCTTAAGCATAATGCTAAATGTGCTATTTATTGTGCTCACTAATACTCTAGATGTAAGAGAGGGCCTTTTAGCTTAAGTAGAGCAATGGGCAGCTTTGGTCCCAATCCAGCATTCTATAATTGGAGAGGTAAGACAAATTAGAGAAAAGTCAAAGAACCCTGAGGGTAAAGAATGAAGCTTTTCAAATCACCAACAGCTGTAAAACTCAGTGCCAGGCAGTAGGAAATAGGAGTTTGAAGACCAGGCCCTACCTAGAGGCAACCTCAATACCTATAAAGATTCAGAGAATAGTAACTCTGAGAACAGAAATGTAACCAAAAACCTGTACATATGATAGTGAACACCAGGACATGTTTTCTGTCAGAAGAAATGACTTAATATCAATTTATAATCTAAGCTTAGTACAATGCCTTAAGTAAAACAGATGTTTAATAAATATATGCTGAGGGAATTTTTAAATGTTGTAAACAAAAACCAAACAAACAACAAAAGGACAAAAAACAAGACAAGGAGGCCAAATTAGTTATCTGTTTAATCATCTCTTAGCTTTCTTTGCCACTTTTTTTCCCCCAATGAAAGCAATATTGTCATTCATTTTTTAAGTAAAAAGTATTTTTGGCATCTATAATTGTATAAAAAAGTGCCAAATGGAACACAATATGATTGTTTAAATTGTCTTTGAATTAAAAAAAAAAATCAACTTGGCAGAAAAAAATAAATGCCTAAACAGACACCTAACACACAGGATATTAAAGCCTTTAAAATTTTGAAAGTTCACATCCAGCAAGTACGATCCAGAGGAAAGTCATAATGGAGGAGAGGATGCATGAGCATAGCACCAAGAATTAAGATTTCAATAGGCCAAAGCGTGTGCAACTGGGAGAGAAGCGAGGTATGCTTTGCAAGTGGAGGGACCTACCAGGAATAATTCATTCACTGGTATATTTAACCAATTATTCTTAAGTATACTTTTATGCCAACCTCTGTTTGGTGCAGTGCTATATTGGGAAACTACAAAATTCTGCCTTCATAAATTCTAGAAAGATTCCAGAATGTGTTAGTCCATTTGGTAATGCACAGGATTAACAAGGAGAACAATAGAAAGCTCAAGACAGGAGAGTTTGATTCCAGTGTTGGTATTAAATTATGGGTGAACTGAAAACCAGGTTAAAGAATATTTTTGGACTTAGTTCTGTTGATAATGAAGTGTCATGATAGGTTTCACAACCAGGGAGTGTCTTGATAAAGTGGTACATCGAAAGATTAACTGGGTGGTAGAGTCCAGGGCTAGGTGACCATGGGTGTGGCTTAGAAGCAGGGAGAACAATTATGCAACTATTGCATCCTATTGGGAAGGATCCAGCATAAGCAGCACTTCCTCTGAGATATCATCCCTGATTCAATCAGCCATGAACACCAAGGTGTTCTTATAATAATGTTTCATCTATGATGGCATTAATTGCATGTATTATACATTTCTGTTTATACATTCCTATCTTCCCACTCATCAGAGGAAAAAAAACTGTGCCTCATTATCTTTGAGTTCCCAGTGCCTACACTAGTGTCTGGCATAGCAGAAAACATCTGTGGTGTGAATGGATAATCAAGTATTGTGGACTGAATTGCATTCCTTCAAAATTCATAGGTTGAAGTCTGATTCCTAGTACCTCAGAATGTGGTCTTATTTAGAGATAGGGTCTTGCCAGAGGACTTTATGTTAAAATGAGGTCATTAGGATGGACACTAATATGACTGGTATCCATAAAAAAAGAAAAAACTTGGAGACAGATATACAAGTAAGAAGAATGCAGTAAGAATACAGATAAACTTCTACAAGCCAAAGACAAGCATGGAACAGATCCTTTTCTTAGAACCCTCAGAAGAAAACCACCTCTGCCAACCTCTTCATTTGAGCCTGTAGCTTCCAGAACTGTGAGTCAATACATTTCTGTTGTTTAAACTACCCAGTGTGGAACCTTGTTACAGTAGGACTAGCAAACTAATATAAGTGAAAACATTCAAACAACTTGGAGAAACACCCAGAGTGAGATTTCAAGATTAAGGTCTCCATTCACTATAAATAAAAAAAGATAATAACATGGGAACAGAATAAATTTCTGAAAAACCTGTGATAAGGAATATATGAAAAAACAGTGAGGGAAAGTATCTCAGGCAATACCCACACTTAGGAATTAGGAAGAGAGGTCAGTGACAAATGTAAAGGTGCAACAGTTAGAAAGTCACAAAATAAAACTGTGTGGTAGAATCTCCCTCCAAATACTGAAAAAAAGTAAACCAAATGGTCAAAAAAAATGTCTACAAAAGTTATACAGAAACAACCATATAAACATTAAACATCAAAAGTCACAGCTCTAGAAAAGACTTTGGAGCAAGGATACTCAGAATATGGGAAGAACTCCTACCCTAACATGGCTTCACAGCTCAGCCAACGATGCAAGAGATTTCCGGTAAGGACTAATAGCCCTCCTCCAGCTGGGACTAGAGCAACAGGACAGGCTCTCAACATGGAGGTATTATCCTTAACTGGTGAACAGATAAAGAGAATCTAGAGCTGTCCCTTGGGAATGGACAGAGCTGTGTGGTAGAAGGATTCTTAGTACAAAAATTAACATGTTAAAAGTGAGAATAAGACCAGAAACAACTTGCATTTTCCCTTTACCTATCCTCAACCTATGAAAAGAACATAGTATAAACTCAAATTCTCAGCCCTCAAACTGAAGCTGAGTGAAGAAAAACAAACTAGGCTCAAAAATACCCTGGCAAAGAGTACCCACCCAATGTCACAGCAAATACAGCCGTGATCAGAGGTGCTCACATGGTCGTAAAATGAAAAAAGTTGACTAGAAAATTTCACTAAGAGATTAATCTTTTTAAGTCTGAAACAAGAAAACTACATAGAAAACAAATTAATGAAGGGGGAAAATGTAACTTAAATACCAAAAGAAAATTCTTCACAAGTACTCTGAGTTAAAAACATGTAGTCATGATTTTTAAGAAATGAAATGGAACTGGACACTGTAGAGCTAAGAACATAAATTGAGGACCAAAGCCACATTATACCCCTAATAAATAAATAAGAAACAAAACAATCATGCTAAACAATGAATTACTAATATAGAAAAGGTTGAAGCAAAATAAAAACAACAAAAGTTAAAACAACAGAGAAAAGGCTAAAGATGAACCAATTTAATAACTGATACTTTTAAAATATAGAATTCAACAAAGAAAAAGTAGTAATATTTAAATAAAATAAAGTCTACTGACTTTACAAATTGAAAAACTAGATTATAAGAAAAGTTGATGCATAATAATTAATAAAAACATATTCTAGGGCCCTCCCTGGTGGTGCAGCGGGTTAAAGCACAACACTAAGAAGCTAAAGCCATTTCAGCATGAGTTCGATTCCTGCCCCAGAGGTGACCCACATGGCATGGCAGACCTCTCCTGACCCACCCGCTGCTCCCCTCAGCAGTGTACTTTATCAGTCGGCCTGTTCTGCTCCTCACTTTGTCTCTGGTGAATCCTCTCACCGCCCCTGAGCCTCTGGCCTGTACCCCAGTTCTGTATGCACAAATAAATAAATCTTTAAAAAAAAAAATAAATAAAAGACATTCTAATTAAGTGAATGACCTGAAAGAATTTAAAAAGTGCATATATACAGGAAAAGCAACTCAAAGAGATCTAAATAAATGGAAAATTATACCATGTTCATGAATTGAAAGACTTGGTATTGTCAAGTTATTAATGTTCCTCAAAATGATCAGTGCAATCCTAATAAAAATCTCATTCACTGAGCATAGGTCCCAGAAATTTTACTCTTAGATAATTAACCTAAGAAAAATGAACACTTATATTCACATAAAAACCTGTGTTTATAGTGACTTTATTCACAATCATCCCAATTTGGAAACAACCTATTGCTCCTGAATTGCTAAATATAGTATATTTATTCAATGAAATGTTACCCAGCAATTTTTTTAAAAAGGGATTGTTGATATTCACAGTATGGATGAACTTGAAATATGTTCATATTATGAAATAAACTAGAGTGCACAGACCACATAGGACATGAACTCCATTCATAACATTCTGGATAATGCAAAACTACAAAGAGAGAACAGATCAGATCAGTCAGGGGATGGAGAAGGGAGGAAAGATTTATTTAAAAATCACAGGACAGGGCCCTCCCTGGTAGCATAGGGGTTAAAGTCTCGAGGCTATTAAGCTATTGCCAGTCACTAGACATGAGTTTGATGCCTGATCAGGGAGCAGACTTCTGTCTTGACTGCCTGCTGCTCCCCTCAGCAGTGTACTTCCTCAATCTGCCTGTTCTGCTCCCCACTCTCTCTCTCTGGTGAATCCTCTCATCACCCCTTACTTCTGGCCTACACTCCAGTTCTTATATCTATAAATAAAATAAATTCTTTTAAAAAAAATAAAAATCACAGTACAAGGGAATTTTTTGACTGATGGAAATACCTGAATCTTAACTGTGGTCACCTGATTCTATTTATGAGTTAAAAATTCAAAGAATTATCAACTTAAAAGAGCAACCTTACCTCTTAGGATTGATATAAAGACATATTTCTACCTTCTGAACTTAGTCCTAGGATACATCTAATGTACAAAGAAAAGAAATAAATGTACTGTCCCTCCACCTCAAAGATTTAACTTACTAAATGTAAAAAGAATGAAGTTACTAAATATAAGTTTTTTAATATCAAGCCAAAAAAAGGGAAGAGAGAAAGCAAACCACACATAAGAGAAGAATTTAGAATAGATCATACTTCTGTAAAGCAGCATCCAATGCCAAATGAATTAACATATAACATTTTGAAAGAACAAATTGTAACCTAGTAATATATACCTAAGATATTGTTCAAATACAAAGACATCAGAAATGCCTTCTCCCAAAGAGCTTAGAAAGCACTTAGGGGATACAGCATCCATTAGCTTTCTTGATAAATTTACATGATGACAAATCAAACAATTGCAGAGACAAGTCAAAAGAAAATATCCAAGGATGGAGAAGCCCTATAGAAAAGATTGGTTGGTGGTGGGCAGAATCAATTTAAATGTCCAAAGACTATTAAGATTCTACAACAACATGTAAATATTATTAATCCCTGCAATAAAAGATATAAATAATGCTTATTGAATGTTTATTATATATGATTCTTTATGTCAATTCTTTACAGATGGACAAGACTAAAACATATAGGGGTTAAATATCCAGTCTAAAGTCATGTCCATTAACTACAATGTTACACTGTTTCCCAAAATTAAAATAATTTAACTGACAAAACTCTGAATAATAAAAGAGGAAAGAAATATATCAATATTTCTCATTTTTATAGCAGTCAGTCAATTAATATAATCTAAAATTAACAGTCTAAAATATCTCTTTTCAAAAAATGACTCCAACCTTTTCATATTTACACAACCTCCCTTTATAAGTACCTTTCATATAAGAAGAAAATTTCACTTGAAATTCAGCAATTTCTTTAGTTTCTAGTTGGTATGAAGGTAAGTAGAATTATATTTAATGCTTTATATATGTGAATAAAACATATAATCAATTTTATAATGATGTATCGGTTTAGCTACCCAGCTGGGCATCTGGCTGCCCAGAAAGAGGTCTGGAATGGTAACATAATAATGACAATAATGGTCACTTCTAGATGGTTGAATTTGGGGTAGTTTACTTAAAGAAAATACACCTGCTATTCTTTTTATTTTTCTAAATTGCTTAAATCCTCCATTGCCCAGATGAGCAGGTAGTATTGTGTGAAAACAAGATGGACTTTTCCTTTAAAAAGTAATGTTAAATGACGGATAAAATGTTGATAATTTCTGAGTATGAGTGATGATATAGAGATGTTCATATATACTGTTCACAAAGGGAAAAAAGTGTTAAGGCCAATGACTAATATTAGTAATGTGAAAGAAATCAAAAAAGAAAACTAGTCCAACAGTGTTGAGTAGTAGGGATAAAGAAAAAACTACAGAGTTCTGAAACTAGAAAATAATTTATAAAAATTTCTGAGTAGTAGAAGTTAAATTCTATAGTAGTAGAAGTTAAATTCAGGTGTCAAAGGGGTGAGGAGACATTAAAAAATGCTAGGACAGATATACACAAGTTTAATCTCAAGAAGGTTTGAGTTGGAGAGGCTCCAAGAATTGGTCCATCTATGAGGACCAAAGGTCTGAAGGATTTTCCAAATAAGATTTAGACCAAACTATCAGTGCGATTGACTTTTGGGCTCTTTCCCATTCTATGTTGCCTGTTTTTCAAGTTATTTACTTATAGAAGAAAAAAGAAAGATGGCAGAATGAATTACAGATTGGTTTCAAAGATGAAAACATTCTGAAATTATTTGTAGGAGCAGAAAAAGCTGGTGAGGGAGGAGAGGCTGAAATCACATGAATGTGTGTGTGTGTGTATGCCTAAGATGAGAACTCTGTCTTCACAGAAGCCAGAAAAAAGTAGAAAAAAAATTAAGTGAAATAAAGTTTTGTTGACCACAACTGCAAGGAGGGCCGGCAAGGCCCTTTCAACATGTGTAATTCAATTTTTAGGCAACCTGGTTTTTAGATTGTATTTATATTTCAATTGTTTGAAAACTCAAAGTATTTCATCAAAGTAAAGGGATAGTAATGCTCATTTAGTTTTATGGGCAAGTCATGAGCACTAAATTAGTCACAATATGAGTAGGTAACAGTTCTAGCTGGATTTCTATTACAGCTCTGAGGAACAGAGGAATGTTTTCACACAACAGATAAAGCCTTTTCTAGGGCCTGAAGATAAACTTTATTTGGGTATACTTGCTCACTGGGAAGGCCAGGTCAGGTTTCCTTGGCTGCATCCCATCTGACTGGCTGGACATACCTGCCATAATGGTTGCTCACTTTGGTTTTCACTACTTTTTGACCCTCTATATTTTATATTCATCAGACTGCATTTTTTTTATAAGTAGACAGGTCTTATGACACCAAAAACTCTGTAAATTCTTGTGTAGCAGGATGGGAGCAGTGTGCTATGAATTTAAAATCATATATAGAACTAACCCGGGGAAGTATGGCAAGAAATAAATGTTTGTAGCACTGATCAGTCAACACAGGAAATTAACATTGCTGAAGATTACCTTTTACTACACTGCCTAGCAAGAAGGTCCAATTTTTCTCAACCTCAAATTCAAGTTAGTAACATCAACAAATAAGATATTTGTATCTAAAAAATTTGCATGACCAGGTCAACTTCTAAGCTATTTACTATTTAATTGGATTCTATTTGAGTTCTTGCCTTTTACTGAGAAGCTGTACTTGATTTTCTCAAGATAATTTTCTTTAAGAGAACATGACTCTGAAAAACTTGAAGAACGTGTTTTCACTAAAATCAGTTGCATATTTTTTCAATTTAGTAATACGATTAACAGCATTTTATCCATTGAATTATGACAATTTAAGCAAATTCTTGAGACTTGAAGACAATACATTTAAATTAGAAAATTGAGTATATGTGTGTGGTAATATTACATATTATATCGCATCAAAATTATCATAGTTATGTTAGCGCATTCCTGGTGGCATATAATTTAAGTCTCAGCACTATCACCGCTATGGCCTGAGCTTGACCCCCAATCAGGATTATGAAACTATATAGACAGCCACTGCATCGTAAGTCCCATCCCCAGCCAGGCAGCTGACCCACGTTGCACAGCAGACCTCTCCTGTCTCACCCTCTGCTCTTCTCCGCGGTGTATTTCAGTCAATCTGCCTGCTGTGCTCCCTGCTCTG
This sequence comes from Condylura cristata, assembly GCF_000260355.1. NCBI lineage: Eukaryota > Metazoa > Chordata > Mammalia > Eulipotyphla > Talpidae > Condylura > Condylura cristata. Next base: position 45,296,295 of record NW_004567108.1, on the reverse strand, counting down.
TCTCTAGTGAATCCTCTCATCCCCTGTACCTCTGGCCTACACCCAGTTCTCCTATGCATGGATTAATAAAATATGTCTTTGGACAAAAAGTATCATAGTTAAATTAGCTTACTAGGCATTCTAAGTACTGGTTTCCCTGTATTTCTAAAATAGTTCACTTAATTTGTTTGCTGATAAATAGAAGGATTAATCGGAGTTTTCTCTCTTTTTCACTCAGTTATGCTAAAAGGTTAATGAATAATGAAATAGTAAGAAAGTAGAGTCTGTCTCTATTTAGAGTTTATCTTGGATTAAGATAAACTCAACTATCAAGCTTATTTGCCAAAATAAAAAAAGGTATAAAAAAATCAGTACTGCTATACATACTCTTCTCTATTTACTAATATAAATCCCCTAGAAAAATGATATGTTTTCTTTTTGGAGAGTATATAGAAAACAGAGTATTGCAAATCTGATTAATTCAAATTGCACCCCAAAAAAGGATTTTCCTATCTTTTGTCTAATGTATATTGAGTTGACCAAGCACAAATTCAGCATGGATATAAAATTCTTCAATGTGAAATGAAATATATGAAATTTTTTACTTAAATTACAAGATCTTCAGAGTAATTACTGCTACATAGCATCTTTCAGAATAGCTTGCTCAGAGATATTTTTCACTTAATAAACTCCCAGTGTCTGATACTCATGTGACTAGCAGCACTGCCTGTATTATCATCTGGACATTCTTTCTGATAAGTTTAGTATTTCCAATAATCAATCATAATTAATCAATCAAAAATGCTCCCCTACCACTAAATCACACCATTTAAAACACCAAGTATTTTACTTTTTTTTCCCACCTAAGAGAGATACAGTGTTTGTTAGATTCTGTTATCTGAGCTCTTGGGTTTGTGATTTCTCCAAATAAAATTTAGAAATTTTGCTTATGTGAACTGATCTTATATCTTTCATTCAAGCATCATTAATGGAGGAGCTATGGCTTTAAAGATAGTTAATGCAACCTCTATAAATCCTTCCTCCAAGTCACCACTGTCATACTATCCTGTTAAGACTCTAGCTCTTTCTTTATTCTCTACTGAGAATTCTCCTTTTTGCCTATCAAATCTTAATCCAAGATAAACTCTAAGAAAAAGAAAAATATAAACAAGAAAAACTTATCTTGAGGGAAAGGAAAAAGTAAAATTAAATACAATGGAGGGTCAAATTTATTGTTTATTATTTAATTTTATCAGAAAACATGCTGTACAAAGTGAACACAATGTGATGATGAAAACAGAGATTAGAATGATATATCTACGTGTCTAAGAATGCCAACAATTGCTGGCAGCCACTACAAGCAAAAAGAGTCAAGAAAGGATCTTGCCTGAGTTGTTAAGAACATGTCCCTGTCAATGCCTTGATGTCAGACTTTTAGTCTGAAACAGCAAATAAATTCTGTTGTTTTAAGCGCCAGCCTATCCCAAAGAGATGTCATCTCTTTGGGAAACTTTAACTCATGAACAATATTTTATTTGCTGACTGGATCTTAAGAGCAATATTAGGTTAGTATATACCTTACCCACAAGGACTCATATTCACTGTATTTTCAGAAGTCAATGGTATATATCAGAGAATTAAACAGTTATTTCCATCAAAATAATCATTTTGTTTCTAATTAAAATCAAAGAAGAAAACATGTTGTAATAGAAAAAAATTGAACTGGTTGTAGACTTAGTTGGTAGGTGACAGTAGTGACAAGCTTTTCATCAGGTTGGAGCAGGTAAGCTGCTACACCTAAATTGGAAACATAGGAATAGGTATATAATAATGAAGTAAGGAGAGGGATTGTTCTTGAGTGAATTAAACATACTGTGATTCATCACAGAGGTGAATTTGGACCCTAGCACATTAAGGGGTGCCTCACAGAGGGTATGACTGCCCTCAAATAATCATCTTACTTGACATCAGAGGAATGTAAATCAAAATGACAATGGGATGACACTTCACACTCATGAGAATGGCCATTATCCAAAACACAAGAAATAACAAGTGTTGAAGAGAAGGGAACCCTTATACACTGTTGAAGGAGATGTACAATGGTACAGGCATTAAGGAAAGCAGTCTGGAGATTACTCAAAAAATGTAAAAGAGTAATTCCATACAATCTAGTGGGATACCAGGAAGATGTGAAAACACTAATTCAAAATATATATGCTCATATATATATATACATATATATATATATATATATATATATATATATATATATATATGATGAAATACTATTCAACTATTTAAAAAATTTAAATCCTGCCATTTGCATGAAAAATGGACACTGGCCCTCCCTGGTGGCACCACAGGTTAGGACATAACACTGCAAGCTAGCCACAGCAGCTTCAATGAGAGTTCAATACCTGGCTGAGAGGTGACCCTCATGGCGTGGTAGACCCCTCCTGACCCGCCCACTGCTCCCCTCAGCAGTGTACTTCATCAAGCTGCCTGTTCTGCTCCCTATTCTGTCTCTAGTGAAGCCTCTCATTGCTCCTGTACCCCAGTTTTGTATGCATAAATAAATAAATCTTTTTTAAAAAAATAAATGAATGGATGTAGAGGGAATTGTGCTTAATGGAATACACCAGAAAGAGAAACACAAATAACACCTGATTTCATATGTGCTATGCAGAGGAAACAAACAGATGAACTAAAGTAAACTTTTATACTACAAGATCAATTAGTGGCTCTCAGAAGGGAAAGGGGACGAAATCAGAAAAAGGGGGACAGTGTTATGGTCGTGATGGAAAGATTTGAACGTTCAGCAGTGAACTTAATGTAATATATACCCATGTTGGTTCTCAACAATGAATACCTGAAACTTTTAAGTTATCATGCTGCTGCAATAAAAGTTAATGAATTATTTAAATGTCTTCCTTCCTCCAGTGAAGCTAACACAAAGATTATTGAGCTCCCTCTTGCCAACCCCACTGGTATTTCTGGATTATCTACCCTGATTTCCCTGTACTCCCTTATTACTGACCTTTCTTCCTGAAATCCTGACCTTGGCTTTCAGAACATAGCACTCTTTTAACTCATGACTTTCAAACATTCAGTCCTGAGTCAGTTTCTCTAGTGCTTTTCTTCACACTCCTGTGCTGGGGGCTTCTTCCCTCAATCATTGGCACTATTTTTTTTTTTAAAATCTACTTCCTCTTAATATTACGTTAATGACTCCCAAATCTACATTCCGAACTCTGACCTTTGACTCATGCCAGCATCTACTATTTCCAACTGCCAAAAAATTATAATTTAGACATTCCATTATCTCAGGAAACCAAACTGAACCACAAAGAATCTCACTTTGCCCTTCTTCTACCTTCTACCAATTGACTTCTTTATCCCACTCGAATGTATTAATCATTAGGCTTGACATTTTTTCTGATACAGAAACATTGCAATTATTGTTTATGCTGATCTCTACTTCAGACTGTGAACTGTTACAAATTCCTCTGATTTTTCTTAGAAAAGTCTTTTCCCTGCCATCCCCCCTGCTCACAAGACCCCCCTTTGTAAAAGCTCCATTGCTCTAAGTGGGGCTCGATAACTCTTACTTCCTCTCTTATTTCCTTTAACCCATGCTTAGGGCTAATTTTTGTTTTTAGCTTTATTTTACTAAGCCTCAATTTCTTCATTTTTAAGTGGGAATAACAACAGTATTAATGTGAGTTTTAATTAAGATTGTACTATGAAATTATGAAGCTTAGCCTAATACTATCAGAAAAAAAATTTTTTAAAGATTTATTTATTTGTGCATACAGAACTGGGGTACAGGCCAGAAGTACAGGGGCAGTGAGAGAATTCACCAGAGACAGAGTGGGGAGCAGAACAGGTGGACTGCTGAGGGGAGCAGTGGGCGGGTCAGGAGAGGTCTGCTGTGCCATGTGGGTCACCTCTGGGGATAGAACTCCTGTGGAAGTAGCCTCAGCTTCTTAGTGCTGTGATTTAACCTGCTGCACCACCAGGGAGGGCCCCAGCAAAAAAAAAAAAAAATTAATTATCAGAAAAGCTTACATTACCAGGAAAAAATATATTAACAGAAAAAAAAACCCTCAAACATAAGGTTCATCATCTTTCCCCAAGACTCTACAATAATGCCATTTACAAATCACATCAAGTCTCAAGTTTTCAACATGATCGTGACTTCACTTTCCCCATTCAAATTTCACTCCCCACTACTCTCTAATAGTAAAAATCACCCAATAAACTTTCCCAGCTGTCCCTTTGCTCCCTCTCAGTCTTAGAAATCCATCTACTATCAATATTTGGGTTTGCTTCACTCACATCTTTTTTCTACTAACAGATATGGAGGCTTAGACACTTAAGGGCATGTGTAAAAATCCCATTAGTCCAGTGGTAGTAACTAAGGATATGTAAAAAGCAGCAGCAGCTAAATCTGCACAGGGTAACCTGGGGTTGAAAATGAACATCCCTAAGGGTAAACGTATCATATTTATTTCTCTTAGAGACTTACCTTCCAGGTATAACACTAAAACAATCATGAAATCACAGTGAAGAACAAACAAGTAAAACAAAATACCAAGGTCTCCCTTGTGACCACTACGTATGAGATTTGAAAGAACAAACACTTCCTGCCATGGAACTTCGCCACTGTGTGTCTCAGATGAAAGCAGCTCCCTCTGCTTTCATACATTCAACAAAATGTTCAAAAGCAAGGTGGAGTAGGCTAAACAAGCTCCTTGACAAAGGTCAGAAAGACTTTTCTTAGTCACCCAAATCAACCTGTGCCCACCTAAAATCCTTATTTGGGACTTGTTACTAAAAGTCACCTTCACGTTTTTTTATGGAAGTAACACTGGTTTATAACACCTGTTTCTATCCCATCCTTTACTACACTGTCTGCCTGTTTAAAAAGCTGTCTTGATGCAAGTGTTAAAAATTGATGTTTCTGAAAAGAATACCCTTTTCATTATAAGTTAATACAAGCAGTTAATCTGTGAAGTGGGTCAGTTAAAGCTTAAGCAGAGATTCATAAGGAAGAAGCAGAACTACAGATGATAATCAGTTTTTATTTAATCAATCTCAGTAGTCAAGAGTATTGCTCAAAAACTGAAGAGGTGTTAACAAATACTTTGTGAGAAGATTTACAGGAAGTTTTCTGAAAGAAAGAAAGGGAGCTGACCCAGCATACCATAGGAGGTGTGTGTAACTAGGCACATCTAAAATCAACTGTTGCTTCTATTTCCTAATACAAGGGAGTAGAGCAAGCTTGTTACCCAAGCTATCCAAGAGAATAACAACAGGGCCCACTTACCAAGGGCTCTGGGTTGGTACTGAGAGGTGTTTCTTTCACATTATCCATGAAATCCTCATAGACACCTCATGAAAGGGGTATCATTATCTTTATTTTACAGATAAAGAAACTGAAACTCAAAGTTAATTTGCCCTTGATCACCAAGTTATTATGTTGCAGAGCAGGTGTTCAAAGGACTCTAGTCTATGCTTGTCCACAGCAGCAGACAGATTTCCAATGCGCAGATAGTGAGAGAAGCAAGATGACAAGACAGGCTTCAGTCAAACAAGCAATCTGTTAACACTATAGTAGGTCCCAGACTGGGGATGTAAGATGGGATCAGATGAAGAGAGACCACAAATGTAGATGCCAGAGCTGCAGCCCTGGTCTGACAGGCATCTGAAACTGGCAAGCCATGTATGTCTTCCTACAAGGGGGACACCCTTGGAGACCCATAATGAGGGAAAGGCTTCTACTGACACACTGAGAACAGATGGACCACAGGCTCCAACTGACTTCTTCTCAGACCCCTGCAGCTTCTCTCACACTGAATTCTACCTACTGGACAGCTTCTGTCAAGTGCGATGCTGCTCACTCCTTCATCGACACAGCTTCACTATTCAGTGTGCTGCTGCCTATGCTGCCTCAGTTCCATCCGGCTCTTCTCTTTGGCATCAACAAAGTGCCTGAGGATGGGCTTCGGGATGACATTGGAATAAAGGGCTGTAACATACCATCTTCTACATAATGTCTTCAAGATCTTGAAAGCCTGAGGATTAGGCAACATTCCCCAGACTCTAGAAATGAAAACAGACTTGAAAATAGGGCTCCTGGGCCAGCCCTAATAAGAACAGTTTTCTGTGAATCAGGAAAGCAAATGTTAAGGGTCAAATCACTCTTATCCAAGAGGAAAACATATGTGGGCAGCTCATAAATGATTTTTTCCCATATCTTCCACCTTCACCACCTTTTAGCTCTGTGTTGTTATGTACATTCCTTGCAATAATGGTAATGTTGTTTTTTTTTTTTTTTTCAAAAAAAGGGCGGGGAGGGTGGTCATAAAGCTACTTAATAGCCTGTAAATTGGCCTAGTCAAAAAGACAGATAGGACTAGTATTGGTGAGAACATGAAAAAGTTGGAACACTTATATATTGATGTGGGGATTGTAAAATGGTGCGGCCACTGTGGAAAATAGTCTGATCGTTCATCAAAATATTAAAAGTATAATCACCTATGACCCAGCAATTTCCAGTTGTATAACCAAGAGAAAATATGTCTGCACAAAAACTTGCACATAAATGTTCACAGCTGCATTATTTATTATAGCTAAAAAGTAGAAACAATCCAGGTGTACATCAACCAATGAGCCAATAAATTAATATAGTATATCCACACCGTGATATATTACTGAGCAATAAAAACAAATGAAGTGGCCCTCCCTGGTGGCACAGCGGTTTAAAGCACAGCACTGAGAAGCTAAAGCTACTACCGCATGACTTCGACTCCTGTCCTGGAGGTGACCACATGGCACGGCAGACCTCTCCTGGCCCGCCCACTGCTCCCCTCAGCAGTGTACTTCGTCGATCTGCCTGTTCTGCTCCTCACTCTGTCTCTGGTGAAGCCTCTCGCTGCCTCTAAGCCTCTGGCCTGGACCCTGTTCTGTATGCACAAATAAATAAATCTTTAAAAAAAAACCAAAAAACAAAAAAACAAATGAAGTATTGATGTATGCTACAGAATAGATAAACCTTAGAAGTACTGTGCTAAGTAAAAGTAGCAAATCACAACAGGTCACAAATTACATGGTTTCATTTACACAAATGTTCAGACTAGGTAAATCCATAGAAACAGACAGTAGTCTGGTAGTTGCGTAGGCATGCAGAGTTGGAGAGGGAAGTAAACAGTGACCACTAATGGGTACTGGGTTTCTTTGTGGGGTGATGAAAATATTCTGAAGTTGATTCTAGTGCTGGTGGTACAGCTCTGTAAACATACCAAAAAACCATGAAACTGTACACTTTTGATGGGTGAATGCCATATGATATATGAATTATACCTCAAAGCTATTTTTGAAAATGTGTACTAGACAGAGTGCTTGCTATCTTGGAGCTCACAGGTAAGAGTTACATGTATGTAATATAGTGTATAAGAGCCAGGGTCATGGGAAGAGGTCAAGAGTCTTCCAGAAAGAAGTCTTGTCTGACTAGATCAGTCAAAGGATAAACAGAAGCCAATAAAAAGATACAGTATCTTGCAAAAATGTAACCTGGAATATCTAATAAGAAACATTTAATATATGCTCTATTCCAGCTGTTTCCAATTACTTAGCAATAGTAGTACTAACCATAAAGCCTGAGATGATGACTTGTAGTTCATATCATTGTTAATCTCCCAGTCCACCACGTAGAAAAGTCTCAGGAAATAGGAAAAATAGACTCATGAATAAAGATAGAAGCATGGAGAAGTCTGGGAATGAAAGATAGCCATCCTACCAATAACAACTAGGTGTTGTCCTTCATATAAAAATAAACAATTTACATTTTCTGTAATGAATAAACTCCAGCAGTTGTGAAATTAGGGAAGGTGATGTAAAACCGAATGCAAACTAAAAGGCAGTGTCCTTCAAAAATCTCAAAAAAAAAAAAAATTGAGTCACTTCCAGAGAAAATAGGATTGGCTTTAAGTTTACCAATCTTCTCATCTAGACCTGGATCTCCTGAGTAGAACTACCTACTTGCACATTTGCTCAATCCTGGCTTTGTCTACATATATGAGCAATTTTACATGACTAGGGATTCCGGTTCATGAACCAGTTTCTTGGGTGCGGCTACCTTGCACCAACTCACCAGACCCTAACAATACATGCCTCCCCACCAAACACACTAAATAATTTATGCACCTGAGTGTCCAAATTGGTCACATTGAGAGCTGCCCATGGAGACCCTACACAATATGCTTTCTAAGAGAAAAGCGTAAAAATCACTCGGAAGACCATACCTTGTTACAGCAATAATGCTTCACAGTAAATAGAAAATGCAGAGCTGCAGAGTCACACAAGTAGCTTCTCTTAAAACCCCATCCCATAAAAACATCACATCAACTGTGCTGCAGCTAACAGTTAAAAAAAAATACATTGAGAGGGCCCTCCATGGTGGCACAAAGGGTTGGCACACAGCACTACAAGCTGGCCGCAGCAGCTTCAGTGTGGTTTGGTAGTTCCATCACCGGCCCGAGGAGATGATCCACATGGAGTGCCAAACCTCTCCTGACCCGCCCACTGCTCCCCTCAGCAGTGTACTTCCTCCATCTGCCTGTTCTGCTCCCCACTCTGTCTCTGGTGAATCCTCTCACTACCTCTGCATCTCTGGCCTGTACCCCAGTTCTGTATGCAAAAATAAATAAATCTTTAAAAAAAACTGATAAGAGGACCTTATAGAGAGCATGATCTGATAAGTTTAAGCCAAATGTATATATGGAATGTTAAGTGGTAGCCTTTTAAATATATGCTTGAAAGCTAATAGAGTGAATTGAAATCAAGACTACTATTATATTATACAATAAACAGCCTATGTGACTTCAACTAACAGATGTAATTTTTAATTGGATTAGAGAATTTCTAGCATGCTTTTCCTCTAAGTAACCCACATGAAAATACTTGTCATTCTTTAAATGCTTCCAGTCATTCCCTTTTTTATGAGTTTCCATAAAAATATGGGAAATATTAGGAAGATAAAGCATAAATATCTAGAATCATGTATCTGAAAACTTAAAAATTATCTAAATCTACCCTCTAAATTTGGACAATTAAATAAGCAGTTGAGTATTTCATTTGTTCTTTAACATTGGTCAAAGTGAAGTCAGAAAAATCTGGGAAAACTCATCAGTCTGCTTAATCTTTTCACTGAACATTAGGAACTAAAAAGAAATGGTGAAAGCTTTAGGATTCTTAAGACAGAGATGGAATAGTGGATTTACACGGGAGCCCAAAAGTCACATTAATTTTTCTCTGAAGTCAACAAAGTGAAGAGAGCCTTGTCTTAGAACAGAGTGGGATACTACTAACCATGAAGTCAGAACATGAGACTGAGCTGTGCCAACTTACTCTTGGACCTGAGGTCTGGGCGGCTTTAATCTTTTCAAGTCTCTGCTTCCTATCTAAAAAATGGGGATAATAACATCTTTCAGAAAGCATTTGGGGATAATAACATCTTTCAGAAAGCATTTGTGAGGATTAATTACATGGTTAACCTTATTCACTACATAGGAGAAGGGCTTTACCTTCATAGATTGAGATCAATAAACTAAGATGAACACCTGGAGGCTAAGGAATGAATTATTCACCTGTACCCTAACACAACCCACACCACCACACAGTCAATTCTAGGAAGATTACACCACAGTACAATTTTGAAGCAAATCTACATGCCCCCCTTGGAAAAATATGCATGGACAATTCAGGCTTTCTTCTAGCTTTAAATTTTTAAAAAGCTAACCCATATGCACAGGAGTTAAGTACATGATAGATACATGTACATTTTAAATTGCTAGGAAAAGTATAGATTACTCAAAAAATACAAATAGTCAACTAGAAAAAATAAATTGGAATTCATATCTCATCATATTTCAAAATAAATTTCAGCTGCATCAAAAATTTAAACAAAAAAAAAACAAAACAAAAACAAACAAACAAACAAAAAAACAGGCCCTCCCTGGTGGTACAGTGGATTTTTAAAGCACAGCATTGCAAGTGAGCCACAGCCACTTCACTGTGAGTTCAATCCCTGGCCTAGGAGGTGACCCACATGGTACAGCAGACCTCTCCTGCCTCGCTCACTGCTCCCCTCAGCAGTGTACTTTGTTAATCTGCCTGTTCTGCTCCCCACTCTGTCTCTGGCTATTCTCTCACATCCCCTGTGCCACTGGCCTATACATCCATTCTGTATGAATAAATAAATCTAAAAAAACAAAAATCAAATGAGGTGAAGGGTACTGAGTGATGTCTACACAGCATCTGTGTTTTAACTTTGCAACTTTCTGTGTATCTACAATTATTTCAAAATAAAAGGGTAAAAAAAACTTAGTGATGCCTGAAATCATTCTTAATAATACTTGATTAAGGCCTTTTCGAACATCACATAAAACACAGAATTCACAAATGTAAAGATTAATTAAATATGACCACCTAAAATTAAATATTCACCACTCTGCCTCTGATGAATCCTCTCACTGTCCCTGAACCTCTGGCCTGTAGCCCAATTCTGTATGCATAAATAAACAAGTCTTTTTAAAAAATTAACATAAAAACAGGAACTCTTATGTTATTGGGTACAATTTGAATTGTTTAACATCTATGCAAGTGATTTGGCAAAATTTTCTGTATTCTTAACACTTGTCTGAAGAGTGCATGTATAAGATTCTTTATGACAACAATCTTTTTAATAGCAAGAGGAGTGGAAACTATCCAAATGTCTACTAATATGAGATTTGTTAACAAACTGATATATTCATGCTAGGGAACACTCTAGTTATAAAAAGGGATGAAATAGCTTTATATATGTTGCTATGGAATAATCATTAAAATATGTAATTAATGCAAAGTCCAAGACAAATAACTTCCTTGTATATGCACAGAATTCTAAAAAGCTCAGTAAATTGCTAACACTGGTAACTTACTGGAATAAAGTTTAAAATGTAATACATATATTCACACATATTTGTGTGAGTAAATTTATGACCATACATAAGGATTGAATCAGGCAATAATTACCATAAACACATACATTTATTGAATCCTTGGTATAGGGTATGTGGCTATAGCATACTGAAAACATTGCTCACTAAATTAAAAAAAGTCAACACAAGCCAAACTTGTCAGCACATGACATGGATTTAAGAAGATTTTTTTTATTACAAAAGTTTATTTAGAAACGCTTCAAGAGCTATCTGACACCATTAGGAAAGGAAATATCAGAGTTATAGGTATCCCAGAAGGCGAAGAGAAAGGCCAAGGAATAGAGAAAATATTCACAGAGATAATAGAAGAGAACTTCCCTA